>NW_019641652.1:2506546-3050450 GCF_000599845.2 Trichogramma pretiosum | reverse complement strand
GTATACGCGATTTTGAATATTTTTGCAAAAGCGAACCACCCTAATGCGGAGGGTGGGCGACTTCCTGCCACGCCACACCAGGCTGATGCTCGTCAAGTCCCTCGTTTTCCCGCACCTGGATTACGGGGCGGGACTGATGGCTGGCCTGTCTGACGAGCTCTCGACCAGGCACCAGCGATGCTGTGCGCTTCGTCACGGGTGTCAGCAGGCTTGAGCACATCACGCCGTCATACGTCGAGCTCCGGATCCTCAAGCTCAAGAGGCGCCGTGGCCTCCTGTCTCTGGGCCTGCTGGCTTCCGTGTTGCGGCACGGCGCGCCGGCCTACCTGGCGGTCAGGTTCACCTTCCTGTCGGACAATGCCGCACGGAGCAGCCGAAGATCTGATCTGGACCTCTCGGTTCCCGACCTGATACGGACCTGCTGCTTTGAGCACTCATTTTACATTCACGCCGCTCAATTGTGGAATGCACTGCCACAAGGCCTGCGACTATTGTATCGCGGTTCTTGTTTCGGGAGGGCTTTGCGCGAGCTTTTTTTATCTGCATAACCTGTAATTTGTTTGTTGACTTTATCTTTTGTTGTCTTTTATGTTATATTTTTATTTTATTTTGTTATGCTTTATTTTATATTGTGATGCGATGTTTCCTCGTACGAGAGCTTTCTCTCTGCGAGTCTTGACGATTGATGTATGTACTTCTGTAATTGTGCTGTGGCTATATAGGGCTCTATGTCTTTAGCCAAAATAAATGATTTCTCTCTCTCTCTCTCTCTCTCTTTCTCTCTCTCTCTCTGGGTACGTAGCAATACACGTTTCTCCTTCCCTCCTCTTTGAGACTATTTTACTGCTGCTTTCGGCCTTCGTGGCGCTTTTGTTTTGCAGGTCTTGCACGCCAAATATTGCAAGGTTTCAAGTGCATCTCTGCTGCAATTCTGACCCTGCAATTAATACTCAATCATTTTTAAACGGGCTTGACTGGAAGGTTAGTTTTCTAAATCATCGATACAGGCAAAATCGGAAGAGATCTCCAGTGCGCAGTCACTACAGATTCGCAAGTTCTACTCAAGTCACAAGTGTTCTGCTACGTGTCGAGTTTGTTTACCTTCTGCTAGTGTTGGAAAACTTTTAACCTAACAAGCTCACGATAATGTCTCAATCAGAAACAGCATCAGCATCAGAAACAGCGCCAGTAGCTCTTAAAGCCGTAACTGAACATATTCTGAACTACGTCGACATGACCAATGACAAAGTGCTTGATCAGATGTTCAAATTCGGGTCACAACTATGGGCCTGGAACATCACGAGCGATTTGTAACGAGGACTCGAAAATGGAAACCGAGGGACTCTTGCTCTGTCAAAAAATCCACTCGTGCCTTTCAGTGTTCTTCTCCGATTGTGCGCGATGAACTCATCGCTCAATCTTTTAAGCTTTCTTCTTTTCTACCGTTGTGGCCTCATGTGGTTATACCTTAAGGCCAAAATAAAAACTAATCTATCAATCTCTCTCTCTCTCTCTCTCTCTCTCTCTCTCTCTCTCTCTCTCTCTCTCTGTAAGTACGATCACACACGTTTCTGTCGAGCTCCCGTTTTTCGTATCGTTTCTGCTGTTTTTTCGCCCACGGGCGTTTTTTCTTACAGAATTTTCTTGCGCGCTACTCATCGCAAGGTCGTGGCCGCAAGCTTGAAGCTTCTCCACCCTTGCACGCTGTGAAAACCGGAAAAATCTGCTGGAATTTCTGCCTTAGAGGTTAGTCAAAATTGGCCATCTTTTTCGGTTCATCATCAGCTGGTCCGGCCAACAAGCGCAAAACGCTCCCGATTTTTCGCTCGTCCTGCGCACGGAGCTACGCCATCTCTTGTCTGCTTGTGCACTGAGCCAAGGTTCAAGTAAACAGAGGAGCCAAGAGAAGAAAATAACGACCAGTGCTCATAGGGTCGTGCCATCTCCTGGGACTTCGTCACATCACGATAATTATCGACGAATTAATCGTGTGTACAGTGAGGTTGTGTTATAGTGGGTGGTGTGTCTACTGGATGTTTTGTCTGTCCAAAGACTAGTAAAACTGTTAAATCATGAATTCACATAAAGCCAAAAACACATCAGATGCAGACCTCACTCCACCGGCTTGGTTTGTGAAATTCTTTGTGAAATTCGAGGACAATATGAATGCCAGTTTCGATAGGTTGATCACCCATATGACCATGATTAACGAGAGGCTGGATAAAGTTGCACAGACCCAGCTCGAACAAGGTGCTGCTATACTGCAGAACTCTCGCACTGTTGCTCAGTTGGACGAGAGTGTGTCTGGCGAACTAAACGAACTTCGACGGAGGCAGAACGAGAGCAGTGAAATGCTGTCTGAACTGCAGAAGAGGATGACTGTATTTACTTCTACTGTGCGTGATACAGATGTGCCGCCCACCTGCTCAACACCTACTGTCGACTCCTGTGAGGTCCGTGTGACCGGGATTCCTGCGTCTGTTTCTACCCCCGACATTACCACCACCGAGAACATACTCAAGGCACTGCGGCTGGAGCGTCTCAACCCTCATGTCATCTCTGTGCGCCCGTGGACTGCTGGACGAGCAGATCCGCCGAATACCTCATCTGCCACGGTTACCGCTGGAGTGCGCACGGATGCCTGTCGTGGGAGAGCGATTGTCGTTCGCCTTGCGTCAGCGATAGCGCGTGAGACTTTTCTCGCCGCGGCACCGAGTCTCCGGACTATGAAGGCGTCAAACATCTTCGCACTGCGCGAGGATACCACTAGCCAGCTCAACTTATCACCGCTACTACCACCAGCACAGTACCGACTTCTTCAAAAGTGTTGGGCCATAAGAAAGGAGAAGCGTATTCCAAATCCCGTGATTCGTGATATGCGCATATACATGCGTCGTTCACGAGATTCTCAACACCAGTTAATCAGTTCGGAAGCTGATCTGATACAATTCAACATCTCGCTTCCTCCTGCAACTGCATCAAACTCGTTGACGGACCACCTGCTACCCAAAACTACTGCCGCTACGTCTTGAGGACCGCTGTCTCTCTTGCTGTCTCAAACCCATTCCTCTTCTGCCGTCATTACAAAAATCCAAATCAAGCCCAAAAATACGTTCATCCCTCCAAGCTCACTTTAACAACTCAACTTTCTCGTAGTGTAACAGTAACCTAATCCTTTTTCAGCCTCACTTACACTCAATTTTTTCCCTCCTTCTCATAGTTCATTGCCTCTTCATTTCCCTTGCACTCATTAACGCACTTCCATTTTGGCATGCAGAGAGAACAGCCCGTCTATTGATACTTCTATTTTTAATCAGCGTAAATTTTTCGTACCGTTTATACTGCTCTGTACTGCAGTTGTACACATTATGCAATAGTTTTTTTTCTCATGTACTTTTTACTCAGTCTACATGCTTTGTATATGTTATTCTTGTGTTTTGTTATAACAAATAATGTAAATATATATTATGTATATATATATTGCCATGTGGGCCACATGGGGTTCTACCCCGAGGTCCGTATCAAATAAAATTCAATTCAATTCAATTCAATTCTCTAGAGGTGTGCTGTTGAAAGTCTGGAGAATGAGCCCTTAACTCTTCGAGGCCTATTACCACCCATGTAACCTCCCATCCTAGCGACTAAGCAGAGCAAACCAGGTAACACAAGAAAATATCAAAAATAAATAGATATAAATAAACAAATAAATAAACGAACTAAAAATCTGGAATTGTAACACCTGTGCTCTCTACGCAAATCTGTGCTTGTATATATATAATCTGTACATATGTATTATTATTATTGTTATTATTAATTATTTATTAAGCTACACTTTACAATTCTTAAGTAACACAATTTTAAAATTGCAAACAAAATACGCGTTTTATCTGTACATAACTCTCCACACTCTAAGTACGAGAGTAAAAATTAACAAAAATTATACCTATACAACTAATGTATTATTGTTGCTTTACGGCCAGTCAGGGTTGTACCCCAAGGTCGAATAAAAATTGTTTAATCAATCAATCAATCAATCTCTCTCTCCCTTCGTGTGATGCAGGTCAACGCATAGTCCCTGCGCAAGCAAATGGCGGTTGTCAAGGACAAGATGCTCGAGTTGCGGGTCGATGTACTGTTTGTCTACGAGACTTGGCTCACGCCGAATGTTGACTCGCGAGCGGTGGAGGTGCCTGGATACCAGTTGTTTCGTAACGACCGAGGCTTGCCCTCACCGAATCCCAACCAGGACTACATGTTTGGTGGTGGTGTGGCTTGTTATGTGCGCAGTGATCTGCCAGCCAGGATCGTCTACATCCCAAAGATTACCTGCATCGACGAATATGAGGTCCTGGCGATTGAACTGAAATTCAAAACAAAGAAACTATTGCTTACCTCTGTCTACCGCCACCCGCATGGTAATTACTGCAATGAGATTTTCGACTACTACCAATCGATTTTTCAATCATTTGACCACTTTATCTTTGTTGGCAACTTCAACGCTAATATGCTCACACAGAGTGACGAGGCCAAGAACCTGAGAGCACTCACCGGTGAATGCTCACTGGAGCTGGTCCCGTCCGAGCCGACGCATCACACCGCATTCACCGACACTTGGATCGACCTGGCGTTTGTGGACTCCCTTTCAAGAGTCCGTAACTTCACAAAGTCCTCTGCACCGTTCATCGATGAGCATGACTATTTTTGTTTTGAATATTTTGTGGGCTCATCTGCCGTGGTGCCTGAGCCCCGCCTGTCGCGTAATTTCTCAAGGTTCAATAAATTATTGTTCAATCGCCAATTAAACACTCGCCTCTCGACTCTCTCAGTGTCTCTTTCCCACTGTGACAACCCAGATGTGCTGCTTCATGAGTTCAATTCTTCTGTGCTCGAATTGCTCGACGAGCATCCCCCCCTTGGCTTGTCTCGGAAACGAAGAGTATCATCC
Source organism: Trichogramma pretiosum (assembly GCF_000599845.2). Taxonomy (NCBI): domain Eukaryota; kingdom Metazoa; phylum Arthropoda; class Insecta; order Hymenoptera; family Trichogrammatidae; genus Trichogramma; species Trichogramma pretiosum. Next base: position 3,045,505 of record NW_019641652.1, on the reverse strand, counting down.
CTGTGGTTTACATCCGCACTGCGTGCGAGGTGCAATGAGCGTGATAGGATTTACAAGATTGCAAGGCGGCGGGGCAGTCGAGACCTGCTTTATCGATATCGCTGTCTGCGTAAGGAGCTTAAGCGCGATATCGAGCTCGCTAGAGAGCACTACCTGCGCGATGGCCTTGCATCATGCTCTGATGATACGCAGCGCTGGGCGTGTCTCCGACGTTTGGGCCTCGTCGATGCGTCGAATCCAACGCCGCTTGACTACTTCCCGGTGGATGATCTCATGCGACATTATCAGTCAATCAGCATTCATCACCCACTGTGCCCCACTGATAATCAATGAGCCTGGTCGTGCTCTCGAGTGCGAGTTTCGGTTCATCGAGGTGACAGAGGCGCAGGTGCTCAAAGCTCTGCTGCACGTGGGACATGGCGCTCGTGGTAGCAGCTGCGATGATGTGTCCATGAGATACCTGGAGCATTCTTACACTATAATTGCGCCTTTCTTGTCGCGCATTTTGAATGCTTCTATTGCCGCCGGCAAGTATCCCACGCTCTGGAAGCGATCAACAATTGTTCCGCTCAGCAAAGTGCCCCGGCTGCTTTCACCCGCGCAGACGCGACCGATAGCCAACCTGCCCCACTTGGCCAGGGCTTGTGATAGGCTTATTACCGAGCAGATGGTCGCCTACCTGGAGGATAAACGGTTGTTGTCAACAAGGCAATCCGGTTTCAGAAGGGCCTACAGCACCCAGACGACGCTGTTAAGGGTCGTCGAGGACGCCCGAAGAGCGGTTGAGATCTGGCATGCGACGATCATTGTTCTATTCGATTTCAAGTGCGCATTCGACACGCTTGATCACACTGTGCTTTTGAGGAGGCTGCGTGAGTTGGGCTTCGCGGCTGATGCACTGCGCTTTGCACACTCCTACCTCAGCGACCGATCTCAGACCGTGGCTGGCCGTGATGTCCCCGCCTCCGACTTCCTGCCACTGACGTCTGGTGTACCACAGGGATCCTCTCCAGCACCGATTCTCTTTGCTGCCTTCATCGACTCAGTCATCGGTGCGTTGCAGCACTGGGCCTCATGATTCAGCAGAATCTGTCTTGGGACAGCCAGATTGGTGCGGTGTCTTCTCGCGTCCACGGCGTACTGTACCGGCTGCGCTCGCGCTCTCGCGTGCTGCCCACTCCAATCAGACGTCTTCTGACCCGATGACTACTTTAAGAGCTTCAACTGCTACGTCACATCTGACCTACCACGTCAGCTCCAGCGCATGTTATCTGGATTTTACCAGATTTTACCATTACCAGGAAGGATGCATGCACAGACACGGAGGTGGATGCAGGCTTCTTGCGCAATGAGGCAATGATAATATTGAGTCAAGATGAGATCTTTAACCAAATCGTTGCCGACGTTCGCGAGAAAAACACGCGCAAAAAGAGGCAGGAGCAGGGCCTTGAGCCGACCGTGGAAAGTAGCGCTTGGGTTAATTCGCATGCATTATTTTTCGTCTATTATTGATATTTCAACAGGTTTGCTCGTGCGAGAATGGCATGAAACAGACGATCGACAGGATGTGCGCGTCGATCGATGCTTTATGCCAACCTCAGCGACCACTATCACCCGAGTACCAACTCGTGACGCTCGACGGGCGCATCATCAGGGACGAGCAGAAACTCGAGTCTGCTCACCGACAGATGCGTCAATTGGAGGACCTGCAGCTCCAGTTGACCACTCGCAAGGCTCTGCTCGTCGAGCACACTGATGGCGTCGAGCGTAGACTGGCCGCTGCGAGGCAGGCGATCGAGGCGATCGTCTCCGAAAAGAGATGGAGGCAATGGCAGCCCACGAGCAGCGACAAAGAGAGAGAATGGCTCGCGAGGCCGAAATGAGGCAAAGGCAAGCCGCCGATGCTGCTGCTGAGCAACAGTGACATCGCCAAGCTTAGAAGCAAGCAACAATGGCCGAGTGCATGGCACGTAATGTCCATTGGGGATTGGGGGGGGGGGGCGTTGTACTACAAAAGGTGAGAGATTTTAATTCGAATCAAGGGAAAAATAATACCGCAACATCGTCAATGCAAAGAATACCAAATTTGTTTACAGGGACAGGAAATACATGGTGGATGCAATTTGTTCAGCTTGAAGTGAGCTGCTGGATCGAGTGGCCCATAATTGTAAAAACTTGCTTCCCTTCCTTGGACTAAAAGACCAAAAACTCTTTCCAGATCGCACACTAAAATGCTTGCGAACCAAGGCCACTATATTGACTAAAAATGCGACTTTTACAGAGTTCAAGAAGCGCGGCCTCTCAAAAGATCAAGCTGCCAAATTGATAAGAGAAGCTAAAACAAAGAAAACTTGATCAAATATCGTTTTAATGTATATTTTTAAAATTTTTTAGTATGATCATTATCATTATTTTTAATTGTTATTTTTCCTTTGTTTGCCCTTTCGACGACAGTTTTTGTGAATATTTAGAACAATAAATAGTTTCAATGTTTCGATTAAAAGAATATTTGCAACTTATTTTTGAAAAAATCTTAAAAATCACCATTATTTTTCGAGATAGTTCAGGGGGGGGGGGGGGGNGGGGGGGGGGGGGGGGGGTACAATGCGTATGGACTTGTAAAAATATTTAACATGTCAAAAACAAAAGAATCTCAAGTCCATACTAAAAATCCGAAATAACGATTTACATTCGAGAAAACACAAGAGTTTATCGACTGCTAGTCTAAGACTTGAATAAATAAAGGCGTAGATGGTTTACTAGTACGCTGGTCGATCCATTCTATTTGATACCCGTACAACGGCACGAGACCCCTGCGTGCGTATCCCCACTCCGCCAATTAGCCGCCACCGGCTCGCGCGCCGACCGGCCAGTGGTATAAAAGGCGGCGCCAATCCGATTCGGCACGCAGTTCCACTCCTGGACTTGCCGGAGTCGGAATTCGCTCGCCCACGAGAGCTTGACCTGGAAAATGTTAATAAACCTGAGTTGTACTAAAATACTCAATCTTATTATATCTCGCTCTTCTCCAAGCCTCCTTCCCACTTCTACACTGAGAAGCTTCACTAGCGACCGCTAGGTGGCGCAGCACCGGCACCCACAAGCTACTTATCCCCGCCGGGGCTTAAGTATCGGCCACTTCGAGACTTGGTCTTTCGAATTCGGTCGCTCAGCGAGTGCAGCAAGGCCAAGTCAGATTCATCGCAGAGTCATCGCAGCCAAGTCTACGAGGTCGACGGGATTTTCAGCCTCCCGTTGCAGAGTTGACTCCGGAACAACATCGGATCTCGGTGACCACTCGACCCACATCGCTCGCCAACTAACAAGTTGGAACTAGTACACGCCAGCTTGACCCCGGTCCTCAAGTTTGAGGAACTTAAAGTCTGAAAAGGACAAGTACTGAGCAGAATCGAATATATTTATTTCGTCGATTACATTTTCTGTGACATATGACTCTCTAAGAATTATGTTGGCGATGTTTTTGAAGCATATCTCCATTCTTTTGCTTACTGACGGGAGAGCACAGGCGTCTTTCTGTATAAAGACAATAAATTCATTAAAGGGACGGAGAATAGCGCTCAGCAAGTAAAAGTAACATTTTGTATCAACTTTTTTCATATAGCTTCATGAACGATCATACCAATAGGATCTTTCTCGTCACTTGCTGTGGAGGCGAAAGTTAGCAAAGCGTCCCATTTTTCTATAATTCTCTCAACACACGTAAATAACGAGGACCAGCGAATTTTGTGGTATCGAAGAACTTTATGAAAAGGGACACCCTTTTCAGCCTGAAATAGCTTATAATCATGTTTCTTTTCCACTTCTAAAAAAGCTGTTCATTTGGCTAATTAGATCAATGGTATCGTCCGAAATTTCCTCGATTGCGTATATGATACAAAGACTCATTAAGTGGGCTGGACAAAGCAATTACATTCAGTTGAATCGATATCATTTTAGACATGTAACTGTTTTTCTAATTGAGCTAACCCTCAATAACGTAATGTAACATCGTAAACATCTCACGGGTGCTCGTCGCGCGTCAGCCATACGTGAGCTTACCGCGATAGACCCCCTGTGGAGCGCGTCGTCACTGTCGTTCGAGAGGTCAACGCGCGAACACTGTTCACTATAGTGATCCGAGAGATTCGATAATTAAAACTAGTTTTTGTGTGAATCATATTTTGTACACGTAGTTATACTTTCAATTTTTGTGAGCTACCGAATAAATAGATTGAGTCAACCTGAGCCGCCTTGTGTCGTGTCATTTTTGATTGTTCTCCTTCCAGCCTTGCTGAACAAATTGAGTGTGTAATCGCGTAACGCGGGGGTTTTTCATCATTGCGATAGCATACTATCATGGATATGTTTTATTTATATGACTTGTACAGGACCTTTTTAACTGGCGTGAAACAAGAAACATTATTTGCAATTATTTACCTAAAAGTGATTAGTCGTGATAAGTCGTTTTCCTTTTCATTGATCTCATTTTCATCATCTGAGTCGGTATGTCTCGACGAAATAACTTCCGCTGGATTGTTGCAGCTTTGCCCGTTGCATATTTTACAAAGTAGGGTAAATTTTAACCCAGATCTTTTGCAACTACAGCGATTTGATGAACATTCACATTTACAACTGCACCGTATCTGTATAAAAATTTTATAAAATTTATTATATTATCTATTTAACACCCAAAACTGCATTTTTACGCATAAATCTCAATCGCTTGAAACCTACAGATAAAATTAATTTTTTTCCTTGAAAACTCATATTATCCTTAACTTCTATGGCGGTTGTTACTATCAGAGTATCAGCGTCTTCAGATGTCATTAACATTGATATATTACTTTTTTTGAAGTACTCTGATAGTAATAATACTAATTTAAATTTATTAGCTATATTCTCTAAGAATTTTTTTTGTGTTACGGTGATTAAATTATTTTCAGAAATTTCAAAATCGGGTCCAAGAAAAGTTTCTTTGCATCGAAATCTTTCTTAAGATTTTGTCCCAATAATTTCTTCACTATAATTCTACGCCTTTTACGAAAAGTAGGAAGTTTGTGTGTTAAGTTAAATGTAAACTTCCTACTTTTCGTAAGAGGCGTCGAATTATCAAATATGATAATAACATTATTACCAAAAGAATTTATAATAAATTTTTTATATCTTGTAAATGCAAAGGAATTATTTGTGAATTGCAAATAGTGCAAATGTATATTCAATTCTACGGTTATTTTAAAAGTTAAAAAGTACTTTCTAAAATATCACCATATACTTTACTGTAGCCCCTCACACAAATTTTTTCAATAACCAACCACCATCAATAATGCAAAAATCCATTTTACTTGAATGTAATTGTACGTGAGGCAATATGCAGAGGGCTTTTTCTTACGTGTCCTGAGCATCGATTTCAATTTTTTGGTTGAACTTATTATTTTGGATGAAACTGTTTAAAAATTCTCCAGTTTTTTCTCTACAGCAAATCATGTGCAGAGGCGTTGTTCTATCATTAACGCAAAGATTTGGGTTGGCGCCTGTTATCAGTTGCATTTTGGCTGCCTCGTTATTTTTGTTATGATTGATTGATTGATTAGTTTTTTATTTGGGACCGAGGGGTACAACCCCATTTGGCCCCGGTGCAATGAAAATACAGTGGTATGAATTACATTATACCTAATTTGAACAATAAATAGCAAATAGTAAGAAAAGAAAACAGTTGAAGTAAAACAACTTGAAATATAACTTAAAAATATAAAATATATAAAATATATAAAGCAGATGAGAGCAGATGGGCGCGCTGAGTGGGCAAACACAGCGCTCTTAACATTTAGTACTGAAGTACTGAGAACAAGTACACACACAAAATATTTACAACTATTTACAAATATACAATAAATTAAAAACTATGCTGTGTCACAGCAATGCAAGCATAAGTCACGCAGGTGACCGTGAGCCCGCAGCGAGACAGGCGAGGACGCGAGAACCGCCCACGAGTCCCGCCGCCCGGCCAACGCAGGCAGCACGAGCCCCGGGCACATACCATCCACCACGGTGCCACAGTCATACGGGCAAAGGGTAAAGAGAGGCCAGGATAGGTTAATATTGAGAGCTAGGATAGGGATAGTGTGTCAAGGAGTGAGGGAGGTATGGGAGTGAGGTTTTCAACCTCGCAGCGCTGCAGCCACTCTGTTTTCTCAAAGGAGAGGAAGTGGGATAGCAGGAATAAACGCGAATTTGGGTTGGAGGTATTGAACGGGAAGGAGGCTGGAAGAGAATTGATGAGTTTAGAGGCGGTGTGAGTGAATGAGTGGTGGAGTGAAGATGTACGCGCAGTCGGGTAGTCAAGCTGCGGGGGAAGACGTCGAGCGGCACCACGGGTTTGCCTTGTGGTAGCGTGAAGCGCGAAACGGGACGCGAGGCAGGGTGGAGAGCCAGCAGTGATGACCTTATCCGCAAGCAGAATCGTGAGGTGGTTACGTCTGCGCGCAACAGAGAGCCATCCAAGCGCTAATCGGTAAGGAGTGACATGTGCTCTCCGTGGTATGTTGCCGTACACAAAGCGAGTGCAGGCATTCTGTAAGCGCTGAAGCTTCAGCTCCTGTGCGGCCGTTAGGCTGGTGAGTGCAGCTGCAGCGTAATCGAGATGGGGAAAAATGAGAGCCTGCACAAGACGCTGCCGAAGGGGACGGGACAATGAATGACGATGATAACGTAATGAGTATAGTGCAAAGTGAATTTTAGATGAGATTGATGAGATATGGGAGTCGCAGTTCAGTGACGAGTCCAGCTGCACGCCCAGAAACTTGATCGAGTGTGCGTATTCCAATTCAACGCCGGAGAGAGAAATTTTAGGAAGTCTTCTTCTGCTTAGCATGTTCACGTATGTCCGACTGCCAAGCAGAAGGACACGAGTTTTTTGGGCATTAAGGCTAAGGCCATTATCCTGGGCCCACCTTTGCACCGCACACGGCATCAGCACCGACGCGCAGCACCAGGTCGTCGAACTGGGACGGTGGAGCATGAGCAATGATTTGCGTGTCATCGGCAAAGATGATAGCATGAGAATGTGAAAGAATGGAGGGGAGGGTGTTAATGAAGATGAGAAATAAGAGCGGTCCGAGTACACTCCCTTGCAGGACACCAGATGTTGTTTGATAGGGTGCCGAGTGTGAGCCGTCATAATTCCGCACCGCCAGTGAGCGGAGACTCAAGTAACTGGCAAACCAGCGTATGCTCATGTCATCGCATCCGACCTCACGCAGGCGCATGAGCAATTTGTGATGTGGAATAGAGTCGAACGCCTTGGAAAAATCAAATGATACTACAATTGAGATCTCGCGCTTATCAATGGCGGTGCGGACACGCTCGGTGACGTCCAAAACCGGACGAAAACCGTGTTGATGAGGCGTGAGAAGGTTATGTTCGATGAGGTGTGACAAAAGTTGGGAGTGGATGACGCGTTCGAGTAATTTTGATATTTCAGGCAGGCGGGCAATGGGGCGAGTGTCTTTCAGTGATGTGGGCGTAGATGTTTTTGATAGTGGTATGATGGAGGCGTGTTTCCATGCGGAGGGAAAAGTTGATGAGGCTATGAAGGCGTTGAAGATAGATGTAAGGGGAGCTGACAGCGATTGCGAGGCGAGCTTTAACATCGGTGAGGTGATTCCGTCTATGCCCATGGATTTAGATGATATGCTGGAAAGAAGCTTGGTAACGTATGAAGGAGTGACAGGTTGGAGGGTAAAAGTTGGATGCGTGTTTGGAAGTGGAGATGAGCAGATTGAATTTACTATTTCTGGGGATAATGGCCGTGAACAGGTTATGCAGAGCTTCAATAAGTAACAGGGGTTATAGATTAGTTTAAGATTAGTTTCATACAGATGTGCTATAGCATCATCTGTACTTTTCCCTTCCGTGTAACAGAACTGATTCGATTGGATGATTTTATACTTCGTTACAAACTCTTTTATTTTTACATAAATCACTCATTCAAAAACCTTGGACAGATTTGATATCAGAGCTATAGGACAATAATTGCTCGTGTCCGATTTCGCTCCCTCTTTATGGATTGGGCACATTTCAGCCGATTTAAACTGTTTGGGAACTGTTCCAGTTTTAATTACTTTATTTATAATGTCAGTTAAAGCGGGCGCTATGAAGCGAGCTGCAAGTTTTAGTACCGATGCGTGTAAACCGTCACACCCACCGGACTTGTTTTTTAGTTGTTGTATAATAGTTAATATCTCAAGTTCATATGTTAGGGATATGTATATCGTTTTATTGTTCAATTTAACGTCGTCAACATCATGTATATTTATGGTTTTATTATACTTTTTATTTAACAATGATTTAATTTATATGAATTTTGAGAAAATCCAACGGCTCGAGGCAAAATATTGGACATAATTGACAAAATTATTCGTCGATCATCAATGTATTCTTCTGAAATATTTTCACCGCTTACAAGGAGATCTTTACCAAACTTGCTTGGGGGTCTTCTGGTACATAATAATGAAGCCCTGTATGTTAAAGAAATATTTTTAGAGCATAATGAAGTTATTAATATTAAATATTGTTTAAAAATACCATGTATTAGCGCATCGTGGTATCAGGTTTACACAGTCAAGTCAAACTGGCTAAAAAATATTTGTACTTTTACTTTTCCATGTTTTGAATACCTTATCAATCAATCAATCAACCAATTGAGTGTCTGCAATGGGTGAAAAAGGAGGGATAGTAAGTTTTATAGGGTCAACTGACTAGTGAATGAACGACCACCAGTAAATGAATGACTAGTACATTAAATTAATTAAATAATGAATATTGTGATAATATTGTTTGTAATAACGATTCTTTTTTTTTTAACAACAACAGTTTGATTTTAATTAAAATCATTTTTTATTAGTAAATCTATTTATATTACACGCTAGTGCATAAAATCATTCAATCATTGGGTAAAATAGGCATAATCAATGTTTTACCCAGTGAATGAATAGACATCCTAAGATATCTTCGTTGCAGAGAATGAAGATATCTTATATGATGAATTCATCGAGTTTAAGGAGATCTGGACCTCACGTTTTTATCGACCGAGACACCAAAGTTTCTTTTATTTTTAACTTTTTCTGTAATTCGAATTTCGACAAATGGCTCTATGGCGACCTTTATTTTGTCGCTAAGAATAAGCAGTTAAAATTGCAGCCCATTCCATTGAGCAGATTTCCCGGAAAACTGGATTAAAATTTTTGATCCTGACTTTTGATCCATGGCTTGATCAAAATTTTCAATCCAGTTTTCCGGGAAATCTGCTCAATGGAATGGGCTGCAATTTTAACTGCTTATTCTTAGCGACAAAATGAAGGTCGCCATGGAGCCATTTGTTGAAATTCGAATTACAGAAAAAGTTATAAATAAAAGAAATTTTGTGCGTCTCGGTCGGTAAAAACGTGGGGTCCAGGTCTCCTTAATCGTCAAGAATCTATTACTCCTAAAAGATTTTTACAATCATTAATGAGTTGAACTACTCAAAGTAAACTACTTAATAAATTCTTCAATGTGACCCGGTTATTTCATGGATGGTTATTCAATTATAAAATTGACAATACCACACGTTCATTTACTGGTTCAGCAGCATTCATTCATTGGTTCGGGGCATTCATTTACTGGTAAAATAAGTTTTCGAATAATATTAATTAAATAATAGATTGTACTTTAAGAATTATTATTAAATTAATATGTAAACTTGTTAATTAAGAGCATTAAAATCTGAAAATTATCTACTTCATAAATAAAAAAAGTTATTGTAGTTTTTATAATGTGATTTGTGTCGCATTTTTTGAAACCATTCTTGCATTGGATGGTTGACCCTATATAAAAAAAAATTTTTACATGATTTTTAAAAATATTTAATCATAAAAGCGTTATTTTTAGTTTCAATTGGTTCGCTCATTAAAACTCTCACAGTAAACCAATTGAGCCTAAGTTTTTATTGATTGGTAAGGTATTCAAAACATGGAAAAGTAAAAGTACAAATACTTTTTAGCCAGTTTGACTTGACTGTGTAAGCCTGATACCATGATGCGCTAATGAATGGTATTTTTAAACAATATTTAATATTAATAACTTCATTGTGCTCTATAATATTTCTCAGGGCCTAAGTATGATATTCGCAGTGGATTGAATTGAAAAAAGAAAATAATTTAATAGCACCACACTTCATCACACTTATAAGCACGTACACACAATGGGAGGTGGTTTAGAGACTGTTAATTTATCATTTATTCACTTAAAACTTAAATATATTGCGAGTACTTGAAAAACTCGATTACTCGAAAAAATTTGAGTACCCGAAAAAACTCGAGTCCTCAAATTTTCCCGACTCGACTCGAACTCGACTCGCCGAGTTCGAGTCGAGTAAAACTTGAAAACTTGGGTACTCGCAGTTCGCACAGCCCTATTAGCTATACAGGACCTGGCACAGTGCGGGTGGAGGATGAAATACTGCCCGACGACTTGGGACCGAATCGCACTCAACTCAGAGTCACACTACTACAATAAAATCCCGACCGGCTTTGCACCAAACGCATGAGGAGCACTGCGCGCCTGATAGAGTGGGCTAAGAGTGCGAGTGTTTCTTTCTGTGTACGATTGATTTTTCAAAAGGGTCACTGTGGAAAGTAAAAGGAAAATCACAGCCGCGCGCTCTTCAATGTAGTAGTACAATTTGTTAGTTTATATAGGTAAAGAGCAGCAGAGCTTTGGAAAGGGGAATTCGAAATCGTGGCGCATCTCTATTGCTCCGGAACATCTGAGAAGTCGTTGGCTTGCCGCACGGGGTACCGTCAATTTTCCTGACGTGTTGGCTGATCGCGTGCGATGTGGCGATCAACGCGCTGCACACGCATCGCCTTTGTATCGTCACCGCGCGAGTCCATGCTACACCTATATGTGTATATTCATATACGCTTCTAAACGGTACGTATAAGCCTGAACAGACTATATATAATACGATATCCTCATCATGCTATAATGCAGTGAGCTGCTCGCTGTGCCTGCCTATATGTATATCAGACCTACATGACCTAGCTCGAGGTAAGGAAGCTTAATGTATTGGGTTACACCACGCGCACGGCCTTATGAGTTACCATATACTCGCTCTCTTAGCGCGCGCGCCGACCTAAAGTTAAGAAAGTGAAGTGACTGGATCGTCCAGTGTGTGCTGTACGTGCATATAATAAAAATGTACTACACCACTGCTTTGACCACAGAAATCATGTGCATATCGTTTAAGCATCGATTAACAACTTTTGCCTGAAGTTATCCATTAACTAATTGTGCGGAAAACTTATCAAATGATTCTTGCAACAAGTAATGTTGAAATTTGACATTTAGATTTGCTTTATAAACTTTATTATAAAATTTTGAATATCATAGTGGTGATAATAGTCAAACTTTTCTACAACTATGACAACAAAGGTTTTGTAAAAGATTTCTCATATCGCAGCAAGTGCATCTTTTGGACAGAATACTATAGCTCGAGTATCTCGATCGATCCATATATATTAAATATCCACGCGCAGCGCGTAACACGAGCAAATATTTCGCCCAGCTTCTTTTTTCGACAAACTAACGCAGCAGTGAGGTAGACAAGAAGAGCAAAATCCAGGGTATATTATATTGTACGTGTAACTCGCTCCTCTTGGAGCGCGTTACACATATATAGGCGACGAGGACGATTCGGTAAGGCATCTTGGCATATTGTGTCAGCGCGCCTGCTTGGCTGTATTTATTTCACGGCTTGCGTCTGCATATTATTCGATCGAGAAAAATAATACTCGCTACGCTGCACGTCGTCGATGATCGCGAGATGGGCCCGCGCGCGTGTGTCCGTCTATTATATTTCGCTCTCTTTTGGTCTTCGCCGCGCGTGCACGGGCTCCGGGGCTCGCGCCCAGCCGCACATTCGAGCGAGCGGGCGACTTTTTTCAAATGTACTCGGCGACCGTCAGCGCAGGACCTTGTGTTCTATCTGAATTTCGTCGAAGTCTCGAAAATATATCGTGTTACGAAGCTCATCTCGTTCGTTTCGCGTCGCGTATCGCGTCCTTGTACGATCGCGGTTCGACGACAGACACACTCCTTCGTATTAAATTTGCTATGGATCTATTCGTACATAACAAATGGAAGAAAAGGCGAGGACCCCTTTATTTTGGCATCGTACGCATAACGCATGAATCAATGAGCACACGCAGTCGTCGAAAAAATCAGCCAGTTTCGAGTGATTCCGAAGCAAAAGGAAAAAACATCTCGTCCGTTGCAGAGCGCAACCATTACAAAGTCGAAGCAACGTTCATTTGTGCAAAAAGCATAGATGCTACGCAAGGGAGAGCTGCAGCTCGGGGAAAGGGGGACGGGCGTTACGTTATGTACGCGCGTGCCCTCGACACTTGGTAAAAAATAGAAGCTATATCTTGTAGGTATATGCGCGTCGAGCGTCGGGCATCGAGCGCAAAGCATCGCCTCTACTCGGTAATGATATAATGTATATATTGTAAGTTCATCGCGTGCGCGCTGATGCGTTCGTGCGTAATCCTCTAGCTGCGCTCCATAAATACGTATATAGCTAGACTGATAGCATCTCTACTCGCTACGTAAAAAGATTACCCGCTTATGGATTTGTTTTCTCTCTCTCTCTATCTTTCTCTTTCTTTTTTGTTTAATGTAACACAGCCCCTATAATATATAAAATATATGTTATATAGTTTTCACTACTCCATATATGAACATACGATGTAATCGCATTTGAATCCCAAGTTGGAAAAGCTTTGCCGTAGCTGAATATTTTAATCGTTGGCACAGACGGAGAAAAATCATTCATCTTGAAATTTTGAAAACCATTAGTATAACCTGGAGAAAACTCAATTTAACGTTTAAAAAAATACTCGGGTCTATATTCGTTTCATGAGAGTATTTCAGTCTCCCGATCACGTGCGTTATGCAATGCTTAATGCAATGTAAGAGTGGAAACGTGAGAAAACGCCTATATTCATTGATTATTATGCTATACACATGCACTGTCAATTTATAAGGTCTATAATTATTCATCAAAGTTGAAAATACGACGTGCTGACATCGTTTCAAACTAGCTTCAGTGATAAATATTTTTATTTAGATTATAAATATGACTCACCGTCTTTTAGCATCTGTAAAACCAAAATTTTCTGGTATTGTTCACCGAGGCTTTTCTCAACACTTTTGAAGTAGCGTGAGTAATATTTCTTAAACTAAAACCTCAAAGCTACGAATCATTTAAAAAACAATGCTCGAGTCTACGCAGCTCACTCGCGCCCACTTCGGTGACAAATCGTTGACAATGCACGAGATTAAAAGGATCTCTTCCCGTCGGAATGTTTGTGAAAAATGGATACATCGTATAATAGCTCTACCTGCACATTGTGTTTGTGCTTGTACGCGTGTGCCGGATAGTTTTGTGTGCTGAAATTAGAGGACGTTTTGGCAGCGCTTCGATAACCGTGTCTAGAATTTTTTTCTCGCACAGCTGACTATAATCTGAGAAATAGCGACAATTTTCGACGTATAAATAATAATTGCTTAAAATTGTTCACCTCCTACATATGAAGATCATCTTTAGCACTGCAGCTTTGTAACAGTAAATAACGAATTGAGATCGAACTTTGACATAATCATATCGCCTGGATACGTATTTAAGCCGCTAAGGGCGGAGATGATCCCGCTACAAGCCACACTCCAATATATTTTTGCTCGAAATTTACAAAAAAGGTCCGATGATGGACAGTACACGCGCACGTCTGCTGAGAGCGTAGCTGCGCGCATAGGTGTGAAGTAACAATGGGGGTCCGCAAAATCATAATAGATCTAGTTCATGAGCAGCTTACAATATCCGATCATTGTCACCAGATGATTTCTCTCTCTCTCTCTCTTTCTCTCCTCTTGCTTTTGTCGAGCGGGGTATTCTCTTGGCCAAAGACTCGCAGGGCCAAGCTCGCAAGACTACTCGAACACCTCGGCTTTTTTCACTATTATTATACGTACGCATTTGGCAACGATGGTCAACCTAACTGGCCAGGTGGAATGTGTATATTGTAGATATACATAGTTACATTCGCATGTATACAACGACTAGAACAGAGGGGAAAGTGTGATATAATACACGTGGAATGCGATCGCATTTTTTCGCGAAAAATCTCTGAAAGAAACGCTTACATCATTTTCAATTGGTCAAAGAACCCTTTGGGTATGCATCAACAGCTGTGGGGAGTACTTTTAAAGGTAATGCGTTTGTTACATCGAAGATCGTTTATCCCTTCTTCCGAAAGCAATTGAGCAGCGGAATTTGGAAATATTTCATTCTTTTGACTAGGTATATTTGTCGTGAACTTATATTTTACAGTACGATTGTTCATCATCGAAGCGTAAGCGATCTGTTTTAAAAATGACACGCATTGGCAAGGCAAGTATATTTTTAAAGTTTACTTATAGGTAAGTACAAAATTACTCTTTGATTGTGGTGCGGGCTCGAGGCATATGCAAATAATCCGTGGCTGCTGCACTTTCACACGTTTTTCCTTGTCTCGTTTATCTCTGTGGTTTAGATCTTATCGTGTTAACGCATACAGATGCATACTGAATTTCAACAACGATCCAAGTTTGACAGATGTTTTGCGTATGAATGCCGCACGTATCCGGGATTTAAGTTACTGCTCTGTTCAGGCCCAGTGGCGATTACGAATCTGTTAAAATCTTGATTAAAGTACGCATGTACGCATACTAAGACTATCCTCTTCGCACTTAGATAAATATATTGTATTTATGTACGTTAGAGCCGAGCACAAGGAAAAAAATCCAAATTTCGATCTGCGCTTTACATAGAGGTGGAAGACGGTAGCGGTTGTGAGTATTATAGGCCTCTCATATGCTTTAGAAAGTGAGATAAATATCGAAAGCATATTATGGAAATGTAGTTCCGGATTTAGTTTAGAGTTCGATACTGCCAAGCACAAGCATTCAAGTACGAATTTTCATGAAAATGACTCACCTTTCGAAAAATCTGTGAGGATGTCACTGTGAGGATTAAAATTGCAAAGCAGTAGGAAGTAACGGGAAAAATCGTGTATCAAAGATCTGGCCACGAGGTTTTTCATTATTAAGTAAGCTGTCAGCGTGCTCAAGCACTTGAGTCACGAGATACGTATGTTGGCATATGAAAATCCAAGAAACGTCGTGACTTTTGAAACTAATATGCGTTGGGTGTGTTTAAGCGGCACTAATTGATCATCATCGTTCATAATCTTTACTTTTTTCTCCATTAAATCGGTGTCACTTTAATTTTGACTCTCAATCTTCGAGGCTGGGAACTAACCTGTCACTCGCAACCACAAATCTCTACCGAACGGGTAATTCATTCGGGTGTTTACTTAGACCGCTATTAAATTATTACGTATTGTCGCGCGACTCGATCAATACGCAGATGTTCAATGAAAAATACATCCGAACAAGGGAGAGGTGAAAGTATAGCTTTGAATCGTCTCTTCACGGCAATCATCGTCATATTGTGTACCTTACGTCGATTATGTATTGCTTGCGAATATAAATGTCGTGAAGGTGGACAGACAATTGAGATCTATTTTCGCATAGAGTCAAGTCCTTGGAAGATACTTTTTGTTTCTTTCTCTTTTGTTTATGTACATATATATTTAGAAGCGCTTTTTATCTGACCTGTACCTTTCGTTTGTTACGATTGGATCCTCATTTGACTATTAGGGCAAATAAATAATGGCTGACCTGATTAGACCCTATAACGATGGATTTTAAAGTCAATTTGTAAATTTGAATCGATTCTCGTTGTTGCAGATTCTCTTTTATTTTTTTCACTATTTGCCTTGCGATGGCAATCAACACAAAAATTGCGATGCTCCGTAAGGCCGCTTTTATGCACATTTGCGGTTTGCACATAAAAAGTGATGTATTGTATACATTAGTTTGCATAACCAAGCAGCAACTCACGGTGACGCGTATATGTGTATAAGCCTTCAAAACTGTCCGACTTTCGATACTTTTAATACATACAAGACATTCGAACGGATACACTCGGCATCTAAAGTCGAGAACGTCTGGTAAAGCAAATATTAACATCGAGCGTATAAATATAGTTTAAAAAGTCTTACAAGTCGTCCAAATAATATACTCTACTTGGCGTCTCATCTCTATTCTCGGCGTCGCGAGCAGCATCGCTGGCGGCAAGAGTGTACATCTCATAAGCACACAGGCACACATACACCAGTGTGACTATACACCGTGAACGGATAATTATTGCATAAAAAATGTCTCATCGGGTGGCGCCAGTGGAGGGAAGTACTCGTCAGAAGCATCGATTTTCGTGGTAACCCGATCGTCTTGGGCTCGTACATAGACGAACAAATAGCACTTCTCTGAGCTTTTTACTCACCTACTTCGCTTTGAGATACAACCTCTGATATTTTTCCACATTTGTCTGCGCGCACTGCACGCATAATTATTTCTACACGCTCGTTTCCGGGAAATGTTCCGGCTCACAGATAAAATTACCGCATCGCGCCTTAAGTATTGTAACGGATACAATATTTATCCACACTTTGAGCTTCTCTCGCCTGGGTAGAGCAAGCGTAATCGATGCCACAAAAGGGCTTCAAAAAATTAGAAAAACATTCGGAAAACATGGGACGAGTTGAGTATATAAAAAAAAAGTTTCATCTCTACCTCGGAGCGTCGGCAAGCGGAACAAAGTTTCAATGCGTAATAGCGGCGCTCGATGTAAACGTGTCACATTGTCCAGAGCTGCAAATTGCGTGAAAATTCGCCAGCTTTTACGTACTTGAACGATATGTTCGTGCTTTATCGCGCATGAATTTTTCAAGCCATCGGCTACAATGGCTGCGCCGCTGGTGGATACAATAGATTGGGATATTTTTTAAAAATTAAATCGCGAATATATACGCAGTCACCGGGGCACGAAACGTCGTATAATTTATTTACGTAAAGCGCAGAGCAATTTGCAAGGGGGGTCGGAGGATGAACCGGAATTGTCGGAGGACGCCTGAAATATGTGTGGCGAATCGAGCACGAGCCGTAAATTTATAAAATAAATTTGTCAGGCCGTTCGGTCCGAGAGTCGGCAGAGTCGCGAGCGCGACTGGGCTGAAAAACTGATGATGATTGATGTAGTATGCGCGTAGTATATTATGGGAGAGAAATGAGCGACGAGTAAGAAAACACACTTGAATATCCGATAGGATCGGTAGCAGCAGCAGCAGCAGCCGTGGCGGCATCATTAACGCGTCCACACTTTACACAATTCCGAATCATGTTTTAATACTTCGGAACGAGATAGCTCGGCCGGTCAAACATATTTAACTCGTGTATTTATACGCGTGCGTAACTACATGTATGTGTGTGTATTATAATAGCGATCTCATTATGAGCTGGCCTCATACATAGCCGATGTAAATAGAGGTAGTTGACTAGCGTTACATGTATTAGCCGCTGCTGGCAACGATGCTGCACACATCGGCATGTATATTAATGGCTTTTCTCAAAGCTCGCCACCTAATATTATTTATGTAAAACAAACAAATCTCAGCGGCGCCATACAGTGTAAATACACGCAGGCACTCGTATAGGTAGGCGTGTATATATATAGCAACTGCGTCTCGGAGTCGGAGCCGCTCGCGACCAGTTCACCGATGTAAAGTCACGATCTCTGCAAATAACGTCTCTCGCGGATACGTATAGGTCAACGATACAGTAGTTGTGCGTATGTGTCGGTGCACGTGTAAGCTGCAAAGTTGAGCGAGCGATGGCCGCCGGCCGCGCGATGCATCGCACACTTCTCTTACGGCTTGCATGTATAATGCGCAGCGAGTCTCACGACCAGATGAACGGCGTCACTTGTAATCGTCGGCATTATCGTTCCTCCGGCGCGTGCACGAAAAAGTCAGACGCTTGTGCCGTACGTCGCTATACGAAAATACCGTTTGTTTATCTTCGGAAACTCGAACGTTGGCTGCGGAAGTTTCCGATTTTCAATCACACGGCTATCCCTTTTACACTTGTGTCTGGCATGTTTTCACAAGCTCGCGCGTCGTTTCGCTTAAAACATATTGTTTTATTTTAGCCATCGGCAACGCGTGAAAGCTCGACGACCGATTCGAACCTACAACAGTTGAAATACTTGAAGAAAAAAAAAAATGAGCGCCCGAGTTATTACTGCGCTACTTATTGTCCAGGATATTTTCGCTCGAGCAAAGCTAATTAGTTTATATAATACACGGTTTTTCCCGCTGCGAGGCGAACGAGCCAAACGAGCAAATACAGGCGCGCTAAGCTCCCGAACGGCTTGACGAAAAGGCTCGTATGCACACATCCGTGCGAATTACTTTTTTCCTCGCAACGACAATCGCGGCATAATAATGTATACATACATGCCCCATGAAACATTTGCTATACATGCGTGCGTATCGATGCTTAAACTGAATATAGGTAGCGACAAGCCGATTTCAGCTATTGCCAATGAGCAGTAGTATAACATAATATTGTAGATGCTAGCGTGAGCTGGTTAGCTCATTGCCAAAGCGGAGCTGCTAAATAATAATAGCGGCAACGAGCCCGCCATGTTATCGAGCGCATCGAGTTATACATACGTGTTCGGCATTGTGTATGCCGTTGGAGCCCGAGCTGGAAATCTCGGCAGCTTTGATAGGGTCCCACATACGATCGTCGCCCGAGTTGCCGTCCTAGCCCAAAGTGTTGGCTGCAGCCCATGTGTGATTTTATATGTGTTTAGGTGCGACGCGCAGAGGATTATCCAGCGCGTGTGATACGCCAATGAGAGCGAGAGAGGCGAGTGTTATGAGCAGGGGGTCTCTCTCTCTCGCTCTCGCTTGTCGCTTGGAATATACAAGGACAATAGCGATCGCAGCCCTGCCTCTCTCGTTCTCTCTCTCTCTACTTTTCGCACCCTTCAACATGGACGAATACTTAGCGCGTCAGCTTCGCTCGTACTGCGGTATATTATACATTATGTTCTCTACCTATTTGACGACTATACATTTCGTGTGTTCGTAGCAGTCACGCATTCTCGACCTGTACATATAATATATCAGAAGAAAAAAAAATTGCTCAAGGATAATTATCCTCTTTACACGTATAAATTCTCTACTCTGCTGCGCGGCTTTCAACCTTATTCCTTCTCTTCTTCACCAACTCACTGATTCACTCGATACTTACATGTATACTGGCTATACTGCCGCTACTGTGGCTTGCGGTCTACATCTACATAGGCTTTTTCTTCTCAGCGTATTATTATCCTTTTTTTCAATGGCAACCTGACTAAAAAAGTCTGATTGCTATTCATCAGTGGTAAATAATCCATGTTATAACGTCCGAAAGCCTTGATGCGTAAGTGGAAAATCATAACAACAACAAAAAAGTACTTTCTTTGATGAGTATCAAACATCAATATAAAAAATGCAAACTAAACTTCATCATATAAACTATATGAAAATGTATAAACGGCTTGCTCATCTCAATGCGTACTGCACTTTATAATGGTAACTTTTTTTTAACCCGAATCAAGTTCAATGTAACGGCGGAGAAATGTCCTCGTCTTGCTACATAAATCAATATGTAGGTAGTTTTTTTACAAAAATTATTAGTTAAATTATTAAAAAGACTCCTCTTCAATAAATAAGTTTTTATAGCCTGCTTTATAATCATTTTATAAGAATTTAGCCATAACTTATATTTAAGCCTTTAAATTAAAAATCCATTAATATTCATTTGAAATTCCTATATAATTTACAAAGCCGTTTGCAAAAAAGGGCATCGATCTTCGCAATGGTGTCAAGCGCCCCAAGTGCTTGATATTTACTCAAGTGATCTCAATGGATGCGTGTTTAGAAATGTTCATCTTCATGTTGTGCGGGTACGTAAATGCTCTTCAGACTTTATGATTAAGTAAAAGAGAAATCAAGGCAAACAGTATCTCGTTTGAGTTTTCAAACTTGGGTCGTCAATATTTCGAAACGGTATCAGCTATATGTATGTTTACAGGTGCGTGGGAGTGTATATACACCTCATAGAGCTACGAGCTCGTGCATGTGTACACCACAGAGCGGGCTAGCTAGAAAATCGATACACCACTTCAGGAACGGCGCGTACATCGATGCGTTTTGCGTGTGTTAGTGCAGATAGTGGTTTGCGTTGCGATGACAAACGTAAAATATAACTCCATGTATAGTTTCCGGATATGTAGGTGTAGTTTCATTTGTCGAGGGTACGAATTCAGGTATAAATATACGCATCGTATTGAGGACATTATTCTGACAATTTTCGCAGCTTTTTCACCAGCTATATTTTCACCAATGTATATCTCGCAGAAATTTTTCGTTTAAATTGAAACCAAACCAATATTACTGTAGCAAAGCTGTAAACTCGAGTTTTTTTTTTAATTAATAATATTAATATTAAATTATAATGCATCGTTTTTATGCACGTATGACATTAATTAAAAATAAATTGAAAGGTATTTTTAATTTCTTGTTTGCGTATTTGTGAGTTTATGAAAGAATTTGTTCCATTCAGAGAATCATCAAAGTACAATAAATGTGTGTACTTGGAGCATTATATTTGCGCTCAGCAGCAGATCGCTAATACGTGACCATAATCCGATCGAACCGATACATATATAAACGGAAAGAAAGGACTCGCGAAGATGCATGCGGTACGAAGCCAAGTAAAGTCGACTGTTTTGCTTCAAGAGTCAGGACACATATAGGAGCGAGCTACAGAGGATAACCGTACTCGGGCGAGCTCTGCGAAAAACGGTTCGATAAAATACGGAGCTGGCAGCTGCGGTGGCTCGACGCTATACATTTATACATGTATACTGTATAGGTAGGGAGCAGTGGCGGCGGTGGCGGCAATTCGCATGGTATAGGCCTTGCCTGCGCGCGCCGTCGGCACACTGCACCTCTACAGCCTGCAACTCCACACATTTAAAGCTCGCTCTTCTCGTATGCTACACAGGAGTCGCATCGGACTGTGCGTAACTCGTTGCAAATCGTAGCTCTTAACGTACGACACGTTTTTTGACCTTCAGCTTGTACTTGGCAAATACTCCCCGCTTGTATATACAGCTAATCTAATGGTTCGGCAACTATAACATTTCGTTATTGCTAATTTCGATCCAAGAGAAGATGAAAGATTTGGCGGTCATCGAGCTCGAGACATAAGTTCGAAATAAATACGTTTTCATTCAGTTCTCCTTCTGTCATGCTATCACTCCGGAAGCTGCATAAAAAATTATACGCTTTTGAATGCGATTTATGATTCGAGAATTTTCAAAATGCTACGACTTTTAGCAAAGTTGAAGTTCCAATTGATACTCGAAAATAGATATTTCTTCATTTACACAGTGTAGCGAGTAGCCGAGCTGTTTTGACTCTTCCAAAAAGATACACTCTTAAATACATATTTTGTAGGTATAAAATGGAGTCGAGCAAAAATAACATAGTAAATATTGGAGCGAACGTGTTGAGAGGTAAAACTCGAGGCCCGTGTAAGAAAGTGGCGAGTCTATATTTATAAAGAATAGGCTTTGCCAATGAGCTCGCTGGGCGTCGGTAGCTGCAGCTATAATACGCATATACATGCCCGACGAGCTATACGTCTTATACAGAGCTGTATAGAACTAGAGAGAGAGAGAGAAAGAGAGAGTCAGTGCTTTGCTAACTCAACGCGCAGTCCATGAGCGAGAGATCGCGTTACCCTCGCATACACTCCCACTCTTTGTGCGATTTCTCGCTGGCAGCACGCGTATATCGGCGCGCCGAGTCTGTGTAGGTGCAGCACTGCATATCATGCGCGCACGTATATACATCCACGTAGACGCGAGGGAGTAGTGTAGGTAGTGCTCGGCGGCATATCGCGAGAAAGAGGCAGCGGAGAAGACGAGCTGGAAGTTATACGCGTACAGAGATATAGCTATATCATGCTGGCTGGTGAGCTCGCTGCCGGTATTTACGCTGGCAAAGTTCGCTGGCGTGCGGTGGGGTTATATGCAGTAAGCGAGAGGATATAGCCCCGGTGCGGCTAGGCAGAGTAGCGCGGAGGCACGCAGCCAGTCGACGGGTAACCCATGGCAACGACCAGTGGATCGGGCCAATCGTCGCGCTTGAGGGGTAAGGGCGTGGCCACTCGGCTGCAGCGGGGAGCGAACGGCCCAGCCGACGGCTCGCCAGCCTAGCCCCGCCATCGTGGCTGCGCGCGCGCTCGCGCCGATCGCTCGCGGAGGGGAACGACATGGAGAGGGCCGGCTCTGCGAGCGATGCCGGCCAGACGCCAGCCAAACTAGTTTGCCATTCGATCCGATCGGAGCAGGGTCGCTGCGGATTTTGCTCTCTGCTTCTCTGCTTCTTCTGCTGCAGTGCACACTACTACTACCTACCTACCTTCGTACTATACTGTTTTATTAAACGTCAAAGCGTTGGTTGACGCGACAGCTCGACGTCTATAGTGTTTTTGCAGTGAAAGTGCAGCGCGTCTCTTGTTATATGCTATCATTACGTAGAAAAATTTGCACCAAGACACAAAGTGATCGTTCAGTTGTTTTGTGATATGCTGGAAAACTGTTGGCATCGCATAGGTCGTTGTCATCGAAGCCATAAGCCGCACAGCTGTCGGAGCCTCTCCTCGGTAGGCAGCTCGATCGCGATTGCATCCCCGAGTCGCGGCAGCCGAGAACGTCGAGAACGGGCCGCGAAGGCGAATCGTTAGCCGCAGCAGCAGCAGCCGAGCGGGGCGCCCGAGTGCGCGGGTAAGGTGGTCGATGTCAGCGGTGGCGCCCGCAGCTTCAGCGGGTGGCGGGCCAGCCCCGCCGGGCAGCAACGGGCCCATAGTGCCGTCGCCCGTCTTCGCTCTGCCGACCCTGTCGTTCACGGTGGGCCAGGTGGCGACGGTCTGCGAGACCCTCGAGGAGTCCGGTGACATCGAGCGGCTGGCCCGCTTCCTCTGGAGCCTGCCCGTGGCCCATCCGAATGTGCGCGAGCTCAACGGCAGCGAGGCCGTGCTCAGGGCCCGGGCCATCGTCGCCTTCCACTCGGGCAACTATCGCGAGCTCTACACCATCCTCGAGCACCACAAGTTCACCAAGGACTCGCACGGCAAGCTGCAGGCCATGTGGCTCGAGGCCCACTACCAGGAGGCGGAGAAGCTCAGGGGTAGGCCTCTCGGGCCCGTCGACAAATACCGCGTGCGCAAGAAGTACCCCCTGCCCCGGACCATTTGGGACGGCGAGCAGAAGACGCACTGCTTCAAGGAGCGCACGAGGTCGCTGCTGCGCGAGTGGTACCTGCAAGACCCCTATCCGAATCCGGGCAAAAAGCGCGAGTTGGCCAACGCGACCGGACTGACGCCCACGCAAGTTGGCAACTGGTTCAAGAACAGACGCCAAAGGGACCGAGCAGCCGCTGCCAAGAACAGGTCAGTAGTCTTTTAACTGCACTTCTTTGCCTATATTTGCCTCTCGACTCCTTTTTTCGAAAGCCAATCGAACCGTGCACGGATTAAGACTTGTATCGTTCTCGTTTCCTCGAGGATTAGTCCAATACCCATCTATGATATCTATGTTCAACGGTGGTGGGTATTTAAAGAGCCGCTCAACTGCGTAGATTATCTAAATTCGCCTCTAAAGAATCTGATTCCTCGCAGCTAAACGCTACTTATTGCATTCTTCGCTCTCTTTCTCTCTCTTTCTCTCTACGTTTCTCTTTCCGAAAAGTCACTGCTTGATCTGCCTCCGGACATGTGTCGAAGGCTCTGGCCATGCCAAAGTTTGAGCGCGACCGAAAGCTCGAGGCATAACACACGGGGGAAACAAAATAAAAAGTCAGAGTAAAAGTCAAGTCGTACATAACGTAGACACACTCGAGTCTACTTGTGTTCCTCGACGCGTGAAAGCTCTCGAGCGCAGAAGGAGCTGGGACGCGCTGCCGACGGCCACTCGAGCATCGCACCGCGTGCCAGCCGCTCGCTCACGCGTAATACGGGTGCACTCGATGAAAATTAAATGGCCCTTCGGTCACGAGCTCGCAGCCTTTTTTTTATCCTCCTGTTCGCAGCCCAGGACAAAATTGGCTGAGAAGCTCTTTAAATTGGAGTTTGTCATCGTATACTCGGTCGCTTGCGCGTGCGAGCTTGCGCGAAGCAGCTGAGCTTTAATTGAAGTTAATCGCGAAACGATTAGCCTAGAAGCAGCTTCATCGACGACGAGCGGGCGCGCAGCAGCCCGTCGGCCAAATACCTTCTATGAGCGAGCAAACGACATAACGTTTATGACGTTGGGCACGTTAAATCGTTGTCCTTGCGGCATAAAGTCTTTTGTGGGCTGTGGCTGGCGAGGCTCGATGTGTATAGCATTTATATATGCATGCGTCGCTTGCTTATGTCTCTCTTTCTCGCTCTTTCTCTGCGTCCCCTCTGTCATAATAGTGGCAGTGCTCGGGCCGCTGGCTCCCGCTGCTGCTCGTCGCGAATACACAGAGAAAGAGAGGGTCGCGTAATTTCATTTTGCCTTCGTTGACGTCGTGCAGTCCGTCGGAGGGTCGAGCCGAGTCTAGCTCGTTGTCGTCGATTTTCAAATTACGCCTTTCAAATCGTACTTTCGCCTCGTGCTCTATAGGTTCTGTCTGCGCGAGTACCTATGTGTGTGCGCGCTTTATGCCAGTCTGCAATCTACATCCTTTCTTTATCGTATCTCCGCTCTTGCTATGCCATTAAAAATGTATCTTGCAGCTTGCCATGCGTAAAACATGATATTACGTTCAGCGTAACCTGGTCTATTTTCGTTTGTTCGTTCCGAAACACGGCAAAGCGTCAAATATAATCTTTAAAATATTCGAAAGTATGTTGCTCGCGAGCTGAACCGACCAACGCTTGATTATTCAGAAACATAAAAAGAATAAAAAGCAAAGAAGGAAAATAAAAAGCGTATCCGAGCAGAGGACAGAACGTTTACACGCGGATTAAAATTGCTTGGTCGAATAAAACCCCGGCTTTCCAGGCTTGTCGCATTAAGAGAATCATAAGAAGAAACTTTGAGGTCGAAACGTCGAGTTTGGAGAAAACATTGTGTGTGTATCGATGTTTGTGTACGCTCGGTAATGATTTACTTGTCAAGACGGTGTGGTCTACCACGTCCAGTGGCGAGAAACGAGCGACGGCATTGTGTAACCGCTACGCATGTAAACGCAGCGGCAGATTGATATATGGCTGACTTTTATCGTGCGACAAATTCTGCCCTGCTCGTGCCCACTGCAGGACTTTCAATCGAACGAGCAAATTAGCACTTTTCCACTTGAACGATTTATCGCTGCATTATTTTTCAATAAGGTGCGCGCGTGCTCGCGCACATATGTAAATTAGTAAGTGCGCGTACGCAAGATTTACAAGCGTAAAAATCACAATGGAAAGGTCGTATCAAGATTTGCGTGACTCGTTTCTTAACCCGATACGTATAACGGCCGACAATCGTGCGACTGTTAGCGCGTATACGCGAGTTTGCTCCGGCAAATATGCAAACTTTGCAAAAAAGAGATTTTGGCTCGCTGAAAAACGTAGCACTCGCTCAGTTGGTTGATAATCCGCGGCGCAAAAGATTTTTCCTATAGCAACAATGACAAAGGAAGACAAAGAAACACAAACGATGTGCGTATGAGTGAGTGGGTGTATAAAACAGAGGGGAAAAATCATATTTTCGTGAACAAAAGAATCCACTCGATATTAGTTACGCGCACACGGACCAACTTCGCAGGTTACAGGCACGTATGCTAGTACGTACATGTATACGTATTTGCGAGTAGCTCAAGAGCAAAGAACGGAGCTACGGGAAATTCCGAGCAAGCCGCGCATCTATGTGTGTATGTGTGTGTGTGTTGTATACGCGAAAAGCTCGAACGAGATAAAGGGGTGCGAGCGAGAGGCGGACGGAGATTTGCCCCGAGGATGCTCTGCGCGCGCCTCTCTCTCTCTCTCTGTCTTCGCATCACAGCTCCTTTTCACAGCCAGAGAGCATACATAGAAAGCCCGAGCGCCGCCACTGCCGCTGCTCCTGCTGCCGGAGTATATTTTCGCGGTCCAGCGAGCGAGTTATTCAATATAATATGCTCGCAGACTCCCTCGAGCAATCTCTTGGCTCTTGCTCTCACCGACGGATCGGACTGCACACACACACATACACGCTCGTACACACACTGCGCACACACGCAGCCTATATAATGTAATACGCATATATATAATACGAGTACGCCCAGTCAAACGACTGTGTAGCATATATATAGAGCGAATACGCGCACGTAAATGCGGATGTAGACTTTCCCGTTGAGAGATGAGAAAGTTCTTGCTGGCGAATTTTCCTATCGCGAATGGAAAAATTGTCTCGAGAAGTCGCGATCGATTTTGTCTCACGGCGTTCGGACTGAGCCTGCACTGCCTATACAAGCGCTACATAAGTAGGCGCACGAAAATAATGCAGCAATAGAGAATCGACCAACTCAATAGTATCGTAATTTCGATCCTTCCTTCGAAGTATCGTTATCCTAGAACTCGATCTAGCTACCTATAAAACCCGAACCCAATGAGGCTCCGGCTGTGCATTCAGTGCATGCGGCGACATGTATACCCCTGCCCCAAGCACGAGCCCAGTAGTCTTCATCAAAAGGCTAACCCAGTAGTTTTTAATTTCGTGGAAATCGCGCAACTCGAGTAGTCGTCCTTTCATACTTCTGCGTTTATACATCCAATGAATTCCTGACGCTACTGCTGCCGCTGCTTCTGCCGCTGTAGGCGCTTCCTCGATGTGCGGGATATCGAATTTTTTTTCAACGCTCGAGACCGATGATCATTTGGCTGTCGCTGTGGCCGCAAACTATACCCTGATCCTTTTAAAGGTACGGCTAAATGCCCATCGCTTACAATATACCTAGCTATAAAAAAAATAAAAACTGCTCTTGTATGTATACGGTTTTCTTTTTGTTATTCTTAAACGATCGGCACTGCAATGCCACGAAATCCTGATATTATAATTATCTCATCTGAATCTTAGCTTTCTATTTTTCTGCTTTTTTTTTATTTGTTACATTTACAAGATTACTCGACGCGCACAAGAGAAGCAAGTACATACATAGAACTCGACACGACATTACCTCTAGGAAGCGAGATAAAAATAAAAAAATACTTGTCAGCTTAACGGTAGCAGGTCTTTTAGCCAAGCCAAGAATGTAAACGTCGCAATCGAAACAAAAGCTAGTGTGTACGATTCGAATATATACGAGCGAGGTCCTTTTTTTTTGCGTTAGGGCAGAAATTACAGTTATCGGCCGGGCAAAAGTGTTTTTCTACGGGCGAAAAACTTTTATCTCCTTCTTGGGCTAGCGTGTTTCTTTTGGACTCTCGAGACACGAGAGCTGGATATACAAACATCGTGTCGCCGCAAAAATGCAGTGCACTTTGTCTCTGTGTAAAGTATACATAACCATTATGGCCACGTATCACTGGAGTAAAAGCATTTGTCCACCCTTTCGACGCGCGCTCGTCTTTTTCCGCGAAATTTCCGCCTCGCAACGAAATCTTTTGGGAAAAGCGATCTCGAGTGCGAGTGTCATCGGTGTGCGAGCTAACCCGTAGCCCCGAGTAATCGAGAGGATATTATTGCAGGGGCTGCACCGACTGTTGAACAACAAAGACAATGCGATGATTAATATACGTGCTCGAGAGGCCTGGACATCATTAAACGGAGGCTCTCATGACACCTGTGTGTGCAGTATATGGCCTGCGGGCCGAACGCATACTCGTATGCGCGTTGCAGCTTGAGAGATTACCTCAGTCGTGCGGCTTCTCTATTCCTTTCTTTCTCCCTTTCTCTCGCTCTTCCTTTCTATCTCTCTCTCTCTCTCTTTCACTCCCTTTTTTCTCTGCTGCTCGTAATCAGTCCGAATTCCGCACGCACAGCTTTGATTCGAACCACTGATATGCAGTGGCCTTTTTTGTTGTTCGCTCGTATTCCGATGTCTCTTACATAATTTGTCAGAAGCCAAGTGATTTATGATGTATTTTTGTTGATGCACCGCAACTTTTTTTTAATAACTCGTCTTCGCGCCCGAATATTGAGAATGTGAGGATTTCTCGTCGAGAGTCGCGAGAAAGAGAGAGAAAGAGACAGTTATAGAGCCCGAAGATATGATGGGCTTTTCGTCGCTGCTTGGCCAAAATTTAATGCGATATCCGGTCTGGCGATCATGGTCATCTCCTTCGCTTTCTATTATTCGAGCTTAGCGTACTAATTTGAGTGGCTTCGAAGCACATCGTTTGATTGACAGAGCCTTCTTATTTTTGTCTGCTCCTGCCAACCTACTCGAATTCCGAACGCGCGGCTACTGTTAAAATTACGTGTTATTCTATCTTGTCGTGTCATTAATTGGAATACGTATCGAGCCCGTGAGTGTTTTTTCATTTTTTTTCTTTCTTATTCACTAGGCACCGTATTACGCTGCTGTATTCGAGTGCTGGAGTCGCAGGAACATGCTAGTAACATCTGTCGCCACTTGTCGCGCTGCTTGCGCAATTGATAAGCCTGTGCCAGCTTCGCTGTTTCGCCACGGGTGTTCTCGCGCTTCTCGATTAACTCCTGCTTGAGCGCTGCTCGATTCTACCTTTTACCAATTAATTTGACAAAGTGCGCGACATAAGATGCCCGTTAATTGAGTAAAAAAATATTTGCCTAGTTAGATGTTATTTTCTTTCTTCTTGGTCGTAATTGTCTAATACTCTGCTTAAAATTGAATTAAAAATCTCGACTCTCTGCTCGCATTCTTTAGCAAGCACACTCGACGATGCTAGACAAAAAGACCAGAGCGAAAAAACACTCAAAAAATATGTGCTTCTTTTATTCTTATTCTTTTCTCGTTTTTGGTAGCGCGCGCGCGCGCTTGCTCGCGACACATGAACTACCTCATTCAATACATTTTCATACATTCTTTATTATTCAGGTGTCGCGTGTTAAAGATCAAACGGCTACCGTATGTGCACAATACACATACACTTACGAGCATACTTAATGTGTTGTTAGGTACTCGAAGTCGCAAAAAAAATCAACGACAAAACACAAGGTCCTTTATTCTGCTGGAAATATTAATACCCTTGCACGGCATCATCGATCGTTACTTGGACGATAATTGCCGCGCGTTATTCTCTCTCGCTCTCAGTTTTGCTCGCACTGATCTCGTCCGAGTGCGAAATAAGCACTTCTCGGGACGATATTAGCTCTCTAATGATCGCTTATATACACCAGGATTAACGAGCCAGCTCTCGTATATAATAACCTACGCAATTTTCAAGTCTCTTTCATAGGATACGCTTCATATACATTCGCTACCTGACTTACGCAAGAAAAGGAGCATGAGCTGTCTTTGGATTTCCATCGACGAACTCGAAGTATTTTTGTCCTAAAACTCGTACTCGCAATCAGTCGGTATTAAAATAAATTATTACAGCGATACCTTGATCGTGTATACTGATATCCATTTTCGTAGCGAGTATATATGACTTGTGCGGTTTCCCCGTAAAACTAGCGGGTGTCAACGAGGTCGCGATGTAAAAAGAAGCTTCTTTGTACCTGTCATTTCTCACCTCGTTTGAAATTCATTCGGTAATGGAAAGAGCGACGTACACTTGATCGGTTTATCGTTGAATATACATGTATATCGGTAGGTCGATACAGCAGAGTGAGAAAAATCGATTTTCTTTCGACAAACTGAGTATAATGGGTTATAATGAGACAGAAATGAGGCGTAGGCCACAAAGCACGAGGGCTCGAGTCTCACATCCAATCCGCATACACATAATGGCCAAAGCTCGTAAGTATCTATGAGTGTATCCGCATCGCTTGAAAGGTATTTGCACCTTAAATGTACGCCACCACATTCAAACTAATAGGCCAGCCACACAATAGCGACGCTACGATTAATATACTTCTTTGGAAAAAAAAGATCAAGCTTGGTAGAGAGAGAAGTGTATGTCCTGCATACGTGTTGGTGAATAAGTGCACGAGGAAGCTGCCTATCCGGGCACTTATATACAATGTGTGTGTGTGCATGAGTATGGATACTCCATACGTTCATAATAGATATTATATACACCAAGTTTATATAATAAAAAAGACACCGCGAAGGAGCGTGAATAACGTGGGCCCTTGACTGTTCACAATGCTCGGCTCTCATTCGTCAAGAGCGTAGAGCAGCTCGCATATAATGCTTTACGCACCGATGGAAGAAAAAAAAAAGAAAAGAAAACGGAGAGCTCGGGCTGAAAGAGGCGTTGAAAAGAGGAGCGCGCCCAGCTATATTTACGAGGAGTCTCTTGAAAAAAAGGGCTGCTACTTGCGCTGCAGCCGAGTGGTAAGCGATACTCCGTTGCTCGCAGTCGCGGAGGACTCGATCGGCGATGAATTACCGCAGGTACATGCAGTGCAGCGTAACAACAACTGCACTCGCTCGACAAAGGCCAAAAGAGGAAAAAAGGTAGGCCGAAAGTACTAGCTGATCGGGTCATATCGTCGATAGGCCTGAGCCGAGCGACCTGTTGGCCATCAATGTGTCGCTGTGTCGGTGTGTCGATGTGCGAGGCACCTGTGCGCCCAGATAGAATTGCACGACTGCCTCCTCTCGCAGCTCTCTCGCAGCTCTCTGTGTCGAAGAAGAGACGGCCTAGTCGTCCGCAAGACGCACATCGGGCTATCCGATTACAGGAGTGCGCAGCCGAGCTTGTCCAGCGACGCCGACGTTTCTACCTGGGCCGCAGCAGCCCGTGTATATAGTGTACCTTTTCCACTACGCATGCTACGGACAATCGAGCTAGCGACCACGAGGGTGTATCGA
This sequence comes from Trichogramma pretiosum, assembly GCF_000599845.2. NCBI lineage: Eukaryota > Metazoa > Arthropoda > Insecta > Hymenoptera > Trichogrammatidae > Trichogramma > Trichogramma pretiosum. Next base: position 3,014,504 of record NW_019641652.1, on the reverse strand, counting down.
ATGTCTCGCCTGTGCATACATACACTGCCTGCGATACGAAACGCTCGTTTCACGCTTAATTAGCGATCTGCTGCTGCCGCTGCTGCTGCTTCTGCCGAGCCTCTCCTGCTACTTTCTTCGAGAATAATCTGTAAACCTCGCTGCTTCTTGCTCTTTTTTCTAATCTTTTTTTTTGATTGTAAAAAATCACCTGCAACCAGAGAACAAATGATTTCTTGTCACGTGTGAAATTCAATCGTTACGGTCATCGGTTCATTCTAATTTTCTTCGACAAAATTATTAACAAATTTCTCGATTAATAATTAAAAAGAAATACCTATGAGTTGATTGTAAAAAAGTAAAGTTGGGCTTATTTGGTTGAAATCAAGATAAGCTATATCATAATTTAGTCCTCGTGAAATGGATACTCGTGTGTATCAGATCGAAAGCTCGATACACATATTCCACGGAGTTTCTTGAAATTTTTTGCTTCGAGGGCTATAATATAGCTATCGAAGCAAAAGAGCTCAAAGAGCTCTCTTGGAGGTCCAGCAAAGCTACATAATAAAGGACGCGGCTCGGTCGCTTCTTTTATGCTATGTTTATACGCACGAAGCCTCCGCGCACAACTTCTTGGTCAGTTGAGCGAAAAATTTAGCTTGTTTCGGATGCATCGATAGTTTCGGATATATCTAATATCGTTCCATCGAGTCTTGGAACTACTAAAAGATGTACGTGTGCTAAATATGAAAATATATTTAATTGATTGATTCACTTGGACGGTAGTTGGTATCCATCGTTGCAATCAGGAAATTTGAATTATACGCATATACGTTATGCTCTGTTACATCGCAGCGCTGAACATTCGATTCGATCAATTCGACCCAAGAAGGATCAAGGCACCGAGTCGATCTTGAAATTAAATTCGATACAGTCATGATCTCGTTGGATTAAAAAAGTGTTGCGTTTTGCGCTGGACGAAATCACAAGATTAGCCCTTGCTCGGCTCAGCTGGGATGTTGCGCGATTCGTCGATCCACCTGTATGCACAAACGCACGCATATAACAAAGTCGCATGTTGACATGATCCAGGTATATAACTAACGAGCCAAGCGTGATTTAGCACATAATTCATAAAGGCAAACTGTGTACGCGATTGTTTTCTAATAAAGCCGTTACAAAATTGCCAGGCTCGATGTAGCGCGCGTGCGCGGCAAAAAGTCGTATGTATAAGCTCCGAAGGTGTTTGCATATACGCAAAGTGATTAATTGTTCTGAAATTGAAAAGTTTGAGCGATGCTGCTGTTGCCGTTGTTGCTCGCTTACTTCGTCTTAATTTCAGCCTTCGCACCAGCGCGTATATTAAAACATATATACGAGTATATTACGCAGACATAGCTGGTGGAGAGATGGTTGCAAGCCGACAACACCGACAACACCGACAACGTCGACGACGTCGATGAAGGAGACTAAACCTTTTTTTCGCGCGTCCGAGTTAAAAACACGCCATTTTGCAGATTGATTTTATCGCAGAAGCTTGACTTGCAACATTCGAATACATCAGCATATATATCTCGCAGGCTCTTATGTATATGAGATCATAGTTATGCGATTTACACTTGGTGTTCTTTTCCGAAGACTCGACGGAGGATCGCTCTATTCACGATTGATCCGTTGAAAAAAGCCTTGTCAGCTCGATCCTCGCTCCAGCTCGGGAAGAAAAGATAGCTGCGAGCGAGAAGCTAAACGAACCTACAAGTGTGCCTATATAGATGTGTGTATAAAAAGGCGCATGCAAGCCAAGCTTGGCAAGGGCATTAAAGCCATAGTAGCTAGCATTTAAATGCTTTTCGTTCGTTGCTGCTGCTGCCGTATAGTATTGAGTTGCGCGAAAAAAAATCAAAGAGCCAGACGAGGCACACAAATGGTCCGAGGAGGAGCGAGAATCATCCCGTAGCACTACTTTGTGTGACGTTGTGTATGTGTGTGTGTATAGTCGCGCTTCGAAAACGAGAAGTCAAAGCAACAGCAACAGCCCTGTCGAGAGACGAACTCGATCTTTTTCGCAGACGAGCGTTTAACGGAGCAAACAGCGGAGCAACACTACTCTCTCTCTCTCTCTCTCTCACTGCGTCGCAAGCGTGAGCGCGCAAAGGGTGCCGCGCCTTCTCTCTTGCACTCACTCACTGAAAGGCAAACAGTTTAGCTGGAAACAATTGACTGCCAGATTGAAGAGAAACGAAAGAGCTCGCCGATTTTCCCCAAGTGCAGTAAGCGTTTGGGAATGGAAATAGATTTCCTCGGCGTCGTTGTCGTTCTGTACTTGCTCTGCGCAGCGATGCTATATAGTCTCCGTCGTCATCGCACCGCCAATGCAACAGTATGAGCAGCGGCAGCAGCGGCAGCAGCAGCAGAGCCAGTGAAATAACAAGTCTACGAGATCAAGTTTCCATTGAGCCATATACATAGACGAAATTTTTATACACGCACGCGCGAGCGTTGCTGCTCGTATTTTGTTACATTTTAGTATTGTTTTTCTTTCTCTTCTCTGTGTGTTGGGTACGCACTGCCACTGCCCATGCACTCTTTTTATTTCGACGCTTTTGGTTAACGCGCGATTGTCCGCCTGTATAGCGCAACTGACCGTGTGCATGAATTCTTTTTTTTTAACTATATTTGAGCAAATTTCAAGTAATGGATGATTACTTCCGATGTGTGTCTTGTCACCGAAATCCGAAGATGTGCTACTAACGAGTCGTTGAACTTCTACTTTCTTACGAACGACGTATCTCATATAGATTCGAAAAAATAAACCTATCGATGGGCCTAAATATGTCAGCCTCGCAGCGCTCGCAAAACAAAAGAACGAGACGAGTATTATATCATCCTATAAGCTGGATTCTCCTCACCCGGCTCCATCGCTTGACAGTCGAGTCTCTCCTGAGACTTGGACAAGTGTCAGTGAAGGTCCTGTTTTTTCAAGCCCTGCGAGCGTCGAAGTAAATCCCTCGCCTCTTCTCCCTGTATAGAGTCTCGTCGCGTTAAAAGTATTATTTCACGACACGCGAATCGTCGAGTTTACCTTGCAGTCGTTCCAACAGTTACGTGTTTTTCCAAAATTATTGATTATTTCACTGCTGAAAATTAATTGACTAGTTGCTTGTTTTTGCTTCGGCGGACTAATGCTTCGCTTAATCGAGAGCAAAAAAATCGTTTAACAAATGATTATCTTACAGTTTGGAGCAATCAATTTTTTGCATTGACACGATCAGACTTTTACAAACGATGATTTTTACCCCCTCTGATCGTTCAAAGTCAAAATCAACATCACACGCACTCGAGGTCGCAAAAGAATAAATAATTAATCGAGCGCCGTATTGTCGATCAATCATTGAGATAGAGTCATCTCGCGCGTGTACGAGAGTGATTAAACGTGGCGCGCGCGCTCGCGCCTCAGGATTGCGTGACAAGCACAAATAAACGTCGTATCGCGAAAAAGTGAATTCCTTTCTCACTCCGGTGTATCGAGCGCGGCGCCAACTGTTCAGCCCCTCTCCTCTCGGCCATTGTGCGAATCAACGCGATTTTGCTCTTCATTTTGTCAGTCGCGGCCAAGCATATCCTCGCTCGCGTACTTTTTTTACACGCTCGTCGCCGCAGCTATCGTATCATCGCGGCTGCGCTTTTTCAGCTCGACCGCAAAGAAAAAAAGGGCAGCGTTCGCCGATACCTTTTCTTTGTTTTTATCGCTCGTTTGCTGTACACATACACACACTTTTGCTCCTACTATCTCCGCGGGGCTTTTTTATACGATCGTGCCAGACGCTGCTGCGCATACAGCGAATAACATATTCGAGCGGCACCTGAAAATTGATCGTATAATACAGTCGCGCGCGAGATGACTTGCTCGGCGCGATCTAATATCCTGCGTGCTTCTTCTTTTGAAATATTTTATAGCGCATAAATTGCCCATATAATATCACTTTTACAAAGCTGAAATGTTTAACGCCAATCTGCTTGAGAAACGTAAAAATAATTCGACTCTCGGCGATCGTGTCAATCAAAAATCGACTCAGCTGCCGCGGCTAAATAGATTTAATGTCTCGATCGATGCTTCATACTCGAGTCCCGAGATGATCCAGAGTGCTCGGCGCGGCTCGGCTTTTATATGAAAACGAGGCCAGAGCTTCATCTTTGCAACACCTTTACGAATAATTATTCTCTCTTTCTCTCTTTTAGCTTTGGTACGATAGCCTCTCGCACGCGCCTATGGCTTTTGTATAATGGATATCAAAAATTTCAATCGCATCATCCGCGTGCCTCTGCAACGATCTCTGCTTCCTTCTGTTTTTTTTCTTTACCTTTTTTCCTCTTCCTATATATAATACACATCGGTGATATTGATGCAAACACATGCCTAGCAGGCTCGGCCAAGAGGCAGTAGCCTCTTATGTTAAGTGCTGCAACATGGTTGTAAACGAGCCAAGCGCGCGCAAATGACACCTACGCATTACTTTTTCTCTTTCTCTCTTGCAAAAGAAGACGGTTGCGGCGCGAGCCATTAAAAAGCTATAAATCGAATCGTCCGATAATGCGCTCGGTCAGCAATATCGTAATGGTTGGAGATCGATTCGGGGTGTTCCAAATAAGTATGTATACTCGCATACGATGCGTGCACTCATATGCAGCAACAACGGTGGCGGTGGCACGAGCAGCAGCGGCAAAAGTGAACATAATACGTCCGAACAAGTCGTAAATCTCGTTCTCTCCTCTTCGGCAGCAGCAGCAACTATCTCGTTTCTCTCGCACCTTGGTCATTTTTTTGCTGCTGCCGCTGCCGAGCTGCGAGTCCGAGGCATTCGATTCACGCGAGCGATTGTCGGCGCATACATTAGCCGTCGTCCATTGCACACTTTGACTTCTTATTGCGAGCGAGCGGCTCTTTCGATATGCTCTCGTGTTGCTCTTGCACGCGCGATTAATATACCGATGCTCGGGATCGTTTATCTCGAACGCGGACCAGCTCCCGATGCGCGCGCGAGCTTCGAATATTTCGAGGCATCTGGCCAAACGCGTCATTACGCACTGACTGATTCATCTATCGACCTCTTACAACCTCTTGCAAATAAAGAGCCCGATGCATTGATTAATACCGAGGAACGATGCGAGTACTTGATCCACCCGCGTCATTATCCTCATCGACTTCTGTACAAATTGCTCGAAGAAAAAGACAATCGCGCGAGATACACCCGAGATATTAATGATGTTACACATCGTCGCAAAAATCAGAACGGAGCCCTCTAAGCATCGCTACACACGCACGACGTCGAAGAACAAAAACTAGGATAACAAAAGCCCAAAGTTTAGTCCTTCACGAAGCTGTGCGCGCCGATGTGTCGAGATAAATGAGAGGAGTCGAAAGAGAGAAAGAAAGAATAAATGACGGGAGCGCGCGCGGCACACCTTTTGTTGCTATACGCATGCGAGTGGAAGGCAGAAGCAGCACATATACACCTCATTAAGCGTCGCGAAATTTTTCACGTCGTCCTCGCCGTACGCCGAGGGGAAATTGATTGTACGAAAGTCTAGCGAGGCTTCGTATACGCGCACGGACACGCGTACAGGCTTGTTCCCGAAAGCATGTAATAATGGCCAATCGCTCGTAAATCCTTCAACGCTTTAATTGATATATCCAGTATTTTAATTGCTCCAGACTCATTTGTTCCGGTTTAACTAATCCGTCGGTTTAATAATTACGTTTTTGCTTGTTTCAGGTGAGTCAATCGTCGAAGTGAACTTTTCGCACTATTTTCGCTGCAGACGTAAGTCGAAAGGACGCACTTGCGCCGCTCGTTCTCACAAATCAAAATACAGTTATACGTTGGTCGGCCTAAAAAAAGGTAAAACAATAAGGTTTATTGTTTCCTGTGCAGTATTTATATTTGTTTCTGGCGAGACAATTAAATTTATATAAGCTTCCGCGCGATGTGGGCTTTGAAGAAAAATCGCCGCATTATTGAATATAGCGCGAGCGGCCAGTCTATTACGGGTACGAATACGAGACGGAATAGTCGGCACTGCAGCAGCAACGCATAACGGAGCAACATTATCCGATAAATCAGTGTCAAAGCGGCGTTATATTGTACCAGGGGGCAAGTTAGCCGCGAGTGTACGCGTATATATATGCTCTGCAGTATATATAATGTAGAGAATATACACACAAACGCCACCCACAAAGCTGCGGAGTGCGAGAATCATTAGTAAAGTCGAGAGAGGAGAATACGATTCTTGCGCACGAGCTGCATGCGCAGAGACAATCGGCCTTTAGCTGCCGCGGGTTATCATGCCCGCGTACTCGTATACTCCGAAGAGAAATATTTATCGTAATTTTATGTATGAAACACAATCAGTGAAACGAATATCGCCTCTATACGGCACGGAGCAGCTAGCCTGGTGACTCCCGTTTTCGCAACTCCGTGTGCGTCTGCGCGTGCACGGAGCGCAGAAGAGAAAAAAGAGCCGAGCAAACTCGAATTATGATTTATCGCCGTTTGCAAACACCTTGTAGAAAGCTACCGGTGCGAGCTGCGGAAGGCGACGCGGCTCGAGCTCGCGGACCCCGACGTGAAAGTTGCACTCGCGCCAAAGGTGTACGTGTCAGCTAGCCTCGATATCGCGCTCTCCTTTATAAATAGGATTTTTTATGCATTTTCATGCATTGGCTTTCCGGTCGGAGAAGATGCGCGAGTAAATTAAGAATTGGCCGGATCGCGCCTCCATTTTAATTGCTTTTTCAAAATTAAATAACTGCGCCCGAGCGTGCGCCACGAGCGATTCATCATTTTTGATAAATGGCTCCCGAGCCGAGATTCTCCTTCGGAAAAGAATCGAAACGACTTCCGTACGAGCTCGGGCTTCGGCGTATATCGTTGTCCCATTCAATTAATCGATGCGTGTCGTTCGCGTGCCCTACACCGTGTTCTAAATGGCTAAATGAAAACAGCCTGTGCGAGCTCGACCGAGCTAGTGCGAAATTTTATACGCGAACAAACAGACTTTTAAAAATCGTGTAAAGCTTCGAATACATAATAGATTAGCGACTTTCGACCGGGCGCGCAGGGCCTGTTTGCACAGGCCTGTAAAAGTTGCATGTGCTGCGCACGCCTAACGCGGAGATCGAACGAGCATTGCAAATATGTGTGCCGTATACCGTGCGACGTGTTATAGAGCAGCGCCTATAATGCTTATCTTTGCCGATGGGATTAATCGCAGCTAGTCTGCATCCCCCCCGCACCCGTTGCAAACGCAAACAGCGTCGAAAATCTCCGTCGCGGGGGTGGGCGACTAAGAGGATGTATAAATGTTTTAAAGGCATTAAATACGACGCCAGGCTGCAGAGCCGTAGTAGTTTACTTACCCGTGTAGCGAATTTCGTAAATGGCACTGCGCGCCTTGGATAAATATTTGCGGACAAAAGACCTTTTTGCGATCGAATCGCCTTTGACTGCAGAGTCCGTATAGCGTGCAGTACGTACTCGGCGCAATGCAAGCCAAGCGAAGAGACGAGCTTGGCAGTGATCGCTACGAGGCACGGAATCGAAAGTCGCTCGCGCGCACCCACCTATCGATTAATCAATCAACCTTTAAGAACAAATAAAGCCAGTGTATCGGTGCGCGAGCTTGTTCGCGAGATGTGTATCGAAATAATTGAGACATTGTCGACTACAGCCAAGGCGCAAAGCACCTGGGCCCGAGCGAAATGTTGCGAATTAGCCAACTCATCGGTGCCTATACAACGCGATACATATTATATACCCAGCAGATGCTGCCTGCGCATACAGATACATATAAAACAAAACACACCGTACTAAGTATCATCTCTTTTTTGTGTAAATTCATCCGTGATGTGCTCGACATTCAGCCGTGTGGATTTGGCAGCAGCAGTTCGCTTCGTTCTTATGTGCTTTCAAGTCCTGGTCGTGTATACACAGTACGGTGCGAATAAGTCCGCAGGGGGTCTCTGGCAGTGTAGAGAGCCACGAGGGTCGAGAGACCGAGCGAGAGACGATCGATTGACTTATCAACGACGACTCATTTCCAAGAGTCATCCTGCCTGGAACACGATTATTCGTATTATTTTTTCAGCGCAACGATATCATCGCGCGCCAAATAAACATAGGTACTTGGGTACCGTTAGGAGAAATTCTGAGATGCCTTTTCTGCAAGCGTCACGACAATAATTAGCGCGTTCAGCGGCCATTTCTAGTGCTTAACGATCTCGAAATGTGCCTCGCTAGTGCCACGCTCTGCAGTCGAGTTTCGAGACCGAAACAGATTTTTGTCCTCCGAGCGCTAAGAATGCAGCAGCAGCAGCAGCAGCAGCCGAGTCGCTACGACGAGTAACTGCGAGGGAGAAAAAAGAGATCGGCCGCAGCACTTGTGACCCGTGGCAAGGAAAAACAATCAGCGAGACGGACGAGTGACAAACGAGTGCGATGTGTATAATGGAGCTCGAGATACGCGCGCACCTCCGCTCGAGCTATTACGGAAAGACGAGTGACAAGGTCGCGCGGCTAATTAGGATCATCAAGCATTGCGGAGGCTCGCGGCGATGACTCGAGAAAGACATGCCCCGACTGACCATTTCATACCTCCTACTATACCTGCCTCGCTGAATGAGTGATTAGGGATTGTTATACTTCTTATCGCGATGCACCGCACACAACCATAATAACCATCACGACGACTACGATGATGACGTTGATTTCGTAACGGTTGAAGAATTTAGATTTTCCTTCAAAGACACTGAGCGTAGAGCAGCACTCTGCATTAAGATTAGGGTTGTGCGAGGGACTGAAAAAACTTTACGGAGGTACTCGTCTTTTTTTCGAATTTTGCCAATTTTTTTCATAGGGCCCACATAATTTAAGGTCAAACAGTATAAATAAAACTGATTACAGGACTTTTATTGCGACTGCGCGGTAAAAAACTCGAGATCAAACTTGTCCATACACATATCACACGTATAAAGGTCAGGTACGTGAAAAAACTCGGTAACTCAGAAACATTCAGTTACTCCAAATTTTCAACTCTTGTTTCATAACTGTGCAGCTACCTTCCAGTGAAAGACATTTAAACATCGTAAGCTCACACCATAGTATCTGGCTTGAGCAAATGCACTTTTAAAAAGCAATCGATATGTTGCCAATATTAAAAACTTTTCTTGATCTGGCGGTCTACTCGCATCCAATTATGCCGTTGCTAGCTGCATAACGTTGTTACATATCGCTCTTCATACCGAGGCGAAAAAGAGACATCGACTGCAGAGGCGCACACGGACACATACACGCGCGCGAGCACACAGTATATAGAGGCAGTGTCGGCACGCGGCACCGTAAAAGGCAAAATACTTTAATCACGCGACAAATCGACTGGAGCTGTCTCGTAAAACACAGGATATATACGTGCTGCATGCATATATGCGGCCACGACACCGCGAGCGAGCTACGGTCGGCCAGGCGACACTTTTTACACGCGCTCGGGAGCTTTCGCGCGGCTGGAATTTAACGACGCGCTCGACGTTTCTGCGGCTCGGCGCGATTTACGCGCGTACGCGACGTCTCACATGCAGCCCGTATATACGTGCATCTCTATATAAGTACGAGAAAGCTTGATCATGCCAACAGAGACGTTTCAATCTTGGAAAAATATACATGCTACAAAGGACGCATGCACTGCCGACTCTGATTCTTACTATGGTTTTTGCCTTTATTCGCGTAATTTCAGTGATAAAAAATGCGTATAACTTGCTCGATTACCGCCTAATTAATGACCAGGCGACACAGACCGCGAGAGTCGTGTATTACATGGATTCCGCGAGACTCGCGACGATCAGCGCACGAATTTCTTCAGTTTCTTTGGACTCGAGGCTTAAATCGTATTATAGTTTCGGGGTCTCGCGCGTTAATTGCCGACTAGAATCGCCAGTGCGTGAAAAAAATTTACATTTATATCGAATATCGGTGTCAGTTAGCCTTTTAGATGCAAAAAAGTAAACGGAAAGGCCAGAATAATTCGCATCGGTAGTCGGACAAGCGCCGAACGGAATGAAACTTCAAAGAGTCCAGCAGCAGCAGCAGTTAGACGCGCTCGAGTATTATGTATCTGCATGTATCGCAGCACAGTGTGCCGGATGATCCTGGCATTCGCGATGATTATCGTTATTATGATTCGGCAGAGTGGCGCGCCGGCGGAGTGAGCAGCAACGAGCTTATTATAAAGCGCGACCGCGAAGAAAAGGCGAGAAAAAGCTGCAACCTCATCGGTGCGAATAATCTCTCTCTCTCTCTCTTTCTCGCAGCGTATATTGCAGTGCACACGGCCTCTCCGCGCCGCGATCGTAATCCATCAAACTCTCCAAACTATAAATAACGGCCGCCGCCGCCGCCGAGCCACAATACACGGAGCGCGCGTAGTCCGACTATATGGATATTAACAGAATCTAATGTGCAGCCTTCGAAGGATTTGCTCCTTTTTCCCTGCGTCCGAGCTCCAGCTCTAATTAAAAACAAACACAGAAGCATAGAGAGACCGGGCCGCACAATGGAGACATTAATCACTATCGATGCAACGCGATCGTTGCATGGTAGCCGATATCGAGAGCCTATTATACATTTTTCGACGATCCGATCGAGGCAAAAAATTCTAATTGCCTATCGGTCGATGTATATTTTTCAATTTTCATATATCGGCGCTCTTTATTGCTGCCCACAGCTGATCGAGCCGGATATTCGCCAAAATCCCTGCAACGCATGTGCGTTACATTCTCCAGATACATGGGTATACATAAAATTCTTGGCTTGGCAAATTTATCCCGAGTCTGGGTCATCTAGGCGCGTTGGAAATTGCCATTAAGAAAAGCGCCACCGCGGCTTGGTCAAGCTATATAGGTGTACGCATGCTATACGGCTATAAAAGGCAAACACGCTCAATTAAAGTCAACTTACAAGCGTACGTGCGAGCCGAATGGGCGGAGTCGTTAACTCGGTAGCCGCAATCTATACATCTGCGTTCGCATGTATATATATGTGTATTTCACAGAGCAAGTACGAGAGCCGCGACTATGTATCATTGGCGCGCGTACACCTACGTGTATCGTTGGCCGCTATCTCGCTGGCTACATGTGCCCCACACACGAGCGCGCCAAAGAAATAAATACGAGATCCCGAGAGCGAGATATCAGAGGCGCGAGCTACGAACCTCTTTTAGCCCCGTTTGGCGGATGTGACGCGGCAGAAAAAAAACCCATGCCTCCCGTCCGTAAGCCAACTTCTTGACGCTCTCCGCGCGCCTCTCCCCGTCTACGTATATATATTTAATAATGTAGATCCTTCATTATCGCACCGTGTACACATTTTGTTAGGAATCATAATTCCTGCCAACGAGACCATGATATATATACACGCGCAGCCGCGAACTTGAATAAATAATGGAAAAGCTATAATAGCGTTAGATAATGATATTTTTTTTTATATTCATTGTCATGGCAGGAAGCGAGCAATAGCATGTGAATTCTGAACGAAAAGGGGGAAACACCGAGCAGCTGACATAATTTTCTAACCAAGTGTAGAAACTCGGTCAACAATAAAGAAAAAAGTACAATGTGTAATGCGCGACCAACCAGTCGAATGCGTACGAACGAGTGTGTGTGTGCGTGTGTATCTATTGCAGCGAAGGGCACGCATTCTTACGTATGAAATTCCTCGCTCGACTCCAGTCGCCTCCGCGTTTTTTCGCTCAAAAATCGCGACCTTTTTTACTGGATTACTTAACGCTAAGTATTCCGCGCGGAATGCGGCCGCGCGACTCCTTTTTTTGACTGGCAAATAATTGGCTAAAATAAGTTGTATCGGTTACGCGCCAACGACACGCATTTGCTCGACGTTTTTTCTTCCTTTTTTTCAATGACGCTCGCGCGATTCGTGTCGAAATCGTCGTAGCCCTTTTTTGCGTCCATTAACGTGAACATGAATTGGGAAAAATATCGACAGCGGATATATATCTCAAAAATTGCCGCCAATTCCCCGACGCGGTACACGTAAAAAGTGCAGAGCTGCTACTCGGTATTTGCGCGTACACACGAGCATAAATCGAGACGCGATGTGTGCTGCAGTGCATTTATATTGCAGGCCTCGAGAACGAAAGAAAGAGTTGATGCGCGGCTATGGCTTCGCCTTGTCACGCGTATCATGAACGCCACTGTTCGTCACTTAGATTATTGAACCAATATTCAAATGCACCGGTTAACATCTGTTTTTTGATTATATATAGGCGGTCGATTTTATTACGAGCTCACCCGTCTACCGATCAGCTTTGAATTAATTTTTTACTAGCGCGTAAAGGTCTATCAGGTTTCGTTAAACTTTTGTAACTCTTTTTGAAGTGAAACTTCTTTAGGCCCGTTGGGCAGTCTGCATCATGTAGGTTAGCTAATAAAACCTACACTTCACATAGACAAGCAAGAGAAGCGATCACGTCAAATAGCACGAGATAACATCATTACTTGGCGTTATTACCTCCGGCTGTGTCGCTTTCCTCATTCTCCTCGATCCCTAAGTACAGTCTTACACTTCTTGCATCGATACTATCTTTCTTGATGTAGTCGCACCGGCAACAATCGTGAATATAGGTGCAGAAAAAAAAAAGAAGAAACGAATCTTTGTTGTTCATGACTGTGTTGTTGTTGAGCACACAATGCCCGCCACTATCGAAAAGATGTGTACGAGCTACAACGAGCTATCGGCATGCAGAAAAAGGTCCGAGACACACGTAACGCTAGCTCGAGTCGTTTCCAATTAAAATTTTAATCGAAATTGATGCTTCGTACTGATGTTGTCGTTGCAGAACCATCTATAACTTGGCTGTGTGCATGTGTACAGGCATCGGTACCGGAAAGAGGACACCACGTAATCGCTCGGGTGTCGAATTTTCAATCTGTCTGTGTATTATATGCACGGCGCAGAGCCAGTTTGTAGCTCAGGTATATCTGTCTGTGTTTGCACTTAGCGCGCCCAATGCAACGCTGCAGCCATTCGATGGATTTTTTTCCGGCAGACCTATAGATCGATGGAAACCCGATCGTCACAAGTACGTACGGCAACTGCGATATGGGTCGTATTGTGTGTCTATGAAATTGCATTCGACCGCTTCCCTCATATTATCAACTCGACCATTTTTATGGACTTGATTTTCAAACGAGACAAGTCGATGATTAAAAACGTTGTCGTAATTAGCAGCAGGATAAAATGCAGCAACAGTAGGCATTTAAAATCAAACCTAAGCGAGTAGCAAATAAATTATCGTCATTAAAAAAATTCTGTCAAAGCTCACATTACGTTGCGAAGCTGCGTTTGAGAACGGGCGAAAAGTCATCGTATTACGGAAAAATTGCGTCGCGCTGCTGCTGCCGTTGTTGTTGTTTTTGTTATTTTTGTTGCTGTTGCCGTTACTGAAAAGCATATGACGGGAGAAAAGCGAGAGAAAAAGTGCTTCTCGGAGCTTCGGATATACGCGCGTAGCTGCGAGCCATTACGCAGCTCAGCGCCGCGTTCATGACGAGAGCTAATTACGCGCGCATCTAGCGTTACGATCGAGCGCTAAGAGCAGCGCGGCTCGACTCGCGAATCTGTTATTTCGCGCTTCAATAGCCCTGCGCAGTTTTTTCTCGCTTCTGATATACCTGAGATATGCCGGTGGGATTTCAACGCGCGGATTTGCGCGCCAGAGATGAAACGTCAGACTCCAAAAGACGTTCGTTAACTGATGCGCTTGAAAACAAATGCGAGCGTTCGTGTAGAGGAGGAAAAAAGCCAACTATGCACGCGTCAACGCAGCTTTCAAGATCAAATATGCCAGTGTCTGCGCGGGGATCAGCGAAATTCTCTGATATGAAATCGAATTTGCTTGTCTCGCAGTCGGTATATAAGAGTTTGAACGCTCCGATATAAAGAAGTCAAATAAAAAGGGAACCTTATGAGCGAGTACATTAGAAAAGCAAACAACCTCCATACGCGTGTACATGCAGATTGATTCGAGCGATCCGAAATGTACACATGCGCCGATCGATAGGTGATTTTGACTTTATGCAGCGATGATTTCGTCATCGAGACAAATGTGCAGACTCGTTAACGCAGAGCTTCAATCAGTCGTCGAACGGCTTGATCAATCTATTATTGAGGCTCGCGGACTTCTGAAATGCGAGACGTCGCCGAGTAATTCCATCGAGTCGACGCTTGCGCAACGCTCGAAAATGGCAATTGTTGTGCGCGCGCAAAATCAATATCAAATTCGAGGATTAAATGTATTCAGTTTTCGAGCGGCTCGAATGAGCGCGATATTTATACATGGTATAGCGTGCGACTTATACGCGCAGTCTGTAATTTCTCTTTGCAAATGATCAGGCTGCGTGAGTTCTGCGATGCGTAAGATTGCGCATTTTAAGCGGGCTAGGACCGATACGCCGCCGATGTCGCGTTGATACAGCGGTGCACGCGACGCGACGAGCCCCGGGAGCAGCAACGTGCCTATTATTGAATTTGACACTTCAAGAACTCGGAACATTGAAAAAGGGAGCCAGCTCACGCGCCTTCTCTCGAGCTTACAATATTTATCCAGTGCTCGACGCCTGTACAGAGCCACGGTGCAGGCCTCGAGGGATCGCCTACTCGGCGCGCGCACGACCAATCCTAGTAATTTCGCTCGATGCTCGCTACAATAATATTTTCCATCTATACCTCATGCGAAATTTCGATAAAATTTGAGCTTTTTAGCGGGATGCGTTGGCGTCAAGAACGTCTTATCGAATTAACAAGCGGACTCGCGTAAAAGCTCTCGATCTCTCGGCTACAAAAGTCTCATCGGCGATGAAAGAGCACTATACACACACGTACAGCCATGCACGCGATCGCAAACGCCAAGGGAAGAAAAGAAATCTGACCCAATCTAATTTCCCGCATATACAGAACGAGCCAGCCGTTATGTACTTGGGATAATACGTCGTCGTCGTCGTCGTCGTCGTCGTCGTCGAGCTTGGACGTTCTGTGCTGCTGCTTGCCATGGTGCGCTATTTATCGTCGTGAGAGCTTTGAAAATTGGAAAAGTTCCGGGCTCGATTCACACCGCTTCGAGAGGCTATTCTTGGCGCGAAATTGCCTGAAATTGGTTTAGGCGCTTGCGACTCATACGGTATACTCCGTCTCGCTCGCTGCCTTTGCTACTGCTGCTTTTTCACGTTTCTCTCTGCTCTATATATATGTGAACGCGCGAGACTGGACCGAAGATTCGTTTAATTTTTCTTTGCTGCTGCGTGATCGGTTTCTGAATAGACGAGCTCTCTTCCTATATCCATTTATATATATATTACATGTATGTATAATAGCAAAGCTCACCGGCCTCGAAGGAAATGACATTTGAGAACGCTTTGTTAGCTGGCAAAAGGGGACGATAAATTATATTTTATATTATATACGCGCTACTGTGCGTCAGAGTAAAGAAAAGCAATTTTTTTTCCTCCGCGACACAAAAACAAGTTAACTCAAAGAAATTATGTATGTATTTATCAGTGCCAACTTTTACTCTCCGAGCGCAGTAATTGAGTGGGCCGAGAGTTTAGCAAGAAATTCCGGCGATAAAAATCGAGTAAGAAAAAAAAATCAGGAAGTCAACCTTAGTGAAAATGAAGATAAAGAATTCGTTTAGTTAATTTGCCAAGCAGGCGGGCCTCGTGCCGGCGGCGGCTGAACGTCTCAGCTCTGTGCTTTTTTTTCATTTTCTTAATTTTTCTTATTCCACGAGAGATAACTCGATCCGTCGAAAGGAAACGAGAAAACGGAAGGATTTTTGTTTGTCGCCGGCGACCGAGAAGAAATTAATGAAAAGCCACCCTTGTTGTACAGAGCTTTCAAGGAGTTTCAACGTATTCTTTTGATTTTCAAAACTTTTTTTCGTGCAAATTCAACTAACGTAATCAAGGACAATTGCTATTTAACATTTGGAAAAGAGTCGCTCGAATCTCGACCGTAGCAGTAATGCAAGAACACATAAACACGAACAAAAGTACTTCGGTATGAGTCGGCAAAGCGAGAAAAATGAAGGTGCGCGTGCGTTTCGCTCGCTACTCGTTCCGATAATTAACGTCTTGGAAGGCTTAGAAACTCCTACGGTGTGTTGTACCAAGTGTATGAGATTAGTTATGCCAAGATCTCGTAATTCGAAATTTTAGGCTCTCCATTATGCTGTCAGTAAATTTTCGTACAAAGTACTCTGGACCGTTAAATGTATGAAGCGAACGGGAATTTTCGCTCGCGCGGCATAAAAATTCATTTACATATTGTTAGCAATAGCTTGGGCTGCAATAAATAAAAGCGCTAATTGATGCCGAATCTCTGGGGAGCGAGCGAGCGAAAGACGAGAAAAATTGTCTCAAGGCAGGTACAACAGATGCAGCGTATAATAATAACGATAAATCATCATTAAGCAGCGAAACAAATCACTCGCGCGAACGAACATAACATTTCATCATCTCGAGTCGTCGCGAGCTCGTATGAAGCCATAAAGAGTCTTAAAGCGCGTATAGCATGAAAAAAGTAATGCAGCAGCAGCCCGGCAAGCCTAGAGAGGAGAGAAAGAGGAGAAAAGAGAGAGAAAGAGAGAGAAGAGCAAGTGTAAGTGCAGTGGCAAGTCGGCGTATTAGACGTATAACGGAGAGTAAGGTAGAGCAGCGCGTGCTCGACTGCCTATATCCTGTACACATACGCAGCTACTGCTTAATTGCTTAATCAGACGCAGTAAATCTTGCGACATTGTACACGTTCATATAATATTGCAATTGCGGTATGTTATATTACCTTTATTACTCGGGAGCTGGTGCCGTGTCGCGTAAAGGGATAATGATTTTCGTTGATTATCCTGAAAGACGCACGGGCTATTATATGCCTCTCTCCCGGATCAAATTTTTAATCATTCGGCAAACTCGCAGCAGGCTGAAAATGAGCGCGTAAAGTTATGCGAGCAATGATTGATCGTTGCGGTCTTTTATAATCGCCTTTTTGTAAATCCTATTCGCAAAAAGTCTTTGATCGTAAAAATTTCCGCTGCATCGTGAATACATCTTGTTGGCTGAATCAATGATTAAATGCCATTAGATAAAAATGTTACGTCGCGTTGCTGAACGAGCCTGCCAGGTACATAATTACGTCATCGCGTCGTTGGCTCAAATAACGACGACGAATTCTAGTACAGCGACGATGCTCTTATGCATTCTTTGCGTCGCGCGCGGGCTCACGGTATGCTATGATAAATTTTTACCATGGCTTTCTTGGCAATAAGCTTGGGCCGGGATGGAAAAAAAACACAGCGCGAGTTGGTGTAACAACAGCGCAATGCGCAGAAAAGTAAAAGGAGAAGGAGCTCGTTTGTGGTGTGCGCGCCATTATACTCGTTAACGGCGAGTTTACGCGCGCGCACCCGTTGCGTAGATAGGCTCGCGTCGTCGAGGCGTACGTATAATGGAGCGACGAGACCGCGCAGCGGACTGCAACCGGAGATGTGCGACTTAATTGTGAAATTGTAGATAGACGCGAAGAAAAAAGATGTCGCCGGTGCGCAGGATCGTTTTTCGACGCGATCCCAGAGTATGAATCACGATATTTCGTCAATGGTAAATTGATAAACGTTTCACGCTTGTCTGCACGAGATGATACTCGTAATCTTGGACGTAGCAGTTCGGTGCATCGGCAAGCAAAACAAAAAAGTCAGCTGCCATCCAAGTTATACACCGAGGTGCGCTGATGAGAAAAGTCAAGCTGCTATTCTCTCTGCATTTATGCATTCACTGCGGCGTACACTGGCGAAAGGGACGACGGAGCTCGGAAAGATCATTAAAATGTACCATCTCAGTGAACCGTCAAATTAGGTCCTGGATTCTGCGTGCAAATATTATATAGATACGCGTACATCAATAGGGTGGTGTAATGCACTTGCAAAATCAAAGTCGTCGTCAAACGCCCGGAGGCACGAGAGAGAGAGAGAGAGAGAGAGAGAAGGAGAGAGAAAGGAAAGCTTACCCCGATCGGGACTCGGTGGCGATGATACGCGCATCGGTGCATGAAGCATTTAAGCAGCGACAATGCACAGTATGTGTACAGCCTTGGCAATCGACGCGCACACACGGAGCGACTCGTATACTGCGTGGGGGGTGGATCAGAGCTTGCCTACGCTGCTACAGCGCAGAGGGATAGGTAATCGCACGAAATTGCATTAGAGTCGGGGATTTTTTTCACCGAGCGCCCGAGGCACTCTTCTAATACTTTTCTACATGCGATATGCGCAAACGTATAACGTCGCCGTTAATAGTCCCCGTATACGCTCGCTTTATGCGATTGCGTTTACAATATACCTAGCCGTACGCATCCCGTGGGTAGATTTCGCCGTAATGCGCCGTATCGTATCGCTCGAAATTACTTTTGCCCTTTCCACGGATCCGACTTGCCGCGGCAAACCAGCTCGCCTACGTGCACGAATGCGCTCCCAAGTATTGTTCTTGTCTAGCGGATTTCGGCTACGCAGCGACTGTTTGAAGTTTCCTTTTCCTCGCTGCCGATTCTGCCGGGTCTATTTGAAAATACTCGGGGCTCGAGCGATCTGACATTTTTCAGCGATACTCGTGATGGAGTAATGGATAAACAAGATCTCTGCGAGTCGTGGATTGCCGAGATAATTATGTATACGTGGATACATGAGAGATATAGAGTATAGCAGAGTATAAAAGGCTTACCGGGATATTTGCACCAAAGCTTGTGTTTGTGTAATGCAAGGGGAACGAAAGATATACAGATGGTTTTTTTTATAATTTTCTCACATAGATAAAAATCTTTTTTGACGAAAATATGGACTTTTTGGAAGATGCAAGATCCCGACTGACCCACGCGAAAAAGGTAAAAACGGTTTATATACGAACATCTGCTTTTTGTAAGCCGATATACTGGCTGTATGCCGCGTGCACGGCTAACTTTTTGCACCCCGTACGATTTTTTGTCGCTTTGCTCTCTGCCGTAAAGCCAGTTCGGCCGATGTGTACCCTGTATTAAATTGCTTCGAGCTCGGATCTCGCTGTGTTTTTTTTTCCAATTGCCGAGGCACGAATCCTGACTGTATAATATATACACGCCCCGTCGCATTGGATTCTCGATCGATGCGTGCATAATGCGAAATTTTGCCAAATTGACCGGAATTCGGTGTCGATTGCTCAAAAACCTTATGCAGTTCTGCGACAAATAGAGATAGAGAAATTTCGGCATTGCAAGCGAGGAGAGCCGGAGAAAAGGAGAGGGGGGATAGGTCGATTCAGTACGAACGGCTCGAACTCGAGCCGAGTTTCTCAACCCCAATCGTAGCGGCTAGACGTAGCTCCATTGAAATTCTCCTTCATCTTCGATAATTGCTTTGCGGATTGTGGGGTGCAAAGTGTGCGTATACATATATAGATGTAGAAGCGAGACGAAGCTCGCGCGTGCCAGCCCGGCCAGCTACAGCGAGCGCACGTCTATACGTAATCGCCGGCTTATGCCAGTCGAAATAAACGTTTTTGAAAATTTCATTCGTCACTCTTAGTGTCGCTCGCGAACTTGGACGCGACGACGTTCGAGTGTGACACTCGATTCGATTAGTCACAACATTATTCCAAGCTACCTGAAGTCCAAGCCCGACTCTGCGCCCAACCTGATGGATGACACTTGTACGTAATTATCACGCACGTCTATGCTAACGAGGCTTTAATGGCCATTCGAAAAATTAATGTAATGTTATTACAAGACAAGTCGATGACGCGACGCGGCCCACCACGAATCTCGTGCTCTCAGAAAATAAAATCAATGTTTCCAAGCTCTCAGCTTGTCCATCGCTACTTGTACATGTATTTTCATAAAAATAACACTTTGCGTAAAAATTAAAGCCTATTACAAACACAGACAGGTCGTTATAGACATGGACTTTTTCGCCTGGCGCCGGAAAACTGCCATGTACATGATGTTGTACGAACGTGTATCGACAGTGAGAGAATCAGATCGTAGGTGATGGACACCGACACAGCGACTATTTATACACACTCGAAAGTAGAGAAAAGAGCCATGATGTACTATTTGTAGGCAAACACTTTGCATGTACATATATATACCTACCCTTTTCTGTCATGTCGAATAGAACTCGACTCAAAAGCTACATTTATCCATGTTAACAGTTCACACACATGTACTATGTATTTATCGGTGCGTGCCTCTTTCTTTCCACCGACTAGAATAAAGGTAACTTGCTGAAATTGTTTACCAAATCGTTTCCATACTTGTGGTCACTACTGTTAAAACTTTCTAGGAATACAGGCTTCTTAAGACGAGAGAAAAAATTTTAGTATAGTCAAAGGAAAAATTAAAGGACAAATACATCGACTTTATCGTTAAAAACTCAGCGATACGGTTAAAAAGAATAACTCGCTTGGCTGAGAATAGAGCAACGCATACGCAATGCGAGAGAGAGAGAGAGAGAGAGAGAAGCTTGTGATCTCACAAGGCTATATGGCAATTTTCTAAAGCCCGCGGCTATACGCTTGCAGTAGAGATATACACACGAGAGACAATTCAGCGGTGAGCGCAGAAAATATGTTTGCCTGAACTCTTCGGTAAGGATTCAATTTATTGCGGAGCAAGAGCATGGCTTTTTCGAAATACAAAATGCCCACTGCGAACAGAAAGAGAGAGAGAGAGAGAGAGAGAGAGAGAGAGAGAGAGAGAGAGAGAGAGAAAAGAGAACAATGGCTGATATGTACACTGCAGTTCTTTGTTTACACTGCGAATTTGTCATGATGGCTTCCGGCCCGTTTGACTTTAGGCCGAATAATCGCGAGGATTAACGAGCCGAGGACAATTTCATTTGCGGCTTCCCGAGTAATGTTCCTCGCAATTAAAAATATTCCGCGATTTCGGCCAAATTTCCAAACAAAAATTGACGCTACAACGAGCGCACAAGATTTTCGAGAACTACTGCTTCTTCCCACGAGGCCAAGTCTCCATGATGTAGTTCTATTTGTATGTGTAGAAGCAGCTATCCGTGCTCTACAATACAAACACTTGACCATGTATCTGTGCAGGTCGTATAAAAAAATGTTTGCCCAGCGTACATCCATGCAATGACTGCAGATCTGGCGTGGATGTATATAGCTGGGATTTCGCGCATACATCTCGCGATCGATATAGCAATGAAAAAAAGTCGGTAAAGATTTTTTTCTGTTTCGCTCTCAAGAGCCATCGAGAACATCTTTTTCCTCTCGCGTCGAAATTTCGGACCCGGCGTGGGTAGGGAAAAAGAGAGAAAGATCCTCTCGCAAATGAGACGCGCGTCAGGCTGCCGCCGACACTCGATCTTTTGTTCTTGAGCAAACATTTGCTCCTCGGCGCGGGAGCTGACTGGTCGGCGGCAACAGCTCTCCTCTTCGCCAGCATACACACACATACATATATATAATAACGTCTCGGTCGGCTCGACCATTGAAGCGAGAGGCAGTAGCAGCTTCCTCGGCAGCGTGTACGCAAAAGGCCTCCTCCAGGCGTACGCGCCGAGCACTCTTATGAGATGCTCCAACGATCGAATACATGGGCAATAATTGCTGGTTAAGCGATTTGAATTCTGACCTCGGCAGCGCCTCGTTATTATTGTTCCAAGCGTCAAGTGTATTAGCCCCCGAAAACATCGACAAGTGTACTCCATCAGCCGGAGAGATCAATTAAAATCACGTTTTCTCGATCGACCTGCTACTGCTCGGCCGCTCCATCTTTCTTCTCTCTCTTGTCTTACATTATGGCAATTCAAGTGGCAGGCGGTAGTCAATTTTAAAACCATCATCTCGTCAGTCCCTCCACTCGTCTTTTCTCCGGCAGTGCGCACTTTGAGTGCGATGCTCGAGCGCAATTTCCCACTGTAAAGCAAACAAACTTTCGTCTACACATCACTCGGTCGCGATATTTTCTCAACGAGCAGAGAGAGAAAATACATGGGTATTTGGAAAAAGTATATGCACGGCCACGGGAGAGACGAGTAGTAGCGTCTGGCGCCATTGTCTGCTCGTGTAGACACAAGGTATCATGGAAAATGTCCGGGCGTATCGGGTGAAAAAATCAGTGCAAAGTATCGTCGTCATCGCGCCGAGAAGAGGCAAAAAATTTAAACGAGCTCGCGCGTGCTCTCGACGATGCAGCGGCGGCATTACCGAGGCTTGTTTTCGAAAATGTGCTGATCATCGTCGTGGCGAGCGAGCTGCTCTCTTTGTTTCGAAAGACCTGCCCGATGCTGATGGGCCGCAGGTTACTCTGCGTATTCTCGAGCAAAGCACAGTGACAAATCACGAGTCGAGAGTGCGTGTATCATGTGCACGAGTACAGGGACGCAGTGAGAAATCCAGGCTCGTGCGATGACACAGTACACCGCTCTCACCCCCTCGCTCGAGTAAGAAAATACGAAAATTACTGTGCTCGGCGTATCGCGTGTTTCATCCGAATATTAGCACCTCGAGCCCTTTTTATAGGCAGCTATATCGTGTATCTCAATTAGGCGCGAGATCTTCCAAGAAATCCTTGGCGCACAAAAACTTGGCTGCATCGAGTTGGAAGGAACGAAAGAGGGGCGAGTCTCGCGTATCGAAAAGAAGCAGATCGGCTCGTGTGTTTGTGAGTTTTGTGGCTACATGCATGCATCGACGAAACAAAAAAAGCGAGTTACTCGGTCCAGGATAGACCTTCGTAATACTCGAGGACGTAGTATAAAATAAAGAAAAGTAAAGGCCTATCGAATTGAAAGTTGCGCGAACGAGTGAAACTGAGCATCGTCATCAGGGCCTGTATGATATCGTTTTAACGTCTCTATTAGTAGCTATTAAAGAGCATGCGAGTGTGCACGAAGCAGCTAAAAGTATAAAAAGAAATAAAATACGAATGTTATAATATGTACATTGGGAACTGGAGAGAAAATTGGGGAGCAAGCTTGCACCCTGTTCTCTCTCTCTCTCTCTCTCTCTCTCACTCGCTCATTCACATGGGTCTTGCGGTGTCTTATTACCCATTGTCCCTGAAAATGTATCAAGACCTCGTTATATACGTATACGCAAAGCAAGACTCCGATTGTGCACAGCGATACACACATGCTTTTAGCTATTGGTACTGTGCATATTGTGTACTACATACGAGCATACACGCATGTGCATATAATCTGAAAAGTACATTATTCCTGGGTATTCTGAGCTCCCCGAGCTCCGTATCCCGTGACAAGAAGCGCTTCATAGATTTTGTTAAAATGATATGTATATAAATACGGTCCCTGGTGAGGAGAGATAATAATACAATCGACTCTGCATCGCGATTGTTTTATATCGAAAAGAGAGAGAGGCAAAAGTTGGATGCTCTGACGCGAATTACACGACATAAGGGCAATCGTTCGTACGCTGCAAGCAGTCCTTTGGACGGGGTTCCTTTAGATGCTCGACCTTGATAAGAAATAACGTTTGGGGGCTATGGACTTTTGTCGCGTAACATCCAATCTTTGCCCAGCAGTTTTTCCAATTTATCGCTTGAAATTTACGTCTTGTTTTGACAAAATTTTTTAAGCTGTATTATGATTAAAAACTATTTTCCTTCCATAAAAATTGTCGATTAAGTTGACAACTTAAACCAACTGGTATTTTCAAAAGTGTCTCGTCATCCACCGACGACGAGTTTGTACATTATACGGGATGTATATGAGCGCACGCCAGCGCACAAACGCACACACACACACACACAAACACGCATACATGAGATTGCACCTGAGCAAATTTCTTTTTAATTATACCGACAATCGTGCGCGTCGTGCACCTGGACGCGCAGCTCGGCATTGTGCGAAATCGCGAGAAAGTTGGCCTCTACCGAGTTTCTGGCAGAAAAATAAGAGCTACAAAAAAAGCAGAGAGGAAGATGCCAAATTGACGCTGGAAATAAAGATTTTTATATTCAGAGCGAGATTAGCGTACTCGAGCGAGTCTTTTGAGCCCTCGTCGAGACGAAGCTGAGATGTAGCGCGTGAAACATTAGAATAGAGCACTTTGTGCAAAAGCCGCGATAATGCACAATAACGCGCAAATGGTATTTTTGGTTCGCGCATGCCGCATGCCAAGCCTCATTGTGTTTCTTGCGCGTCGCGAGACGAAAAGGCCGTCTTAATTAGGTGTTAATACGCCGTGCGACTGGTATGCTACCTTGCGAGGCACATAGCGCACTGGCCTACAATAATGGCTGCGAATTCGTTTATAATTAAAACGCGTTGAATGTATCGCATGCCTTCGCGCGACGATTGAATTACTCGGGGTCCCCTCTCGGATATCTCGGCGCACGCCTTTGGCGCACGGGCCCTTTTGGGCGCGAATTTAAGGCAGATTGACAGCTGCGTTTTTGTTTCGAACACGCCCTTTTTTCTCCGTGGCAGGGTATGCGCGCGTAGGCCGCTGTACCTCAGCACCAGCTACTATTTCATTGTACTCCTGACTATGGCGCGCACTCTTTTTTTTTTTACCTTCCGCACGAGCTGCACATGAGCGACGAGCGAAGGAAATTGTACTCTAGCCGTCTTCTGGCAGCAAAGGCGAAACTCCTTAATTCGTCGCATTTGTTCGGCTAATGAGTCTATTATACGCACTTATTTTCGATACATGTGCGCGTCGGCATATTGAATTACCATTTACACACTAGGCACTCTGTGGAATTGCACTTGAGCAGCTCGGTCTTTTTCCGTTCTCTTTGGCTGTTCCGTTGGCTGTTGCGCGCCAGGCAAATGTGTATATCGCAGCCACGCACACATATATAGGACAGCCTGCCGAGGTTTGCTGCTGCTGTGCGTCTAGCGTATATAAGACCGCAGATCTGGTGGGTTGCCTTGGTAACGCGCCAGCGTCGGGAGACCCAATTAGCAAGAAAAACAGGATATAGAGCTTTGTGTCGCCCGCCACCGACGAGATGACGGATCGCTATATGTACCTTTCTACCTACCTACCTACCTATATAGTTAGATATAGCTATACATGTATATATGGAGTCAAGTGTACGCTAGGCTCCGTACGCAAGGATCGATCGACCCGCGCCGCTCGCTCGAGCTTTTAAGCTTTCTCCTCTTCTGCTCTTCTACTATCGTGCGCCGTGTGCATAGAGAGGCGCGAGCGAGCGATCCCAAAACAACTTGGCTGCTCCATAAAGCTCTTTCGTGCGCGACTCGCCTTTGTTTTTCCACCTCGACAGGCCAAGTAGACGTTTTAGCTCCGTGCGCGACGCTTTAGACAGTAGTTCGGGTGCGTTTCGAAAGTAGTTGCCAAATCACAAATGCCCGAGAAATATCCATGGCGAAAGTTCGAGTACAATTGTGATACACGCAGGTACTTTGGTAATTCGCTGACACGGCATAATTTTATAGTTCCGTCGCCATTCGGCATATTTTATTCTCGCGGCTTGTAGGAAAAGTACACTTTGCGCTCCCGTAATTTTCACGTTCAAGAAGCAGCGCCAACCGTGCAACACCAGGAGGGGAGTCGGAATAACGTACAGATATACGCGCGCGTGCAAAAAAAAAGTCACAGCGAGGAGGGGACGCGCAGCGAGAGAGGCACGCATACGGCGTATATAATTCTATCCTAGACTTTTATCGGGCCGCCTCCATCTCGAGCTCGTGCGCATGCGCCACCTCTCTGCGTACCTATAACGCGTATACAGTCGATACCTGTGTAGGTAGACTCGCTTCCGTTTACCTCTGCAGCCTCGAAAAATGTAAATACAGCGTTGTAAGGGTTGAACTCGTGTTAAAGTAGCCGACAACGATAACAATGGTATACGGGCTAGCAGAGGCAGAGACCCTACATCGCTACGTTTACATTTCGAGCCGAGGGCGAATTGAACGGAAGCAACTGTACTTACTCAGGGTATACACTCACACACATACTTGCACGAGTGTAAGTGTACGATGCAGCAAAGAAATGCAGAAAAGCGCAGAATGCATCAATCATCCTCGAGCTTTGCACTGCGCTCGTGGCCATACACGAGATTAACTGCGCTTTCCTCCCGCGCGACTACTGCTCGCTCTGCATACACATACAGCAGCTTTTCGAAGCCTCGACGCTGTTCTCTTTCTTTTTTGCTCCAAAGGAAGAGACTCGCCGAGAGAGGAATGATGATGTGCGAAGAGAAGCACCAAGTCATTCGATTAAAGTAGCTCCGAAATGTTCGCCAGAGACTTCTCGCTTGCTCCTGCCTAAGTGGCAAACCTATTTAAGTACGCGTATTCATTTTGATTTATAATCTATTTATATGGCAAAAATGTCCCGATTTTTACCGTCCATTTCATCGAGTACGCGAGTTTCGCTTTGACACTTTGATAATACACGCGCGCTCAAACGGTGCGCAATTTCCAATTCAATGTCTATAATTGAGCACGTCATTTGTTTGTTTGTCGTCAAGCAGGCAGCAGCACCAGCAATCGGGCAACGGCAACGGCAGCGTCAGACGAGGCCTGAGCCCCGGCCCAGGCTCCGACACCGACGACTCGGACATATCGCTCGGTGGCACGTCGCCGCAATCGCCGAGCAGTTCGCCGCCGCCGTCGCATCATCAACAGACGTCGCCCATCGGCTCGCTGGGCGGCATCGGGCCCATTCGCACGCCCTCGCTCAACTTCCGCTTCGATCCGAGCCACAGCTTCCGTTTCGGGCCGACGCCGAGTTTCAAGTTTCCCGGCACCGGATTCCTCTTCGAGCCGCACAGTCCGCAGCACAGCAGCCATCATCCCGTCGGCTCCGGAGGCATATTCAGACTGACCGAGACGAGTCCCTTCCAAGCCGTTGGACCGCGAGGAGATCTCGGCTCGAGGTAAGCATCCTCTTCCATCTACCGCACTTTGCACGACTTCATTATTTCGCTTTTTTTTTCGCCGCATCGTCATCAATTTAATTTATTCGTACAATAGCATGAGATTGTATTATAACGGACGAACAAACGATCAGGTTTGACCCATATTACAGATTACCGGATCCACTTGGGCTCGCACCGCCGCCGCGTCTGTACGCGCACGACACGCTTCTTCACCATCCGCACCCACAACTGGCCGAGAGCATCTCGCGGCTATCGGACACGCAGACGCGGCTCTCGTCCGACGGCGGCCTGTCCTCGGACGCGCACTCGCCGCCCCTGGTGGCCACAAATCTCAGCGTCTCGGCGGGCAGCGGAAGCGGTCCTCTGCACGTGGCCGTCCCGTCGCCGCACACGCCCTCGTCGAGGGGCAGTCCGCCCTCGAATTTGACGCCGGCGACGAGATCGACCTCGACGCCACCTCCACCGCCGCCTCCGCCAGCGTCCACGACCACGACGACGTCCTCGGCGCCGACGAGCAATCCGAAGCCACCACAGATCCACCGTCCTTTCTCACCGGCGTGATACGAACGCGACTGCAGCGAGATCAAGCTGGCCGAGAACCAAGAGCCGCCCGCGAGATAATCGCCATCGTCGTCGACGGCTCGTCCTTTTGCAATTCCAAAGCTGCACGTGACTGCATGATCGAGCGATGCGGATTATAAATATGTAAATTATGCATTATTAATTTTATTTTATAATTGTTGAACGAAAAGCGACGGATCAGTAGTTATAAATGTTTACGCGTGTGTAAGATTTTTCAGACCTTTGACGTTTCGCTTCAAAAAGAAATATAACAAAAAAAAAACAAACGAAAAACAACCAACGATGCTCGTATGGAATAGAATTAGTTTGAGGCAAATTGCAAAATATATAATTTTATTAGGCATAACTGAAAATTGCGTACACACGTATGCGACACACGGGGCAATGTAAAGAGAGTCGTTTTAATGATTAAAGTTATACATATTATAAATATATACATATTATATATTAAAGTAAACAAAACGAATAAATGCGTATCAATAAGTAAAATCTCAGTCGATATGTTTTTAGTAATTATATAAAAAAAATCTCATAATAATAACGAAACTAAACTAAAATTTAACGCACATCGCATTAAAAAGGCACGATAAGTCAGTGGGCCTGAATAAAAAACGTTTGTTAATGAGCTTAAATAAAACCACGCACAAACTGCTCGATTTACGATTCAGAATGTGCATTCCACAATTAAATTATGATACGTATCAAAAGATAGTCCTTCAGTTTGGGCAAAGCTCTTTCCTACGCATTAAAAGGATTATATGGTATATGATTCTATGTACTGAATTTTCAATAATAGATTACTTATTCGTGTAAGAGACCTATATTAACTCATTTAGCACTCGCTAAATTATCGAGCCAGTATTGAAGGAAGCGCGGCCGTAAGCGAGGCAACTCGCAAGAGGCTGCGGCGAATATAAATATTATTATAAATAAAGTTAGCCTCGCGAAAATCGCGTTGGCAAAGAGTCTCGGTCGTGCTCCGGGGGAGCGCAGCTAGTGTGCAGTAGCAATTTCTGCGCGAATGTGATGAGAATTATCAAACGAGTAATCATAAATATAAGTCGTCGACTTTTTCTCGAAACTCTTTTGCTCTAAATCTCCTTCTCCTTCCTCCTCTTTCTATTTCTCCTCCTCCTTCTATTTCTCTTCTTCATTACCTCTTTTGTAGATAGAAGCGCATTGATATTGCTCCAAAAAGCGAACTAGAGCCGATATCTCGTTTCGCAGCTCCACTATACCTTTTTCGAATTAAAAATACGAATTATTATTTATAAATATAACGCAATTATAAATATTATAAATAGGAATATGTGTATGTAAAACCTCTATGTGATGCGAATTATTACGATTATGATTGACATGATGCCGTTGAAAATTTTTTTTGTTCGTTCGATGAATTATGTAAGAGAGATTTTATTTGTTTTCAAGTGTATTACGCGATTGTTTGATGATTTTCGAATATGAATCTGATGACGAATTTTTAACAGTATTGTTCACGTGCGTGTGTGGAAATGATCCAATTGTGGTAGAACAAAAAATATACATAAAAATGGAAAGAATGATCGTAATGAATAAATATTATATGATAATTATAAATATAACATAATAAATATTATCATTATTATAATTTGCGCCTGTAAATACATTCACGCGAAAAAAATATATAACAGATTAATAAGAAAAATAATTAGTTCTGAAAAATTCATTTTAAAAAATCACTGCACCTATCTTCGACACGTTTGTACAGGATAAAAGAAGTGTGCCAGTACTTGAGAATGAAATAAGCCATTCGTAAATTAATTTGTTGAAACATGATTCGATATTAAAATACCTAAAATCATGTAAATAAAGGCTTGGAAATTGTGCAACAACGAGCAGCTGACATGTATCGAAAGCTCAAGAGGAGCGAACACGATGATGTCAATGCAAATAAAAATTGAGCGAATCCCGAGCAAAAGTATTGCTCGCTCATCAAATTCTACAAAATATATTTAATGAAAGCTTAAGCCTGCGACTATGTGAAAAGAGATGACGTCTGATGGAATATAAAAGCTGGTCATCGGATATATGATTGAAACCGGACGTATTAATAATTAAACGTCCCGTCAATCATTTGCTACCGAAGAAAAATGCGACTCATTAGCAGCGCACGAGGCGAATCAGCTTCGGCTCGATAAACGGAAGTTGCTCAATTCACACGTGTATTCGTACGTAGTAACTTTTTGCCAGCTGAATTACGCAGTACGAAAGAGTCGTCCTTTGTGCGCGGATAATCTGGCACCGTCGAAAATGTACGCGCGCGCACACACTGGTTCACGAGCATGTGGAGTGGGACATTTGCGTGGGAGGACGAGGTCGACTCGAGTCTACACTACACATATACACGAACGGCATATAGATTTATACGCGAAGGAGTAGTGCGCAGAGGGGGAGCTGCACACAGACGCGGATTGCCATTACTCTCTCTCTCTCTCACTCTCGCGTGCTGGCAAGTCAAAAAGGTCGCTCTCGGCACGCGAAACTCGGCAGTTTGTTGCGTGGGCGGATATCGCTGACAAAATCCGCCAATAGTCGAGCGTAAGCGATCCTATAGGTTAACGCTGGCTCGTTGATTGCGCGAGCGGGGGGTAACGAGCACCGAGGCTCCTTTGCACACCTATAATACACCTACGCAGCGATATGCTACGTAGCTAGCTGCGCGATCAGCTATATATACGCGTGCGAGTGGGGCAAACGAATCGATCGCGAGATACTCCGTGCCATCGATTTCCGGCCTTGGCTTCCAATGAAATCCATCGCACGAGTATCGGCGCGAACGCGACGTTCCATTTCCAAAGTCAAGTGTACGAAGGGATTGATTGCTCGAAAATATATCGATATCAGCTGATTCAGAATATATCTACAGCGCGGCTGCTTTCGATCAGAGCCAAATTAAATAGGCAGCGCGAGTTTTGCTCGCGCGAAAAATAACGAGAAGCTTTACGCCGCGGAGTATAGATATATAGGCTCGTGCTCGGCTTTGCTTTCGCGAGGTCAGGTCATCGACTTAATGGAGCGCTAAGCGCATTACAAAAGCATTTGTCCGGAGCGCGTCGCGAGCTTTATTATACATGTATACACGCTCGTGCGAAGAACAAATGCACAGCAGCACTTACATAAAAGCTCAGTGTAGCGAACAGAGAGGGTGCTTAGGCGCGAGCCAAATAAAGCTATCGGCTGCTCAACATCTTCTCGCTTCTCGGCGCCTTGGAAATCGATCGACTCTTACTTGAATAATGTATGCGCGTTTGCTCCGTAGACGGGAGGAGCGACGGGGTATTTAACTTCTCTCGTACATATATATTTAAATATCGTTTACTTGGCACAAGCCTTACTTGTTTCATTTATTTTTCCCAGCAGCGGAGCTCGACCGACAGAGCCAGAGCGGCTGGTTGAGAAGCAGAATTTTTCTCCTCCGTCCGATCGACATCTGACCAACATTCGGACGGAAGGGGACAATGCAGTACGGCGAATTTGGCTAGCGTCCACGCGCGTACATTATAAAACGATTGAACTTTGAGATAGACGGAAGAGGCGTATGCAGCTTGTTATGCCTCTTTCTTAATGTTCTCAAGCAGGCGTCAATACATTTTTCTCTACATTCCCTGCCAAACGTGTACTTTGAGCCTTGAATGTAGTTGAAGCGGGAAAATATGTCGAGTGAAGAAAACATTGATCAGCAGCTGTCAAAGTTTAATTTGAAATATCAAGTGCCTCGTGCTCACAAGTTTCGAGAAATTAGAAAAATGTGTAGTGCAGCGAATGATTCCGAATCATAAACAATAAACAACAACGAAAAAGTAACTGTTCAATTTGCAAGATCATAGGATCCGTGCTAAATTCAGATCCAAGTCACTATATTATATTTATCAAATGCATCATCAGAATGGAAACGTGCTCGGTTATCGGCTGGTCGAAAAAGACGAACCCTCGACAAATAGTAGCCAACAGCTCTCATTGTGTCGACTCCTAATGGCATCTCCGCATTGAATGGAGTTTTTTTTGGTCGGCGCGCGCGATGTTTTGACAGATGGGCCGCGCGTCCGACACGTAACGTGCATCGGCACGAGGGCAGAGCTCCTTCACGCTAAAAACGTAACTCATAATCGCTTCTGCACTCGAGTTCATCGAGTTTACGTCGAGTCCCTTTTGTTTTGTTTTTTCGCACGCTTCGTCGCGTTCGATTCTGGATTTTCCTCAAACCCGTTTGTCCGGTATCGAGCAGTACAAGCGACACATTGCTTCATTGGGTCGACTCGCCTCATTAGGTCGGAAAGCTGATATTCCAGCGCGATAAAAGTATAAAGCTTAAGCGCAATTATCGATATGCGGGTGTGAAAGTTTCCAGCTAAAAAAGTTATTATGTGAAATCCGTTCAAGAAGCAGTAGGATAGTATATAGGTACATAATACGCAGCATAATACCCAGAGCCACAAGCAGATTTAGGCGCGATCGATTCCATCGTGTCCGTATGTATACATACTTATGATCATGGGCGCAAATCGTTCCCGATGTTATTATATCCTACTTTGGGCGCATATAAAAGTTGCCAAGAGCAAAGAGAGCGAGAGAAAATCCGACAAAGAGGTGCGCGCTGTACGTGCGTGTGCGCGTTGCCTGTTTACCGTACACATCATCAGCTGCGCTAGGAGGATTAAGATGTTTAGGATAATAATCGAGGTGCTGTAATGTATATAAGAGAGCCTCGCAGCCGAGCGACACAATATGGGCTCGCGCGCCCGTACACGCTTCATCGGCTATAGGAGAGTATAGCTGGAGCTACGGACGCGGCGTTCGACACCTCGACAATGCCGAGTCTTTCCTCGACTGTTGATCGTGCTCGACGAGTCGTATAATGGGCTTCTCGCTCTCGTTCTCTCGCTCACTTCGTAGTAAGATTATCTCGCAGCGCTGCCACTAGCACAGGTACGCGCGCACACACATACGCTCAGGTACCGTCGCACACGAGTACCCAAGTATACAGTCGCGACTGTTATTATTAGGGACCGAGCGAGGAGGTGTGAATCGTTTCTCGTCATTGCTCGAAGCAGCGTAAGCGTAGCGCACAGAGGAGTAAATCTTCTTTTACCGCAACAATGTGTGAACGTCAGGTCGTTATATTGGACTGGAGCTGCGATATAGCCAAGCGCTTATTGCCCGCAACCTACGTACTTAATTGTATATGCCTCGAAATGAGAGAGGGAGACGTACATTTTTCCCGCAGAAAGGGACTACTGCGAGCGGAGGCTTTTTTCCGACTCGCTTTTTTGTACGACGACGCGCCGAGACAAGTAGGTGTCACGCGGACTCGTGAGATAATTCCACCGAGTACTTTGTCACTTTTTTGCTTCTTTCTTTTTCCTTTTTTTCTCGATTTTTTCCTCCCGAGCGTTAAAGTTAATGCTCGATGCGCGGCATTGTGCGCGATGTTTGCTCTTCGATGTAATCTCAATTGCTTCGAGCTGGATTCGAATTCGACGCGTGGGTTCAATTTTTTATTTTATCGCCAATGAAATCAACGGATCGAAGAAATTATGATAAAATCGCGCGCCGAGTAATTTTCAATGCTCGCGATGATCCCATTAGTCGGGAGGGGCGCGGGTCGAACTGCAATTTTTCGCGCACAAATCTCGTTGTTGTACTCGTATCGGCGCGTGCATTGCGACGCGTATAAGTTTACGGATCGCAACAAAGAGCCGGCGTCTATGGACTATAATTTAGAATTTAGAAATCAAAGTCTCGTCTTTCAGCGCGCGGCTCGGCCGTATTATGTTATATCGTGGCTCATTCAGTCGCACGCGCTTACGTAATACGCCCGAGCATCGAACACATAAATGGCAGACTCGCGCACATGCACATGCGCGCGCTAATGAGAGGTTAGATATAACTCCGACGGTATAATGCGCGGCATACGCAAAGCCCATTTAATTTGAACTCGTGCGCGCTCCTAGTCTACCATACTGCATGTATACACAGAGCATAGGTAGCTACTAGCATCCGCTCAGAACTTTCGACGGGGGTGTGGCTCGCTTTTTGATTTCTCTCCCCGAGCCTCGACGGCGTGTGCAGCAGCTCGCACATACATGCCATACCCTCGCTACGGACTCGAGGCAGCTCGCTGTAGCCAGCAGCGAAAGTGAAAACTCGAGGGTAGCTGCGTCGACGATTACACCAGTGGCTCGCATGGGAACGCCGAGCGATCGCAACCAGCTCGCGATCCGTACAAATAATAATCTTGGCTGCAGTGCACGACTCGGGCGACACCGGCGCTCTTATATAAATGGTATCGGATGGATTTAATCTAGTCCGTCCAATCGTACTCTGTCATTAGGCCTAGTTCACGACACCGAGCGAGCCGAGGCCTGGCTATTGTAATGCAAGGCAGTTTCGATTATTATCGCACCGAGACTCTCTATACTCGACGCGTTGTAATTGAAGTAAACATTTTTGCTGCCGTCGATTGTGTTGCAAAATCCAACTATGGGCTGCACGGACAAAATTCCATCTACTTCATCACGAAAAATTCGTTTCACATGTCATACATTTTTCTTTACTTTTTTCAAAAGAAAAAACAGATTTTATTTCACGTCGAATGAATTATTTGTTTCCGTGACAAGTTTAAGGAATGAGATAGATCGATTTCTTTCAGTGTGCGAATGATTCAAAAACTTCAAAGCTGGGCCAAAAGATGAAATATTGATTCGCGGACTGATTGCGCGCACAAAGTACATCGAGATTTAGCCTCGAAGAAAGGCTTTTCTCATTCGCAGTCGGCTCTCGTTCATATTAATTTCATATAGGTGCGCAGCGAGATATAATATATGTAAAAGGTAAGACTCGCGAGTTAGATACACCCCATTAGGCTCGGGCAATGTGGTGCGCGTCGGCCAACTACGGCTAGGCACTACTTATGGCGCGCTATAAGCGGCTTAGCTCGCCCTCGCCCATATACACCCGGAGATTATGCATCCAAGTGATATCTTCTCTAGCTGTTTCCGTGTAAGTGCGCGAGTCTACGCGTATTTGTGTATACATACGCGCTGTATTCGTCAAAGTTGCGGCTGAGTATATAGCTAGCGAGCCACGTTCCCTTCTTCTATATTTCGCTCCATACTCCATATACATACACATGCATACAGTTCATGGCATGCATTATTTAATCCCCTTTGCGGTGTTGTATACATATAGCTACGGTTGACTCAGGCGCGTATGTGTGGGTAAGCGCGAGCGTGGAAGGCAATAAAGCTCAACGCGCTCACACGCTTTCCCGCGAATATTTCATTATAGCGTCTACTTCATCAAGTACTGCCTTCGTGATGTCTGCTTGCGCGATAGATTTGCACATACCAGTTGAACTTACGTGTGTATAATGTGTGTGTATGCGTGCAGAAATACGCGTGATTTTTAGCTGACTGCAGCGATGCTTTATTATTGCGCATTCTCGGTCCTGCTGAATTCGACCAATATTACTAAATGTGGCCCCGAGTGATAATAATATTATCACGCTCGTCGTACGGTGCAATGAAAAGTTCGAGTGCCTTTTTTAAATTCCCTCAAATTGAGAGAGCGAATCCAAATTTTTGTTTGATTGCGAATTCTTGCGAGGCATTAAAAAAGCCCATTAAAAATTTATCGGTATACTGTTTTGACGAGTAAAATTGTGATCTTTTCACAACTTGTAAGTTTCGAGTGAAGGAAAGGAAGGGAACGCGTAGATATATATGCATGTAAGAGCGGCATCAGTAATGATATGCATTTGGAAAATGAAAACTTTGCTCGGCGTAGAGCACTGAAAGTCAGGGCGAAGTTCATCGTCCAGCTTACTTAACAGTTGCAAGTCGCTGCTGCACATACAGAGAGACGCCATGGAGAGACTGGGCGAGAA
This sequence comes from Trichogramma pretiosum, assembly GCF_000599845.2. NCBI lineage: Eukaryota > Metazoa > Arthropoda > Insecta > Hymenoptera > Trichogrammatidae > Trichogramma > Trichogramma pretiosum. Next base: position 2,979,038 of record NW_019641652.1, on the reverse strand, counting down.
AGTAGCAGCAATAGTAGCAGCAGGTACTTAGAGCTCGCGCGAAACGAGTTAGCCAAGCGTCGCGTCGGCGCAAAGTTACGTAAAACCTTCATCGTGTAGCAAGCTCGAGCGTATAGAGCAACAGCAGCTATATAGCCGAGGCTGTTTTGCTTTGGGATACTTATAGCTTAAGCGAGCTCGGCCGTATACCTACTGCAATGGTCTACGGGTGTATATTTGTATGTGTGCGCGCGCTTCGGTCTATATAGGCGAGTGCTAGTTGATCAAGGGGTGAAATGTTATTGTTGCAAGGGGTATGCGCGAGGCCGAAAGCCAGCCACACGTCCCTCGCTCCTTACCCTAAGTAGCTCGGCTAAGTATGTTGTTTAAACCAACAGCCTGCCAAAGGCGGCCGACGCAACTTCCACCGAGCAAACTATATAGCTGCCTTCTCCGTACATCCTCGCCCATGCCTCTCGCTGCATGTGTGTCTTATACCAATGCAACTATATACGCGCGATTGTTTCCAACAAGTTCCGTTGCTATTAGTATGGCTTTGAGACAAAAAGCTTTATCAGCTGCTACTTGCACATGATAAACATCATCTTGAATGTGATTAATTAAAATTGATTTTAGCTACGTAATAATAATTATCCTTTTATTCTAAAAATATTTGCTCTTTGCAAAATTGGTGTAAAAAAAATTCTAATATGCCCGGCAAAAAATTGTATCTATATCAATTCCGTAACAAAAGAGCAGCCGCGATATATATATTTTTGGTTATACGTAGTACGCCAATGAAAAAAACCATTTCGTCCATATTAGGTTTGCATATCAATGGAAAAGTTGAAAAGCCCACGAGGCCTTGAATGGGAAAAAGACGGAAAGAAAGTATACGTAGGTTGGAAAGTCAGGGGTCGCGCTATAAGACTCGGGAAGTGGACTCGGCGTTTCCAGAGCTAAGATTAAAATACCCCAGTGCCATTAGAATCTCACCCAACTCACCGACTCGGAGTCTGCAATGTGCGGCTGATTTGGCGACATTACGCGCGCAGTCGAGAAATTGTAGCAACAGGAATTTGCGCAGACGTATAATTTCCTATGTAGAGCCGTAGCTAAGACTCACTACGAGCTGACTTTTAATCGAAAATGGTCCAAAGTCGCGCGCGAGGAAGCTCATTATCAGAAGCTTCGGACACTTTACTCGTTTTCGGGATTACTTTGCCCTCTCTTTCTCTCTCTCTTTCTCCTCCCTCATGATGTCTATTTCAACTTGTCTCTCGTAGTGCTGCAGCGGCTCGCTTAAAAGTTCGTGTTATGGATCTACGGTCAGCCAGTTGGTATCGAGCTTTTTTTCTCCTTCTCGGTTCTTCATCAAAGTGCAGAGGCTCCGTATCTTCTTCGTATCTCAGCTCGGCACGGTGCGATGTAAAAGCAGATACTTAATCTTTTTTTCCCAATGCGCTCGATTATATATTCTTTCCCTCTCTTTCTCTCTCTCGCATATCTCGATGAATAGTCTTTTACAGGAGCAGAAGCACGAGCTCTGTTGCTGCTGCTATACGCGCGGATCGTGAATAATTGAAGCATCATCCTCGTGCGTGTGCGCACTGCATGCCACGATGTAACACGAGAATAGGGGCTTCGGCGAAATGAGCAGCAACGACTCCCTTTTATTATCGTGATTACTAGAGTCGTCAATTCACCCCACCGACTATTGTGTTTAATGCCATCATCGCGATGATGTACTATATATACACCGCGTGTACGTTTATATGCAACTCCTCTCCTCCTCCTCTTTGCCAGCTTGTTCTTATTCTTCACCTCCATCTTTTACTTCTTCTCATCATCATTATATTAGTTGAAGGCTTAAACAAGCTCGGCTTTATCAAAGCTTCATTTTTCCAATACTGTTTCTTATGAATTCTACCACAACTGCATACGTATCGCGATACCCACTTTTCCAATTAATTTATCCCAGTCTTTACTATCAAGGATTTTCGCGACGTGTAATTTTTTTAGATTAAAAAAATTGTAAGCTGTATAAGCACAGAGCAAAGATGAAACTGTAAAATTTGATAAAATTTTATGAAGCGTTGGGTGACCCAGATTTTTACGAGGGCATTTGTAGAGGTGCACTGCACACGTACGTATAGAAGCTGAAATATTTTTCAGTCGCAGCTCTGGACTCGTCGCGCGAAATCATATTTATACATTCCACTTCTTTTGTAGCGAGTTGATCCGCGATCTCTACCCGCTCGCACGATTGTACGTGCATATGTGTGTACTTTCGAATGGCAATACTTTACTCGGGTTATATACGTACGAGCTGACGCACACAATCGTACCAAGTGCGAGTCTTGGGTGTATGCGTGGAAGCGTAGCGTATGCGCGAGTCGTAGTAGTGGGATTCATGTACATATATTTTATCCGAGCACAAGAGAGAAAAAGAGAGAAAGAGAGAGGAGAGGAGAGGAGAGGAGAGGAGAGAAAAGGAAGGCAAGCACGTGCGGCACACAATTCTTGGGTGCTAGAAGGGCGTGGTTATGGGCGCGAGCCGAGGATTGGTTGCCGCCGCTACGGTCGATATACACGCGCGTATACCCGACCATCCTTCGCAGCTTTACATACGTTCGTGTACGTGTGCGTGTGCGTACGAGTGCGATACTGTACGCTCGCACGAGCTATTATATGTAGATTCGCACATTTCCACTTCTTTCTACCGCACGAGGGAGAGAGAGAGAGAGAGGCAGCTTTCGTATACATACGTGTAGATACGAATGTATCTCGTCCCCTCGAGAAGGTGTAGCCCTACATATACACCAAGCTGGATCTTGCAGATATTCCGATTTCATAATGACGTTTGCAAAGATTATCTTTGACTTCGAGACTGACTCGATGAGAGCCGAGCCGAGTGATTATTTTTCAACTTCCAGTACCATGTGCTATTACTACCTTATGTCCTGTAAGACTCATTCGTGGCTGGAATACTTGATTATACTTCGATATACATTTTATCCATAAAAATATCTTCATTTTTATACTCGAATTTTTCGTCAAGAAATTTCATTGCCTATGTATACCTACTTTTTATTGAGTAAACGTAATAAAGATTCAAATGACAATTTACAATAAAGAGCTGTTTTTTGAAATAATCGTCTTTCTGTTAATCGGATTTTCCAAAGTTGCACTTGATTCGACTGGTTTTATGCAGGCACGTCGTTCGAGCGCGTCCGGACGATTGAAATTTTCACGAAATTATAACGCTAATGAAGTGGCAGAGTATACAAATGAATGAAAATTATTAATTCATGGCTCGCTCGGCAGAACAAACAACGTCGCCATCGTAACAAGCTGACCCTCGCTCGGCTACAGCCGCATCGTCCCGGAAGATGGCTATAACATTGGGGTCGGGTCAGCAGTCGGGCATTATATGCATATTACAAAACGCGATACAAGCCACAATCCTACGAGCTGCAGGGCTCGATCGAGTCCATAACGCTCCAACAATAGCCTTGCATCGCGGCGACTCCCCTGAAACTGTACAAGCAGCCACATACGTAGACAAATGAGTTAATCGCTCAGTTCCTTCCCGCGGCAAACTCGATCGCTACATTGCTTGCGTCCCTTTTTACACCCTCGTCGATGGATTCATAATTTTCTCTGGCATTACCTAATTCTCAACTGTTTGCAGATCTTGTTTTTACAGCATAATTCAGCGCGATTTTTGCTCAATAATGTGCTGATTGCGTCGACAAAACGGTATTTATTAACCAAACAACAAAGATTAAAAATATTAAAGGTAATTTTATTTCATTTATTCGTACAGATTTTATTTCGACCAATCGGAATTGCCGAACAAACACGATAAATGCCGCGTAGTGCAGAGGACAATGCGAGCACTCTTGAAGCTGCTCTGCGGGTAATTTGTCACTTCATTGGCGCAAGCAGCAGCAGCAGCAGCAGCAGCGGCGGCGGCGGTGGCAGCAACGGCAGCAATGACGATCAATTCTGCAAATTCTGAACACTTGATTGGCCACGCACGTACGATAGAGAGAGTTACTGCGGCGGCAATGCGGCGAGCAATTTATCGCCCGGGGTATACATATATACGATGGGATGTGTGTCGAAGGCGAGTAACCCGATCTCCGCTCGTTTTGCCGATCGTCCCTTGGCCTAAGACATCGACTAGTTGACGCGATTGCACGAGCGGAAACGTACTGCCATGCTATGTGAAAAAGAAGATGTAGGTTGTCTGCTCGACGGGTGTAAATAGTTTCTCGAGATTCAATTTGAGTCACGCTACGTTAGCGTACTCGAATTATTCTCGAATCAGCGATTAGTTCCTTTTTATCGTGTATAAGCACTTCATCCTTTTTTATGCGTATCTTCTCTCTATCGAGGCACTGATTTCATCTCTTTTAAGCTGAAAATAAAAAATTTTTCGTAATTAGACAACGTTTCTTTTTCTATACATAAGATATTGAAATTATATAAATAAACAATGTTTCATTACTGTTGTTTTTTTAAACGAAAATAGAATGCACGATTATTCAAGCTACATGACTGTATAGCTACTCTGAAATTCTACGAGGTGAGTATAGAGTTTCGAATTAAACGCACTATTTCATTCTCATAGCATCGAAACCAATGCAAAAAAGGTAGGTTGCAAAGATCAAATTTGCAGAAACAAAGAAAAAAAATCAAGAACGAGCCTCGTAATCTGACTTCCAGGCTTGCCTCTGAAGGCGCCATCAATCACCCAAATTTTCCGCGTCAAGGTATTCTCGCTCGGTCGTTCAACACCTCGCTACACATTATACGATATGGCTTTGAATATAATATGGGTGCTCGATGCGTTTCGTTCGAGCGAGCGTATTCACGTGTATAAGTTTTTAATGACGAGCCCCCAATGATCGGAGGAGCTGCTCCTTTTATCTTTTGCGGCAGTTGCAGGCGGTAGAAGCACGCGCGGCATTCGCAAAAGGCCCCTGAGAGCTCGCGAGAGCGAGCCCTATCTCGAACGTATTAGCGAGAAGGAAAAATCGCTTGGCGCGCGTTTATACGTGTACGAGGCCGATCAATCAGCTCTCAGGTGTTGCTGCTCATCATCAAGGAGCGAGTTATATGCAAGCGGCCCATTGTCAGTGCGTCCGGAGCGGCTGAAGAATAAAGACGAGCGTGCAGAAGCAGAAGCAGCCACAAGTACACGCGATATGACGTATTGCCGGTCGTTACGCTAAAATGTCTCACTCGCTGCTCGACGCTCGGCCTATTCTATATGTGCTGTTGATACATGCCATCATCATAATATGTCATCGCCGAGGGACTCTTGCGTAGCTTCATCTTTATAGCCAAGTGTTTCGGCATCAAAAGATTTTTTTTCTATCGCTAACCGACCCTACCTTACGTGATTTTTCTTTCATTACTTGCGAATAGATATTTTTGGCGATACAAAGCACTCAAAATAATTCTCAAATTTGTAGAAGTAGGCTAAGGTATTCGTGATTACACTCGTTAGAATTTATCAAACATAAATTAGCTAATTTTGAAATACAATCACATTAAGAAGAGAACGCAAGCTACAAGTTGTATGATATTCGTTTTCGAGAATATATCAATAATTTTTCATCTCCATCATTAAACCCACTTTTTTTTAATAATGTGACCGATTTGGACATGAAAATGAAGTACCCATGAATTCAGGAGCTCAAATGTTTGAAGATTATTACTTTTTATGTAAAACACCTGGCGTATATAGGAGCTTTCGGAACCGATTGAGTGGCATTGTATCTTATAAGTTTAAAAAAATTGGGCCTATTTCATCAAAGTACATCATACACGATTAAATCTCATTACTTTTTTGTTCCCCAACTGATTTAAATAGTATAGTAGCTCCAAAATATTCTTAATGATTGATTAAATAAGGAAAATATTTTTGTTGGTTTAATCGAATAAAGTCTCCGATCGTCTCACGTTATGTATTTAAATATGGGAGAACTTGAAGGATTCTAAAATCAAGCAGGACTGACAGAAAATTAACGAAGTATTTTAACACTTGTTGAAATGTACAACTCCATCAAGGGTCAAAGCACAAAATGTATATATTTATGAAGCTTGCGCGGCTGGTGGTACTCTTTTGATGGATATCAGTGATATTTCATGGACATAGCACATGGATTCTTGGACAGAGAGAATAAAACGATCAGGCTTGGGCTCGAGAGGCAGGTCTTTAATGACTTGTGCATGCTGCTGGTCCATCGTGTCTACGTTGCACTTAATTAATAAAGTGTTACAGACTCTTGACTGGCACTTTTGTGTACCGAGAGATTTTTCGAGTCACTACAACAGCCACAATCATTTCCTCATATGCCTTCCAGCTTCCTCGCGTGCACTCCAAGCTTGATGATGAGTAATGCTTATCCGAGTCCTCTTCTAGTAAAGGTTGATCGAAAAGAAAAATCGTCACTCGAGCGAAATTAAAAATTTTACTGTTTTAGTTACATATTGTTATTTTTCGATTTTTCTAAACAATGATGAAAGACAATTTTATCTGAATTGTGCGGTGTAAGGATGCTTTTTGTAATAATAAAAGTCAAATGGATTAAGATTTGGTGAGTTTGCGAGCTTGTAGAAATGATTTCAAACTTTTTTCAGCTAACTGAAACATCAGGCGCGGCTACACTACAACCTTACTTATAATACATGTATAATACATCCAAGAGCCCGAAAGCTTGGTAAAACTGGCTCGAGCGCATGTATAAACCACAAGCGTATGATAAAGTCAAAGATAAACACACAGATTGAAAAGCAACGGTAGCGATGATTCGTCAGCGCTGCGAGAGAGAATCAGCTATGTAAGACTCGAGGACTGAAAAGCTCTTGCATGCACGAAGCTCGCAACAGTAGCACAAGCAAAGGGCTTTACGGCATCGCTAATGCTTGCGAGCAAGGCAACTTTGGCGCGCGTTCTCTGCACGGTAATATGTATAAACGACGACACAGGAGCCTCATGAATCTTCCGCACCTCGGCAGAGTCAGCCCCGAGGATTAGAGCTTGCAAGCATGCCGCGCTCGTTTCTGTTTTTGCCGCTCGGATTATCTCGTGCCGCAAAAATAGCACCTCCTGTGTTCGCAGCCACTTGGTTCGCCGCCACCCTTGCCAGAATGTTGACTTAAATATGTGCCAAATGCTCGCAGCCCGACCTCGGCTCGAATTCAATGTTGAAAACCACCAACAAGGATACTTGTGCCTTGCTGCGGGATGCGTCGGCTTATGACTTTGTCTACACTTATCAAAGAAGTGCTTAAGCATACATCTTAGCTTGGAGTCACTAGAGCGCGTACGCTTTTTATAACCGAATGCGCCACCTTTTCGTTTTCTAAACAAATTTTAAGCTTCGTTTTTGGAGCTCAGCTTTTAGAATAATCATGTTAAAACTCTTGAAAAAACTCGTAGAAAATGTGTACATGTAATAATTTTCATATTTTTACGTTCTCTCCGTTGATGTTTCAAAGATTTATTCCTGCACGCAGAGATAGAAAATCAAAGTTGTACTAAAAATATGATAACTGAGCGCAACGAGAGGTAACTTTGGCTCAGCATTTGATACATTCAAATATACTGCGTAAAAAACGAAAATACGCCAGCTTGATTCTCTCTCTCTCTCCTCTCTCTCCAATCGAAGTTTAGCTGCCTGCCTGTATAATACTAGCAACTCGGTGAATAAAAGCGAATTCAATCCTGATTGACGTGGTGTATATAAAAGAAGGGCAACTCTGCTTCGTATATATATCGCGTGTGGATTATCTTTGCGGGCGCCATCCACAACGTGGGGTGCTTTTCGCGCGAGCATCAGAAAACACACCCTCGTACAAGTAATACATGGATCGCGAGAGGAGTATTAATTTTCAAATCTGACGATACTTAAATATTCCACTATTTTCACATTTGTTTAATGGATCATAATCATTTTCCACATTCGAATGTAGTTTATGAATATTGTTTCTTCTCTTTTTTTTACGGTAAATGAAGAAGCCAGGATGAAAAAGAAAATATTCAAAACCATTCAATGCATGAGAATTGTTCAGAATATTTTTTAAATAGCTCTCTGCTTTTCTTTCGGAAACCGAAGGATCTTTTGAATAAATAGGATTTTTATCTTGACTTTGGTATCTAATTAAATTATGCTACTCGCGTAAGTGTTCGTTTCGCATGATCCAAAAAAATTCCAGTAGTTGCTTTCAATTTGCAGCGTGACTAATATATATTACAAAGCAAATTTCTACGAGTTTATCAAAACGGTGTTGAAGTGGAATACGCGAGATGAGAGCATCATCATCGCTTGCAAGTCCTCGAAAAATACAAAGACTCATCGTTTCATATTGAGGTACCTTTTAGAGATCATGCGTCTTTTTTTAAACCAATGAACTCATCTTCGCTCCACCACCCACAAACTTTGTTAGTCAATCGTTTGAAGAGTCGTATGAGGTACGAGGCGCCAGTAAATTAATTCCGGTTTACGCGACAAACAGACTTACGCTCAGATAGTCCCACCAAACGCGTGAGAATCACTAGTCAGCAATCAGCTCTAATCGTTTGCAATAGATTTTTAATTGAAGTAAAATTAAGAAAATAATATTATCGTGTGGTAGGTATATGTAGATCAAATTAGAAAATTACTGTAAATCGTACTGAAAAATTATATGTCGTCTTTAATAATCTCTTTAAGAGCAACGACAAATACCAAAATAAATATACAGTTCCTCGCAATAGTAAAAATAATCGTAGAAGTCATTTTTCTGAAGGACTCAATGAGTGGAATTACAATTTTGAATAATGACATTTACATCGAAAATGGCACTTGACGACAATTGTGCGAGTACTAAAAGTACTTTATTTCATCGAATCAGTGAAATTTAATTAGTGATACTCGATCTTTATGAAATGTTCAAAGTTACGTGTATCTTACTCGCGCTCGAAAGTAAAAAGTTTGCGTATCGTGTCAGTAAGCGAGTGCATATAAACCTATCCTTCTCCTTTCTCTCTCTTTTGAGTCTCTCAGGCGGATCGGTGTTTGCTAATATGCAGCTTCCTCTCCGTATAATATGCGTATTTTTTGCATGCATATCGAGCAGATCAGATGTCGCTTTCGCGACTTTGCTCGCGCGCGGCGCATTTCACGCAAAGAAGATCGTTAGCCTTCCGGAAGACGATCGGTGCACGAGCTTAATACGGATAGCGACTTTTACCTCGAGCTCGTTTTCCTCCTTCGTCGTCATGTATCCGGATTAAAAACGAATGCGCGCGTGACTCTGAAAGACGAGCCCTTCAACGTGTATAGCTACACACCAAAGGCGGCTCATTGTCCCGAGCAATGTGCACACGCACATGCGACATTATGATGTCGTTGCGCGCTGCTATATTGTTATTATACAAGCCAATGAATTTACGGCAGCTGTGGCATTTTTTGTCTTTGTCTCTCCTGCGACACTCGTATCATCACACCTATAATTATGAGATGCGATCACGTGCGCACAGGATTTGGCTCAGCTTCTGTTTATATTTTCATTATGTGAAAGCGGAGATTTAACATGGAAATTTTTCAATTTCATATGCGATATGGGAATTATATAAGTTTCAAAGAATCATCGAAATGATTTTAAAAATACAAAAATAAATAAATGTATTTACAAGGCGTATGTGCGCGTCGACAGGACACAAGCCAACTCTCACGCACATAGTACATGGCAGTAGCCGGAGTCTTTTTTAATTGCAGCTCAGAGCGTTGGAACGCTGTGCCGAGTAAACGCATACACACGAGGCATCGTGTATATTTGCAGAACGAGTCGGTACACACATGGCCATGGTCGAGCGGAATTACATATATATTCATATATGTATGTGTAGCTATATACAAAGCTTACACTCACAAATGCATGCTATATGGACGAGCGCGAGCATAACCAATTTCTTTTTTAACTTTCTCCCTCTCTCTTGTTCCATGTTTTTCGCACTGTGCTCGGGGTACTGATGAACAATCGAATTTGGTTCTGCTTGCCGAATTATGTATTCATATTTTCTACCTAATCTTTTTACGTTGTCATACAATTTGTGCGACGTATGATCATATAAAACTATTATCGATATTTGTTTAGGTGCTTTTTTTCTTTGCCGCGGGATGACGAATTAAAAATTTTATAATCCCTCATAAGTAACCTTCGCGTGTGGGTTCGAAGTAATTAAAATTACACTCGAAGCGATCACCCGAACTCATTATAGTGTCTCGAAAAATCAACCAAGATCTATTAAGAAAAGTTAAATAAACCCACGATTATTTTTTCATTAGCTTCTTTATCCCAAACGGATATAATTACATCGCTCAATTACTGTGGATAAATAGACGGATTTAGTAATAATGTACGAAACGCGTGGGAAGTTAGCGCGCCTTTGCTCGGTCGGAAAACGCTACACATATACTTTTGAAATACACTCACTGCAGCTGTGCAGATCATTTTGCCCATTAAAGATCAAATAAAAGCGAAAAGAAAGCCTCGATAGACAAATAAAGCTCTCGACAATCACGTAAGCATAATTAGTAAAAGCGCAGATTCGAATGAGCGAATAATTTTTGTAGCTGACTTGATTCATAAATATTCATATAATCGTGACAATAGGATATGCAAAAACTTGGGATTGCAGGCTAGTAGATGCAGGTGTTGGCTCAATCTTTACCAGTGCACACATCGGGCCGGCTGTACATAAGAGGAGCGTGAGGAGTACAAACAAGTTGACCGTGTGCACGGCGTATTACGTGCTGTATAGGTGGAGCTGCGGGAAGGGAGTCACAGTCCGCAGAACGACAGTCGACAGAGAGGAGGAAAGAGGAGGAGAGCCTGGGCCACGAACGTAGCGCGTCGAATAGAAGAGGCAGCGGTTACGTAGCCAAAGCTATATAGCCTCGGCGCACACACGTAGCTAGCCACATCGTATGTACACAGCAGCCGCTAGTCAGCGGCATATAGCCGAGGCAACAGCGAAGAGGTGCACAACGAGGGATAGCTGTTGCTCGAGCATCAAGCCAACGCGAGAGAAAGATAGAGTCAGCCGGAGGGAGAGAGAGAGTACGGTTAGTTAGGGGCTCGTTGCCGTTCGCTCGTCCGCTATCAGCGGCAACGCCAGAATGTTTGTCGAGCAAGTTACCCTAACCCCGTCAACTCTCGGTAAGCACGAAGCTGCTGCTGCTCGCTACTGGCGGAATTAAACGTTCGCCCGTTCGGTGGCTCGTTAACATCATGAATATGTACCCTCGCAAGCCACTGCCATCACCGCTGCCGCCACTGTTCCTGCAAGCTCTGTACATACGCGCCACGTACCCGAGCCGGCAAAGAGAGCTTACGCCTGCCTCCCCCGCGCGCGGCTGTGCTTGCCTATGTGTGCAGCTGAAACTCTTCCTCGACCATTACATTAAACATGTACGTGTATGCGCTCAAAGCCTGCAACGGCGTATATCCTGCCTCGCGTCAGCGCCGCACTTTTCCTCTGAGCCGTTGAAAAAGCAGCCAGATTTTTCATCCCTCTGGTTGCTTGGCTTTCGTTGCTAGCGCGAATCGCGTTAAACTCCACTGACCAACTATCGGCTAGCACATTTAATTTATGTAGCGAGCAATATCGCCCATGTTTTATCAAGTTTGTGGACACAACTTTGTAAAAATAAATAAATGCCAAAGTTGCGCTTCGAAACTAAATGTAAGCTCAAGCAGCATTGGGCGAAATCGAATGATACACGCGCTAACAAATTCGCTGAATACGTAAAAGTTCGGACGTCCTATTGATGGAAGCGCTTTGCGCTTCGAAAAGTCGACTTTTACGGCATTTTCGACCGCAGAAAAGCACATTAAAAACTTCTAAGCTACAGAAAAGCTCGCTCAGCTCGAGCTTGAAAAAGCTGCAGGTCAAAAAGGAGCTCGGACTCGGCAATACAGAGGCTTTTCCAGTCACGGTAATTTTCGAGCGCCTCTTTGCTGGTTAATATTCATTGGTTGCTCCAGAGGATGGAACAAAATTGCGATGAGAGAGTAGAGCGTAAACTGGGCGCTGCTAGTCCTTTATAAATATAAAGCATGCGTGTGTAATGCTCGTGCGCTCGATTTGATCCCCTTTGATACTGCGCCACCGCAAACCATGACAAACCTGACCCTCGCACGAGTTCGTTTGCTTTTATATTTTGCTTAGCACGCTCGATAAACGCTTCAAGAGGACGGCGATGCTGCCTATTTTTCTATTGCCATCGGACGAATTACCATGACTTAAATGTGATTCTGATATAAGCTGAATAAATCATTCTTTGGGATGGAAAGTCAGCTTCAATTGTACATGTTTGTCGTTTTGACGGACAAATCAATGAATCAAAACCGCTATAAATCATAATAGTTTCAAAATCTGGTATTTTTGTATATCCACTGTTACATATTGCTTGGATTATTTTGTGTGGTTAACGCAATCGTTCGTCATCTTGGCCATGATGCACTGAGTACGGCCACCGAAATTGCCGTTGAATTCCAGACAAGCAGTAGTCACCCGGTTAGGATACTATTCATCAAGTAAACGAAGGTTACACTCCGCACGCGAAAAACCTGGTATTTGCGATTCCTCTCCCCCCGAAGGGATATTCGCTGGTCATTTCTATAAATAAGAAGCCGAACGCGATACCCGTAGCTCGACTACCGTAACGATGACAGAGCGCTTTATATTCATTCGCTGACGTTCTTCTTTTATTATAAATATGCACAGGTATGCGCGTCGTGCGTTCGGCGATCGCCAATTGTGTTCGCCAATCCTTTGGTAATGATATATATTGTTGAAGTTGGAGCACGCTGCGCATTTCACGCCCATTCAGAGTCAATCGACTCAAGCGCATGCCTTTCGGCTTTTCTAACGCTTCTGTATGTTTCTGAATATTTTTGATTTTCAATAAAATGAGCGTCTCATAACGCTTGCTTGGAATAAGACCAATTAATTTACAATTTAAAATAATCGTCAATCCAAAAAAAACGTTAAAAAGCCAAGAATAATTCTTCAATAATAAGCTCATATATTTTTCTTAAGGGTGTGCATACAATTCAAGTGAGTGAAGCGATATGCGCCAAAGTCTCAGTGTTATTTTAACGATACGCGCGAGGAACCGACACCAACTTTCATCAGCTTAATGGACTCACTCGAGAAACAGGCTGTCCATATGGTCAAAACTAGCCATATTGATCGTTAAAATTCACAAGAGAGGTATATAACACTTGATCCACATTTATTGATACTGAAAATATTTGTGTAGACGGATAATGCGATCATGCGTGTTGCGACGAACTGCATTTGGCCGAATCTTAAGGTACTTTTCTCACAGGGTTTGAGTCGTGTACTTTCGGGTGCTCGACTGATGCGCTGGTGTTTGACTGGAAAATCATCCGCGCTCACAGTAAACCTTTTTATTATATTTCAAGTAAATAATAATTTTAATTAAATAATTTAAGTAAATTTAATTTAAGTAAAAATATTTTAAGTAAATAATGCTTTTTCTCTTATAAAAAAACACTCTGAATAATGGCATGACATTATATTCTATGAGACATTTTTCATAGTATGAATTCGATGGATGAATAAACACTCTTTATAACGAACCAGTTATGCTCCAAGTGTAAATGACCAATGCAGTCAGAAAACATTGTACTGGTCCGGGAAGGCTCAAAAACACATATAAAAAAACAACAAGGGTTCGTTGCTTGATCATAATAGTCGTTTTTTACCGGCTGATGAGTTGATATTTCAAAAGGTATAATAATGAAATGCGCAGATTTGATATTTTGTTAATCTAAAAAAAATACGTCGATGAAAAAACAATATAACATCATTAATGAGCAAAGTGTTCACTTCGAATTAAATACTAAAGCCAGACTAAAATGATTATAAAACACATTTTTTGAGATTTTCACAGAACATTTTTCGAAAAAATGTATGTCAATATCTTCATTTCGTTTGCTTCTAGACATTCACGTAGTTTTAAAAAACAATATTCAGGTAAAATCTTCGAAAAAATGTTTAAAAATTTTTTTTTGGTCTGGTTTCGAAATCTCCTTAATGAAATTAACGAGAATTCTAGATGGAAAAATGAAATTTCTTGGCACGTAAATATATCTTCTATTACCCCGCGATGACAAGTTGTTTTATCTCTTGAAAATGATGATGATGATGATCAAATCACTTAGCGCAATGTATGTAGCTAGTATAATTCGCACCTACACACTCAGGCCAGGAACCGCTAGGTAATGAGTTGACGCTCTCATTATATTGCACACCTCACACGAGAATTATTGTCGTAGACAAATGCACATGACCTGCCAAACGTTTCCTCGATGGAATCGCACATTAAATCTCTCGCTTGCAACTATATTGAAGTCCGTTAGGATTTATTGAAAATTTTTTTAGCGACTTCGCTTTCAAATGGGATGAATGTGAGAAACTCACTGAATATCAAAAGCATGATCAGCAAGAAAGTTGCACGGAAATACAACTATTTTTTGAGTTAAAGTAAATTCATGACCTAGAGTAATTTGTCATTGTCAATAAATTTTAATGTGTATATTTTGAAGTCTGCGCCCTTAGGTATTACTCATTAATGATATCAAAATTAAAAAATCACGCCTTTTAGATCAGTTAAAACTTACATTTATGGTCATTCTATTTACAATATTTGAATCAAAATATATTGTTTGGGAATTGATACAGTTAATATAGCATATTAATCATATCATCATATCGATTTTTAAACATGAAAATAATTTTAAATCTTATACTTTAAGTAATCTAATTAAACATTTTATAAAAATAGTGTGGATATACCAAAGTAATATAAACTTATATTAACTATAGGCATTGGTTCGACGACATTTAGCAGACACTTCAAATGATTACAAATTCTTTTTATTCTTGGTCTATTTCATTCACCAACTTCCTTGTACATAATACTCGATAGAAAATCGTTTTTCATGTACGGAAAACTCATGTAATCTCGCTAAAGGGTGTCTGAGATTAACTTCTCCCAATACATAGCACTGGCAAAAGTCATTCAAAACTACGAAGTACAACAGGCCATCTCGTCTGTAACAAAACTCAATTGAAAGAAACTCCACTCTGAGGTAAAACCTGTACAGAAAAGTGAGAAAATTCTGGTTTACGAATAGAAGCGTTTCTTCCGAATTTTTTTTCTATTTGATTTAACTCGGCGCAATTTCATTAAAAACTTGCGCAACCGGATGAAGTTTACTCTTTTAATTGTCGAATATTCGTACAAGGAGAAAAACTTAGCTCTCAGCTCATAATGCTGTATAGTGTGCACATTTGTGTTCGTAAAGACAAGCTAATAATATTTTCCAAGATTCATTCTCTCAGGGAGTTGAGATTATGCTGTGGCAGAAAGAATTTCCTACGAGCGGCAAAGTCGCTCCAGGCAACGTTGTTTACACCTCGATAGGAACGAGAAAAAAAGTTGAAATCACGGCCTGTGCCCTGCGCCACATATATGTGCGGAGAAAAGAGAGAAAAAGAAAAGAGCCAAGGAAACAAATAAAGGGTTATTGTATTTGCTCCAGAGCTTTTCTCATCTTGCACACTTGGATAAAAATCGGATGCTAAGCCGATCTTGTCAATCTAGATAGAAATTGTGGTCTATCTTTATAAGAATGCCCCGTGCAAGTAGGGGTATACAGACTTACCATTACAAGACAACCATCGATATGGTCATTCATATATTCGACAATGTTTCTGCTACATTATTTTCCTTTTATTTACATTGACGGATTTATTGAAATGTGAATTTTTTAAATCTTTGTTGATTAGAAGTCTGAACTAAGAAGCTGTAATAAAAGTGAAACAAATTTCATCACGAATCACAAGGATCAGTATTTTTAAAACTGAATTGTAAAAATTTAATTTCATGCGCAATTATATGTCAACAAGTTGATAAACAAGTTTCTGAAATTAAGCTCAAGTGTGTACCAATTAATAATCAATATTATGTATGATGAGTATCGGCAATTTACATCGAAAAAGTACATTTTTGTCAAAATGAAATACAAAAAATTTTGCAATACATGCAAATATTTTAATTTATAAAACGATGTAATTAACTGACGGATGAACAGAAGAGACTTCTGGGTAGAAGGTCGCACTAGCATTTACAGTAATGTTCGACTTTGTAGATTCATAGCATAGTTTTCACACGTGTACGCAGGATTCAAAAAAGAGGCGAAAAGACAAATGGCTTGAGCGAAGCCTTTATTATGGAAAGCTATTATCGGATCGGTCGATACCCGTCGAGTTGCTGCTTTTTAATCATCTCGCATGAAACAGAGACTCAACTCCCAGCTTTCATAGATTTGAAGCTAGAGAGTAATGAGCGTGTCGATAACCAACACATGGAATTGGGAAACTCGATATTCTACTTCTTTTCTTTTGTTTTGCTTTCTGTGACTCCTGTTTGCGGTACAGATAGTTAAAAAGTTATGCAATAAGAAATGGTGTCCTTCTCTATGAGTCGAATAAAAATGTATTTTTTAAAGCTAAACGAAGCAAATATTTTAATTCTACTCAACTGTAGCCCCTACTTCAATAAGAAATGTTTTTTCAATTTTATATTTTATTTTTCAAACATAGATCGAGTGGAAGCTTGAATTAGAAAAAAATTATGTTTTAATGTTGCTTATTAATCGTTGCCATGGACTCGCGAGAGTTTGGTAAGGTTCGGTATACTCGTTTGACAAGTGCTTCGGCTGCTGCAGTGTGTCTCGTCAAGCGCACTAATAGATACACGCCGATACGATAGAAGCGAGCTCGAACGCGCAGAGAGCATCATCAGTGCCTTGTGATTACAAAACGGACCGCGGCAACGAGACGGCCACACGCACACAGGCGCAGGCTACATGTGTACGCAGAGCTGCACACGTACAGTAGCTGCGATACATGTGTGCAGGCATAGGCACACAGCCGAGTTACACAAGGAGCATTTGTATAGGTATATGTAGCAAAGCAGTAGTCTCTCATTATCGCCAGCTCGCAGCAGAGAGAGAGAGGAAGGCTGTCGCGCGAGCGAGCAAAATAAGGGTGTAACGCGCGGATGCGAGTAGCTCGGAGCTCGCTAGCGAGTCGAGCTGGGAAAATTGTGAGTGTCGCGAGATCAAAGGCACGGCACGGTAACGCGATATCGCCCTGCAAATGCCACCGTTTACCCGACACAAGGCCGGCTGCCGCCTGCGTACGTGAGCTCGCGTCACTGCGCGTCGCAGAGCATCGCTCCCGAGTCTGTGCGTGTGTCGAAACTAGTCAAGAGAATGCGATTTTCCTTACCTATATATAATGTACGGCATGCGAGCGCCAAGGCAGAGATCTTAAGAGGAAATATTGCTTGGGCAAGTGTCAAACACAGGCGCCGAAGGAGTCGCTTTTCTTGCGCGCTTTTGTCACCGTGAAATTAGCTCAGGAGCGCGCTAACTTCGACGCGCTTCGAGCTTTATTTCATCGTGATCTCGACAACACGAAATACAAAGAAATTGCCGAGCTATTTCAATAATGAGTTTTGAGGACGTTGATCATGCACCATGCGAGAAAAATTAATTTAGCCGAAAAAAACTTTAGCGATTCAACGCGATTGGAAAAAAAAGATACAGCCATCGATAATTCAGCGGTCTTGGGAAAATACAATACTCAATTGCAGTGGCTGCGTTGCCCGCCTTATATGTACAAGTATAATGCGCGTCGGGTGTATATACGTGCTGCATTTAGTGCGCCCGTAGCAATGCGAGGTGGCGATATCGAGCCTCGCGAATCTCGCACACATTGCACCCGTATGAGCGATGCATACCTACGCCTGACGCGCGACCATTATACATTCGTATAATACGTACTTGTATTATAATGTGTAGCCGACGTTGCGAGTTGTAGGCGGCATGCCACCCCGAGCGACGTCGGTTGCCCGGCGATCTCGTGGCGCATTTTTGCGTAAACCCGCATCGACGATACCTTGATCCCGATCATACTTCGTATTCTATTGTATTCGGGCCACATCGACCAGTACACGAGTTTCTCCGTGTCTCTTGAAAGATTAACGTGTTCGATGCAACGCACTTGATATTCTCAGTAATACGAGCTCAAACTGTTGCGAAAAAATAACTAACGAGTTGAACATTTTATTATACTTAACACTGCAAGAAGATTTGAATATAAAGTTCAATAAAATCAGGTAAATATTTCAAGTTCAAGTACAAGTATGGTTAAAAAATGTGAATCTCAGGAACATATTTTTATATTGGAGCCGTTGTTTTATCGACTCGATACAGACCGTTGCGCACTTGCCGTAAGAGTCGCGAGATATCTATGCGGTGTATCACATTCCGTAGGTGTATAAGCTACTGCAGGCAAGTCTTCTTTTCCTCTTTCTCTCTCTCCTTTTTGCGCCTTCGTCTAAAGAATCGCAGAGGTGGAGACGTAACCGTAGCACCGCCAAGATACCATCGGACTAAATGTACATATGTCATTCACGCGCTCTCTTGGCATTTATTTACGATCAATAATTAGCGGTATCTATCGCTGCCGGCGCCTAAATATATACGCAATGCAATGCATTACACCAGTCCGCCTTATTATATTGCCGTACTCGCGCTCCAGGCTCCGAGGCATTTGCACGGCAGCTCGCGCGCTTGGAATATACATTCGAAGGCGAGAGAGAGAGAGAGAGAGAAAGAAAAAAATTGCCCCCTTCGCGTGTTATTGCGACGCTGCATCGATATGCATTTGCATTTATCAACTTATATCGATTACCTTATGCTATTGCGTTTATGTACTCGCGTAATTCTTTTTTGATCTCGCGAATTGATAAAAAGTCCCATTTTTGCTCTAATTTCTTACTTTACTGAAATGTTGGTATAATGTTGGTATGAGAAATTTCGCTGTAGAGGTATAAGTAAAATTTTTAACCAAATTTAAATTTTCAATATAAGCTTCAAAAATAATACTTTTATTACATAGTTAAGATATGCTGCAGACTGAGTCACTATTTTCAAGCAATGAGACACTTTAATTCTTAATTACAAGCTCGTAGATTATTTATGGTGTTAAAAAAGCGATTTGAATAAAAGATACAACAAGAGCGAGGAAAAGTTTCAACGTCACAGCATTGTAAGCATTACACGCGAGCGCTAATAATTCAGGACAAGTATTCTATTACGAATATCTACGATGCCGTAAAACTTGAAAGAAAAAATATAACCAATCAACTGGCACTCTCGAAAGCGACGAGGAAAAAAAATGAAAAAAGACTCGTGCCGCACTGAAAATGAAAGAAGAGAGGCTTATTGAAGGTATTTAAAAAACTATATTTGAGCGGCTTGTCTAAATGCACGTGTCAACTGTGCATTTTTATTAGCATTACGCTTTTAATAGGGTAATTACGTTGGCAGAAGTGGCATAGCCGAGTGCATATCGGGCTCGAAAAAGTATTGGTCGAAAAAGAAGTGGCAAAAAATACGCAAGCAAACGACATGTGGTCAGTGTGTGTGCGCAGAAGCTCGAACGCGAGAAACAGCGCGGCAGCAGGGATTTCTGTCAAGGTTCGATATATTTATGCTCTGTAACTGTCCGCCTCTCAGCTGGCTAAAAGGGGTTCCTAAACGCATCCATTTAATATACGCACGGCAGCGGCGGTGCGCAAAAAGGGCGTGAATATTTGAAACGGATATCTATCTTCTTGCGAACGCGTTCGTTCACTCGCACTGTTATTTCGCGAGAGGCTCGCGAGCCTGTGTGTAGCCGGCTCGTACGAATGTACGAAACAAGCCCATGCTTATGTCGTGCGCTGCATCCAGAACTGCGACTGACCAGTCAAATCGCTGAAATTCACCAGTTTTTCAACAAAAACCAAATTAAAGTTCAATTTTCATTTAAATAGTGGCAAGTTTATTCGAAATTGGAATTACTATCGACGCTTCGAGCTGCATCGCACCAACACTGCATATAATGGAATCGAACCTTTTTAACCAGGTGTTTTCTCGCTACAGATAACCATCGGTTTCGTTTCTTTCTCCCACTCCCTCTCTCCAAGGATTTATTTTTCACTGCGGTATATGAAGAAAGCATATAATTTAAATACTTTCCGAATTCATTATGTCACTTTTACAAATGATTTAGAGATGTATCGATTTGATTGATGACAAAATTGAATGTTTTTAAAATATTCCAGCAAAACGTTAACACTGGAATGACATTTTTTATTGCTTTATATAATAACAGTTGTTCAATTTGCGGCTTTGATCGAGATGACCATATTGCCAATACTTTTTTTTTCATAAACATTTTTTTATTGAATGTTCACCAAGTACAGGTAGAAATGGCTATCAGATATTGGTTTAGTCCCAATTTTACTTGTCAATTTGATAAAAAAATTCAACGAAAATAATATCGATTAGTCTAAAATATGCAATGAACCTGATAATTTTGAAAGGGCTCGATCTTGTCTCCTTTACGACGGTCTTTGTTCGACCGTTTGGTATAATGACGACGAGTATTTGGATCACGTTCACGACGATATGTCAATACAAAAGAAGCCGCCAAAGACGCCTTGCCAAGTCGGGAGTTGTGCATACGAAATGTATGGAGCTCCGGAGGTATGGAGTGCGACAGCAGCTTGTTATCCTAAATGTACGAAAATCCTTTGGAACGTTGCTGCCTCTTTGGCTTTAGCATACGAATATATACAAGTTAGATAGTCTCCCACATGCTTTCCCTCTCTCTTTCTCTTTCTTTGTATGTGTACGGATGTATGTAATGGTCTTTCTAAGGGATTATACTGTAGACAAATTGACGATTCAAGCGACTCACAGTTACAGATAATGTAAGCTCCCTTCATGTATCTCCATATAAGCAAGCCAGAATCATCGTTACTAATACATAATTTGGCCTAGATCACGAATTGAAGACGCGTATAATTTTGTAGAATCAATTGAATTGCCCCGGAAAATTTCCATTTCTCGAAAGCATCGAAATCTTCGATTTCATTCGTTTATTGCGGCGTTTGTCAATAAACGCTATCCTGATAAACTTTAAGCGAGCAGCCATCATCTATCTGCACCGAATGTAAACACAACGACAGGTATTACTTCAAAAGATGAACAAAAAAGTTGTGGGCGTGAGTATATGAAGCAGATAGGTAAATCAAAAGTATAAAAGACTTTGCGTCGAAAAAAAGCATACACTGCATCTGCAGTCGAGGAAGAAGTGAATCAGCCCTCTCTGTCTCTTTATGAGCAATGAGGAAGAAAAAAAGAGTAGAGGCAAGGGATGAAAAAAGGAAGAGAAAGGAGAGAAGACGCGTAGGGGCAGATTCTTTGCAAGGGAGTAAAAAGAGAGAAGGTAGAGAAAGAAAGAAAGAAAGAAAGAAAAGGAGCACATGGCAGAGAAAGCAAGAGCATCAGCAGTTTCGTGCAGTTGACTATAAAATATTTGCTTTGGTAATGAGGCCATAGCTCGCTCTATATAAATATAGCTCACCTCTGCGGACCCGAAAGAACTTTTTCTTCGCACAGTAGCGCCGACTCCCTTTCTCTCACTCGCTCGTTCACTCAGTCGTTCGCTCGGAGCTTTTTTTGCTCGAGAGAAGAGTCGAGTGTAGAGCTGGGATTCGATGTGCAAATAGGGAAAGAAAGTCGGCGCGACTACGAAAGAGGGCGAATACAGCGCGCGAATTATCGTAACACCTACTCGGAGAAAAGGAAAAAAAGAACTCGTGTACGACTGTGCAGAGTATTTCGCCTTGACGCAGCCTCTAAGCATTGGGCATAGAAAATCCTTTGAAAGATTGCAGAGAATCGAAAAATGTGGCTAAAGTAGAGAGCGCGACTCGTTGGATCAATAATTAAAATCTTCCTTGCGGCCGAGGCGATATCTTTTTTATTGTATGTTGTTGTGCTTGTGTACATTCGGTTTACTACAATAGCCGCAAACAAATGAGAAAGGCCAATGTGAAAGCTCGCGATCGTGCCAGGCAAGCGTACATTATCATGATTATCGTCCATCTCGAGCTCGAACGATTCCCAGCGTCATCGTCCAAGTCGTCCAAGTCGTCGCCATCGTCATCGTGATCGAACAACGTGTACAACAAGTCGCAGCGAGCGATGAACGTCTGTATTTAGCCGCGAGTAGGCATTATGTACCTACATGCACATTGGCGCCAGAGTCATAATTCTATCGAATTGCTGTCATCGTCTTTTGCTACGTGGCTCGAGCGATTACGATGAAGTCGTTGTGAGGCCTCGATGAGCTAGGAACGCATATGCGAGGGTGTGAGGGTCATTTCAGCCACGAAGCTCGCGATATAATTGAAACACGCGATACTGTACTTACGATACTCGCAAAGCTCCGAGTGTGCGCGCAAGGGTGCGTGTGTGTGTGTGTGTGTGTGCGGGACGAGTATACTATAGTAAAGCGCCTCGAGCGCATGAGGCGCGCAGGACTGCGTTAAAACCGGAAATTGCGAAATG
This sequence comes from Trichogramma pretiosum, assembly GCF_000599845.2. Classification (NCBI taxonomy): domain Eukaryota; kingdom Metazoa; phylum Arthropoda; class Insecta; order Hymenoptera; family Trichogrammatidae; genus Trichogramma; species Trichogramma pretiosum. The sequence goes on along the minus strand of NW_019641652.1, from coordinate 2,956,481 downwards.
CCTCGAGTGCGTATTAACGTCGCGAGTACATTTATACATGTTGCAATATTGTGCCAAGTAGCCAAGGGCTAATAATGATGCTCCGCACTTTTCCTTTAGCGACACTTCATTCATATACTCCAAGATAGATTTTATGCGCGTCTTTTGACGACCGATAAAATATTCTGAGCGGGATATTGTTCTGCTTAACGAAGAATTGTTCACAGATCTTTTAGATAAAGTACAAAGATCTATTTGTAAAACAGGCGCCACTGTACGCGATAGGTACAGTTATTATGTACTCTCTGTGATCGATCACTGATCCACATACTGAGACCTCATCCACAAGCATCTCTGAGAATTTTCGATATTGTTTCTGCTAAAATATAAGGAGTCTGTTCATGCAACTTGTTAGTTTGATGAACGAAGGGAGAATTATGACTCGACAAAAAAATATCATCATTTTACAAGTATAGATATTTTATTCAATGACTCATATCTGATTATGTAATTTCTATCGATCAAAATTATTGCAATAAACATTTTTCGGGACTTTCTCGGAACACGAACCCCACAGTTTTTCAGACTTTGAGTTTTTCCTTTTTTTTTAAATTTCAAAAATGAATGTTCACATATTGTTTTACAAAAGAAAAACCATAAAAATACTAAATTTCATTTGCACGAGTGCATTTTAATCATAAATAGGCGTTTAAAATAACGTCTCAGCTGAATTGACTCCAGAACAAATAAACTATTGCGGCATTTTACATTTCTCATGAGTTATCTAAATTTCAATAGGTTCTTTTTGCAAAAAATTTCATATATTTATGTATGATGCAAAAGTATCCGTTTTTTACCACACTTGAAGACATTGGATGAAGATTAGTTTCATAAATTGTTTCATTTGATAAAATTACTTGAAGTTGCCAGATTTTTTTTTAACTAAAAAAAAATCAGAAGGAGAGGAATAGAGGGAGATTACTGATGCATTAGGTTGCAAAAGTTTTGCAGCTTGAAAAGGGAAATAGGACACATGCGTGAGCATCTTAACACGAATAGATATACAGCTCAATCTCAGGAATGGAAGTCTTTTACCTTGGCTCAGCGGGAGAAAGACTCATCTCTCTGCGTGGCGCGTGTTAGATCGATCAGACACGCGGCGTGTATATATTTATACGTATGCCGAGATGATATAGACGTTCCTCTCTCTTCGCTCTCTGAACAAAATCACACTCGTCACCAGAGGATGCACGAGTTTTTCTTTCCCCTTTGCGAGTTTTATAATGAATATAATATACTTCACAGAGAGTAAGAAATTCGCCAAGGATCGTTTACTGTTTACGTGCATTCAAACAAAATGATGATGGAGATAAAAAGATACTAGTTTGGTAGCAGTACAATATAGAGCTAATATCTGTTCTAGCGACTTACTTTATAAGATATAGTTGTTGTTATTGAATTTTTATATCATGGCATCCTGGAATTTATAAGCTTGCTGCATAATGTAAGTCGGAAATAAGCCTAATTTGACGGTTCATACAATATGCATTAGAGCTCTATGTTTAAAAACGGAGTGATGACATTTTTTTCTGTGTGTTTGATTGGCAGGTTTTTGAAGTAACAATTGTAATATACTTTTTTATATATGGATATAATTATGATGAAAAAATTATAGTTAAATAATACAACTTTCTAAATCATGCATTTGTAGGTAATAGTTATCAGCTTTGGAATGATGCACAAATTTAATGAAACTTTTCAAAAATATATAATATTATTTTTAGATATAGAATACACCCGTATATTTGAGTGAATACATTGAATATGTTGACAATATATTGAATATATTGACAAAGGCTTTCGCATGAAATCTTTGTTAAAAATTAATATTTTATAGTAACACAATTGTATAAAAAATGATGATTATCTTGGACAATATACATGAAAATGAAAAATAAACGAAGTCGCTAAATAAGCAGTAGCGCATAAATTAACTTGATTGACTACTTATACAAAAATTCAACAAGATCTATTGCATGACTTATTGTTTGTAAAAAATAAATAAAGCTGCAACTGATCAGCTGCGATACAAATTGTGAAAATCTTTCAATTATTTTTTCCGGTTCAATTTTGAATGTAACAAAACAATTTGATCGGAATATTGAATCAATAAGCAAACATTGATAAATAATAGTTATTTATACAACAAGTGCCCAAAAGGTGTTTTTGTACACACTGTGAGCAAAAAGCTGGGCACTTGTTAGATACAAAATTTTATGTTATCTTACCTTATCTCAAAGCGATCTTACATCTTCAAAGTAGAAAAAAAAGTTTTTTCGAAAAGCTTTTATTTAATAGAAGAAAATGAAACATAGCTCAATGAAAATTTTCGCACTTGCTTTATTGACATTGTACAACATGAAAAAAAATTTTATTTCAACTATTGTAACTCAGTGTTACATTAAAAATATTTTAAAAAACCGGTGTGAAAAACCATTTTATAGTCCTGCAATTTCAAGACAACGATTTTCACGCATTATAAATTAGAATAAAAAACATTGATAATAAAATAACGAAAGGGCAATTTTTTTTTAAATTGTTATAATATATCCAAAGATATTATGTCGTTTTTCCATTCCAGTTCATTCTGAGTAGTAATATCTCCAGAAAATATCATGTTAAAATTGCAGGATGACAAATTTTTTTGTTATTGTATTGTATTGTTTTTATATTGTAAAAAATTAAAAAATATTCAAAATTAAAAAATACATACCAAAAATCACAAAACTAATCATCGAATAGGAAAATGATGACAGAATTTTTCAAGTATATTATAGCAAATCCATACTTATGTTTTGTAAGACATCAAAATGCATTTCTACGAAAGTTACTTACGTGTCCCATCCGTTTGCACACATGCACATAGACGTCTCTTTATTTACGACAGATTAAACGTATGCACGAGTCCGATTTGTTGGGTAAAAATAAATATGCCAGGCTCATCAAATAAATAACACGGTCAAATAGCCTTTTGAAATAGCTCGAGCCGCCCAAGCGATTGTGTCCCCTGTGAATGTATATATCGATATCCGCGATGACAGTTCTTCGAAGGCACATTAGGCCTAGACGTTCCTCTTAAACGAGCCTTTGAAAGAGACGAAAGGAAGGCATAATTTACGAGTATTACTCCAAGACTTGGGCATGATTCAAGTTCATTATCTTATCATTCCATCGTCATTTTGTAATAAACAATTGTCACTAAATACTTGATCATCATTTTCCACAAGAAATATGTTAAATTTGAGATGGCATGTATATGAGATAAAAAGAGTGATTGTAAATGTATCATTTCATTGGGTTCACGTGTCAAAGATTGTAGACTGAGCTGCAATTCAATGCCTCGTAGACCCTATGTATGGCACAATAACATTCGCAATTTAGGTATTTCTTGGCACTACTGTTATTGAGCTGCAATGAAAAGTCGCATTACGAGATAGCTCGACGAAATGTACATATTATACGTCGTAAGAGTCGAGATGCGGATGTGCGCGCATAATTGTCTCGTGCATTAGATGTTGCGATACACCCACGTAATGACCGATGTTAAACTCGAGGATATTAATTGCACTTAATGAATTGAAGACATGAGTTATGTTTTGCTTGACGACAACAGCAACTATGACAATGATATTACTGCTTGTGCACTGTAAGATTAAAGCTTACAATCATGGGTATCAATGAACGCGTTCAATTAACCATGATATTTATACAATCCACACGAATGAGACTAGATTCTGCAAGCATTATAAAGGTGGTTGACAATGCTGCACGGAAGTTGCTGAATTTCTGGATGAGTCGAGTTTTAAATATTTTTCTTTGGCTTAGCTCGATCGTCTCTTACATATAAACAACTAAAATGCAACAGCAGTTTGGATATGCTATAAAGGTTTTGCTTGGTCGAGAGGCAGTATCAATCAGAGATTCTGAGTGGAGGAAATGCAGGGGAGAATAAAATATCGCGAGCGACAGGCTCGTTCCGGCTAATGGAACGAAAATCAGCGCGTAGTCGTAAGATATATAGATGAAATTTTGCCAAGTAGGCTGGAGCGAGCGACGCATCTCATCATCTCTTGCGGTTGACAGTCGGAGTCGCGCGCGCTAAAAAATCGCCATAGACTGGGAGCGCGCGCGTCGGGGCCTTTTTTCAGCATAAACATGCGCGACAAGCTGCGCGAGAGCGTATGGAGGCTGCGGTCAACAGTCATCAGCATAGCTCATACCCGACCCTGACACTGTGCACTTCGTCCACCATAATATCTCTCGAATTATGCACTTTTTGGCATGTTTATTTGACATCGAGGCTGCTGCTCGCCCTCTATCTCGCCTTTTTTTTATTCTTTTCGATGACCTCGAAGCTCGCTCGCATCTCATTTGCATAATTCAACCCCAGCTCCCCTCCAGTCTTTGAATTCCTCGGAAAGTTATACATTCGTGTGCATGTGCAGTTCGCGAGTCGACTCGTGCGCTGCGCGTAAGTATATTATACATTGTGCGGTCGAGGCGAGCAAGGCAACTTTACGGCTCATGCGCTGCGCGAACAAATGAAGTTGGCGAGTGCAGAATAGGTGTCAGCGCGGAGAAGAGAGCACCTTGGCTTGTATTTCGTCGAAACGGACCCGACCAATTTTCGAACTGCCTCTCCGCATGTACCTAATACTGTATCGCGCGCCTCGCGCACACTTCCATTTGCATTTCACGTGTGCCGCGAGCTATTTTCTCCAACGAGACCGACTGACTTTACGTAACGACCACCGCCGATGCTTCCTATGCAGGCTTGTAACAAGGGCTGACACACTGCTCTCCTAATACGTTTTTAATTTCCATTCGTCTGCATGTGGATATATGGGACTGTGTGCGCGCGACACATTCGCCCGTGCGTGCCTACGAGCTAAGGGATATTTGGATCGAGGCAGTGTATGCAGCGAGTCCGTTATTTAGAGAGCCGAGCTGACAGAGACGGACTACATCACGAGCTTTTTTATTTTTGCCGGATGAGTCTCGCTCAAAAACAGATCGCTATCTGCGCGCCTACAAATGCGACACCTCGTTTATGCTGCTGGCCATAAAATGATTGTTGACTCCGAGCCATGTATTTTTATTGTGTCATGTTCAAAAGCATCCGAGTATACGCGTAAATATTCACAACTCTGTATCGATATTTTCGCTCAAAACTCAAGCAGATGAAAAGCAGTTTTCATGGCAATGTCAAATCGTTATAGTGTCGTCGCAATTAGAAAATACCATGTGTTATCGCGCTATACAACGGCATTTAAGACAATCAAACGCCTTGTGCGGATCTGCTCAATTAACGTTTCATTGAAATCAGTCAATACTCGAAGTGATTAGTATTTCGAGAATAAAGTCTTTGACACGCGAAGGCTTCAATAGTTTAGAATAACATCTTAATAATGAAATAAATTCCAATGAAGTCTGTTTCCTTGGCGACCAAATTAATCGCTCAACTTTTTTTCAAATCCACCAACCGTCACTGATTTCAACAATTTAGACAGTGACTTTTGACGAAAGCAAATGTCGAAATCGAATTGGAATCTTTCCTCCGAGAAATTTAGAATTTGACCTTGATATTAATAAATTGTCATTTAAAAAAATTACTTTTTTATTTTCATAAACATAAATAATTTTCTCACATATTTCTGTACATATGCATATAATTTTTTTTTAATATCAATGAATACATTTTCAGCATTATGAATTCGATTCAGACTTCTTTGAAATTATAATAAGGTTTAAATTGATAATAAAGATTTTAAACACAATAAAAGTAAAAGAACAGCCATGAAGATGTAATTATTCTTTTTAAATAAGTTTATTGACTTTAGTAAGATACGTAACAACCTAAAGGTATAATTCTTTTTTTTTTTTAGTTGATTACGGCCCTTTCTGCTACTAGGCTAATTGGCCAACCTCACCATTCTACCTAACGGTGGGTCTTGCGTGTATATGTAAGTGTGTGTGTTAGTGTATTAGCGTGTACCTATAGTCGATATGGTTGCGCCTCCCATACCACTGAGGTTACGCTTTGATAATGGTGTGACCCCCAACACCAGAGACCGCAGTTGTACTGCACCGGCTTTTTTCCAAGGAAAATTTCCACGGATTACACCCAACGGTGCAAACCCCGCAGAAAAAATCCTCGGGAAAAAACCAGCCCACCGCCGGGATTTGAACCCCCGACTTCTCGGTTGAGAAGCAAGAGCTCAAGCCCCACAGCCACCGCGGCCTCAAGGTATAATTCAGATTGTAGCAAACAGTGGCGCCCTCTGTTCGTAATTTAGGAAAAACTGAACTCAAGCATAGGATAAGGAACGATGTCTGCAGTACCTACTGCAGATGATCGCTCATCGTGCTTTCAACCGAGTAGTTAGCTGTAATATCTAGTGTTTTTCATAGTACTTTTAATTCCAATGTTTGGTCAAAAGCTACATTTTAACATCAATCACTTTTCAAGAAAAACTCAAACGTTCTGTAGAATTAGTTGTACACGAAATAAAAATTACCTTGAAGATAATAATTTTAATCCCTAACATACATTAATCTTAATATGGAAAAATAAAAATTTATACCCATGCATGCACAATTATAGTCTGTTTATCTAACTTTTTGAACACATTTACAAAAATGGACATTGGTGTTTGTACGATAGCACGTGTAAAACGTATCAATTTTATTTGCGTTATGAGAAAGGCAAAGGGAAGGAGAAAAAAAGAAGGGAAAGAAAGAGCTATAAAAGCTACATCCCGCCTACTTGTGTGAGAAAGAGAAAGAAATCGGCGTCACGCCCTCGAGTCATGGCTATTGGCCAGATAGGCGTGCGTACGCCATGACCGTGAACGCGCCAATCGGAAAACGACTCCTAAACATACTTAGCACTATTCAGTCTTTTGAGCTATATCTGTATACGTATATACCAGTAAAACAAAAGGACAACATGATATCACCGACTATCTATTTCTATGAGTCTGATCTCTTTGAGCCTATCTTGCTATGTATAACCGATTCTTGTTTATATAATGATCATTAGGTATGGAAAATTAGTCTAATTGAATACAACACAGATCTCAATTAAATTAGAACATACCTGATTTATAATTAGAATTAATACGCATAATAAAACTGACCATATAAGTACAATGCAAAAGTAAAAGTTAAAATAAACTTTCATTATCTAAGTATATTATGTATAGAGCTTATAAACCAACATAATAGTGCATATAAATATTGCACTAGTAGTTAATACGCTAGAAACTAACATGTGTAAGGTCAAATCCTTAATATAGGAAGTGTCACAAGCATATTAAAAATAAATTAAAAATAATTACGCGTTTGATTATTAGAAAAAATTAATATTTTATGAGAGCGTTTAAACTCAAATAATTTTTGTCGTCCATTCAATATGTTAGTGATTAGAAAATAAACTACTCCTTTCTTCACATCAAAAATTCTTTCATCAACATCACACTAAAAACAATTTTTTATTGATAGATCTAGCAAAAGTAGACAGTTGGATCAGCAATATAATTTTGCATAACATAGACACAAGATATACCCCAATAATTTTGGTAAGGTAGCAAAAACAAATTTGCTGCCCAAGCTATCCACTTTTGCTGGATCTACCTCCAATACTTTTTCACTGCAAGTACTAATAAAAAAATATTTTCAAGATAATCACTGATATACTCATATTTCTTTCATCACTCATATTTCTTTGATATTATTTTTATAAAACTTATATCATGATTCGAGTAGTTTAATTGGATTCATTTTTAAAAAACAAAGTTGATAATGGAAAGTTGCTATTAGTTACATATCCCACCGAAGAAATACAAAAAAAATTATTTCTCTAATTCTATGAATCTATTTCCAAATGAAGAAATTTAAATGTTCATGAAAGTTATGTTTTTCAGTTTTTTTAAAAAATTAATTTGAAAAGAAGAAATTGAATGAAAAGCGTCAAAATTAACCAGAATTATAATGACTGCCTTTTTTCAAATTAACTATTGAGTTCTAGCAAGTTTTGAATTTTTTATTATTGTTCGTGTAATAGTAAAAAGTGATATCTTGGTTTTAAAAAAGATTGTAACGCAGCTAATATAATTACATTTTAATTTCGTTGATGTATGTTCACTAAACTATGGAGACACTTGGATGTTAATAGTCATGTGTACCTATAACTTGCAGCTTTTAGATGTATCTTTCTTTTTGATGTTAAAATTGAGATATGAAATCGATTCATTCAGTTTTTATTAAAAGATAAAATATTAAAACACCAAGCAGAGGCATGATTTTTTCTATTTTGCTCGAGTATCAAGTTTGAAATACGAGTGTAACAGATGGAGGGGGAGCATCATTTTCTTTACGCTGTAATAATAGTACTTTATGATACAAGCTCTTAAACCTCAATGTATTAAATTTGCATCCCTAAAGAGTAATGTTGGCAAAAAATTCGTTCCGATAATGTTGAGAACGCAGATTACTCTTTTTTGAAAAGAGCAATCCAAATTATAAATTATTCTCTATCTCACTTGTCAATTTCAAAATAGAATAATCTTCGATCGCAACACATTTAAGAGTAGTGTTTACGAATTACTCTTTTAAATCCTAGCACTGCTTCGGAAAGAATTTCTAGCAAAATTTTCTCGCTTGGAGTTTAAAACTTCCACAATGTTAAATTGTCTGTGTTGAATGAAATCCTTATCTGAGATTCCATTTTTTTTAATATTCATGTTACAGATGGCCGAAGTAACATCTTGCAGAATCGAGCTCTGCAATAGCATCATGTTGCTAGGAGGCATCAATATATTTTATTTATGAATAATTTTTGATACCAGCTTCCCGAAAGTTACTATTTTCTTCTACTTATGCAAAATGGAAAATGCTATTTTCGTACTACTGCGAATATGAAAGATCATATGCGGTCCTAAACCGCAAAAAAAAATAAAACCAATTGCACGTGTTTGCCAGCTTCGATTTCGCCTCGGCTTAAGGCTGCGATGTACTGTTCAATTTTTTACTTAGATTGATCAGGTTGACGAATTATTTATTAACAACCTTTCAAACTGATCTGACCTGATTATTTATTTCAATTTCGATTGGATATCAACATATTAAGATATTAAGCGTACTTCGGGTGCCTCGTCATTCGATATTCGATAGTTTGATAAGCTCCATAATTCAATAATCGTTTTCTCAAATTCATTATAGAAATAAAAACAGGTCCTACATTTTTACGATTTAAAATTACAACCAATTTTCAATTCTTCATGAGGATTAAACAAAGATTGTAAATTGTAATTAAACTCAAAGACACTGGTCATCTGTAATGGTTTGAAAAATGGATGATTTTTGCGAAAAAAGGAGAGAATTATTTATTTAAAAATAAATTGATGGAAAACCCTTGGTAATGAATGAATGAGATGTATAATTTAAATTAGACATCGTATGTTGTTTTTTTGTACTTTTTTAACACAATAATGCCGCTTCGAGGTTAACTTTAAACCATTATTCCATGGTTAAACCATGGTTCCGCACTGTTTCGAAAAACTCCGAAAATAAAATATTATGAGAATTTTAAAAATGCATCTAATCAACTTTTAACTTTGTAACATGAAAAACTAATGATTCAGTTGATGCTTTTAAAAATGCTTTAATTCCTTTGAAGAAAGTCAATAATAGTATTATTAATAATTATAAAAGATATTCTTTTCAAGTAGTATTCAAAAATGCATCAATCTAAAAATATGTAGATAAAAGAGAATTGAAATTTCAACATAACTCAACCTGTACAAAAGCTTAATATATTTATATTCATATCGCGCAGCAGTATGTACAATAATTGCAACAAATGGCTCGATACGATCGCATCGTTACATCATTTCACATTTGCGAAATCGACAATAATACAAAGGAGAAATGTCATAGCAGTGAGGAAGAAAGAGGCTATCGGTGATTTACGTGCCTTGCGCATTTCATGTATACGAAATATAACAATAGAAAATATTTAGGATTCAGGAGCTCCATTTTGTGCGTCTCGCTCTGGTGCAGAGAAGGCCGGGTCGCAGTCGAGTCGTTAATAATAGGAAAATGTCGAATCGTACGGACGTCACGTAGAGGTAATTCGGCACGCGCATACCCAATCCTACGCGTTTATATATATACACGTATTTCGCCTCGATCAAATTGATTTTCACCCATGCGCGCGTATGTGCGTGCAGGAGGCCGATATATACGCGCATCACGCATCAGCCATCTCGAGCGTCGGCTGCAGTGCTCTAACGAGTGATTTCAATTTTTTTTCTAACGCCTCTGCGAATCCCGGAGCCAAAATGCGTGCCCCAAAAATTCCACCTAGAGTATATAAGGAAAATGGACAGTCCGCACTGTGACGTCCCACGTTGAGAGCGAGGCAGAGCAATTTCGTGTGGGCACGAGTGAAAGAATTTTTTTGACTTATTTCTGTACATGCTGCTTCTGTACGAGAAATTCATACGTCGTACATTTATATTTTACCCTGCGATATGCAAAATTTTTAAAGTTGCTTCATTTCAGTAATTTTGTTTCAAAAATTTCTTTAATCCACTGGCCCACGAGAAGATGCAATGCGATAAATGAAAATTATAAAATTTTGCACATTCGGTCGCTCATTCAAGCACGTTAAAATTATCACTCTTTTTATTCACGAATGATACTCACAACTGCATGTGCCGTCCGATACATAACATATACTTATATAGTCGTATTATATTCTGAAAGTTATTTGTCCATGCTATTTAATGCTACTCAAAAAGAGCGTAATCCGAAGAGCAATTCCAATGGAAGACCTCGACACATCCTATAATATTATGTCGATAAGGCATACAGGCACGCAACGATTTTTTTCTTCTTCTCGTTCTTTTAATCATGTATACTTAAAGTGCTAAGAATCAGGTTTTTCGAATTGATATCTTACATTTGAGTATACGCATTTGAATAAACGTAACGTAGCAAATCGGATTATAGATTGATGCAAGGTACTTCAATTTAGATCGATGTGTATCATACGTATCGATTTATTACTTTTTTTTTGAACTTATATATAATCCTCCACGGTATCCATTACAGAAGTACGATACCCAGCAAGATTTTCTAAATTATTTCAGAGTAAAAGATGTCATGTTAGTTAGATGTAAAAATACCAAACGATTGCACCGGTGGTGGAATATTTTCAGATGCGGGACGTTTACTTATCGAAGATGCCGATAACTAGGCGCAGACCGTTTTGTCAGTTTGATATTTGCTTATGCAAATGGTACTTAAAGGTGAAGGATCATTTTGACATGTTCGACTCTTTAGACCGATCGGTCTAAACCAATAACAAGCTCGTGCACACACGTATTATTTATAAGTCGAGTGCGACGAGGACGACGCTGGGCAATGGTGTCGCCAATCTCTACACGAATATATATGATCAAGTACGAGCAAAATTTCAGTAGTGCGAAATACGCCTAAGGCAGTGGCTTTTTATTTAGGACGTGAAAGCAAAAGAAAAAATCTATCTTGACGGAAAGCTGAATGATCCGCCTAGACACAAGAGAGAAGATTCGTTTTTAGTAATTTGACGCCCAAGCCATGGCTTGCAAGATCGCTACTGCATACAGGAAGAGGAAAAAAGTATATACAAAGATGCTAGATGGAAGATAAAGTAAAAAAGCACTCGAGCACTTATTTTCCAGAGTATCCTTGCGGGCAGCGGACTCGTGACTGACTAACCTGTAGACAATCGTATAGATGGATTCGGTGATACATAGGCACTGAACTTTTTTACGACGATACTAGAAAACTTGAAAAATATGATGTTCTTACTTTTTTAGCTGACGTAAAAAATCTATGCTACTTTCTCATTTAAACGTTTCTTTACTTACTTTGCCACATTGATCAAAGTTTTTTGGCTCATTGGTGTGAGTCCGAGAGCGTGAACTCTGGAAAACCATCCAGTAGTTCTTGACTGAGCAACTGTAAGTGTAAAGCAAACTATTCATTTTGATGAATACTATGTTCGATTTAGAAGGACAAGTTTTTTGCAAGGATTTGAGTAGGAGTGAATTGGCAAAAAAGTAAAGTGAAATGAAATCTCAACATTAACGACTAAACAGCTCATTAAATTCTTGTAATTGTTCTATAATTTATAACATCCCACATACATAATCAGTATATTACAATGATTAATTCGATAATTATTTTTAATTAGACAAAAGCTTGAGAAATTATTATTGAACTTGAATAATAATGTAAATAGTGCTATTGATATAGAAATAGTACGTTTCCTCTAAAATTAGTGAGTGTTATTCTAAATAAGCCGAAAATTGTCGGCAAACTTGAGTAAAAAAAGTGATGATTTCTATCATGACGGATTAACACGTATACGATTAAAGAAACTTGAAGTACAAGCGAGGCCAGTTGGACGTAATAATACGAAGCGAAGCTTACGCGTACGTACGTGAACAGTATCGAGCGCACGGCTGATTCCAAGCGATTCGAGTAGCTGTGCTTATTGAATCGTCAAACGAGCGCGTCGACACAATATCTAACTAAACGATCGTCGTTATTATTATCGAGAGCGTTTACATGTGTACGCGCAACGTCGTTCAACTACACGTTTCACGTGCTCGCCGGGATAATAATCGAGATGGAGCAATGTATAGGTGTCACGTACGCAAAGGGTCAGAGACATCATCGTCATGAGCGGCGGCGGCGGCATAATCTAGGTTCGCGTTGGTCGCGTTATCGGAGCCGTCGATCGGACGCTCGCGTCACGTACGGCGCGTCGCCGCAATTATAATACGAGGGCTCATTCAAGCTGATAATGGCCCTACTACCTACGGACACGCTTTTGTATCCAACTGTAAACGGCCGAGCCAGCGAGTGAGCGAAAATCCATCGTTTCTCACTTGCCAGCCGGCGCAGTCTCGACTCCGGCTCGTCATCGCATCGTGTGCGCGCTCGGGGATGTGCTTCGCATTTAACTTCGCGTATTATATTGCTCGTGTGTCTGCCACCTCACCATTGCTACATTGTCCAGTATCTCTCTTGTCCTCGCGTGTCCCCGATCGATGAATTATTCTACTTTCCCTGCATTTATATTACTTTAACATTTTTTCAGCAAATTTTTCCCATGAACAGCAACAACTTTCATTGTTTGTACGTGCCTTCTTTTTCAATACGCCAATTTGCTACGTCAATTTAAGAGAAAATTTATTATAAATTCGATTGATTCAGAATATGGTAAACATGTCACTCACTCGGCTCGACGAATCATTTTAATTACTTTTCGATCCGGCAGAACTTCCGTTTTTAATGGATCACTCGACGGCTGAGATATGTATTTTTTTCGTACAACTCGTAATTCATAAGACAACACAGTGAGCCGAGAAAGATATGGAGCGATCATGTTCGAGTGGCGGAGCAAGTTTACATCGTGTCCGAACGACAAGGCAAAACATAAATGTTTTCTCGACGGAATAAATATATTGTATACGCGCAGCCACCAGTATATATAATATTATCCAGTGAATGACATATCTCGCGTGTGTCGTAACGAGCTCGTGGCAAGAGGTTGACTTCATTAAAACTTTTGCTGCAGGCTGCGTACGCTGAATATGTATATCCCGAAGCGCAAAACTCATTATTATTGTAAACTGCGCTGTCACCGAAAAATCGAGCGATACACGAGAGGAAGAGAAGAGAGAGAGAGAGAGACGAGATGAGCAGAAAGAGAGAGAGAGAGAGAGAGACGGAGATGAAAACAAAAAAAATTGTCACGTCCTATTAATCCACACGTCCGTTCGATATAATCCCTGTAGTAACAAGCTCGCGCGTTAATCTCTCGACACAAATCCTCGCATCTGTACTCGGTGTTTACGTATGTGTCGCGCTATCCAAATTAGCCACTTTTTCTTTCTCTCCGTCTCTTTCCTCAGCGGAGCATAGTCGCGTTATCGAAGCCGGACAAGACCAGTCCAGAGGGCAGATACAGGCAATGTTGCGCAGACACGACGAGGCCTCGAGACGATCCTCGTCAACAGGTGTTTTGGTCCACGGACGGAGACACGTATCGACGTCTTCGAGGCTCGCCCGTGAGGGACCCCGACTGGCACGTCGAATAGGCGCGCGCGCGAGTCCAGCGCATTATGCAAAGCTGCGAAGGATGATACTTGTCGTCTTATACACGCAACGCCCGATATGCCATTTAGGACGCACTTAATGTGTGTCTCTGCTGACTCGGCTGCCTCCCCCTCGAATGCGTTTAAACGTAAGAGACTATATAGCTCAACCCGAGGAATAATAAAGAGCTGACAAGGCACGCGCGTAGCCTGAATCGACGCGCACGACGGAAAAAATCTTAACATCGAAGCGTTTAAAAGATAGGTCTTACGACGCTCGAGAGCTTTTTGAGTTCGCGATGTATTTTTGAAACCTTATACGCTTGCTTGTTTGAATATTTCAGTCATATAACGAGTTTGAACCTCTTCAGGTGCATAAAGAATCGTATACCTTATGAGCGAGATTTACATTGTGTCGCTGGATTCGCGATGAGTCATATATTTATACTTTATACGTGGAGTGGAACTTTTATCAAATACAATTTTCAGTTTTAGTTTAGCGATCATGAAGTTAACAACATTTACCTCGATTTATCTCGATACTCGATCATCGTTTATTTGCTTTTATTTAGAAAACGACTCGCATTTATTTTTGGCCAGAATCTCATAGGTGTATGAAAAAAAAAGAAATTAATTACCGTTCGTACATCTAAAAATAAACAGATAGGCAACGATCGTTAATAAAAGCTTTTTAGTAATTCAACGCGTTTTACGAATAACACATGGTATCGGCAGTGCCTCGGCACATGGAGCTTTCATTCGAACTTCTGCAGGAGACTCGGTTATGGGGAGAAACAATCTCCATCGCTAAATCGCTTCTTTCAAACGATCGGAAGAAAATGGCGCAAATCACCATATAGGATGCTCGTGAAAAGAGGTGGAAGGAGAGAGTCAGCGAGAGAGGGTAGGGGGTGTGCGGGAAACCCTAAGCTCCAACGCAGCAGTTATGTAATCGTATACTCGGACGAGCTCAAAGGCTCGGCGCGTCCGAGGCGGCCATGTGTTATGCTAACGTGTACACGAAGCATGAGCGACCCCCTTTGCGGGGGGCTCATTTCTCTATTCAATTTTCTTTCCACCCCATATACTTTGGCTTTGTGCGCGTAGAGTCTAATACTCCCCACCTCGGAGAGCGTCGCTGAGCGTCGGTGAGCTCGGTAAGCTCGCTGAGCGAGCAAGTGAGTGAGCGAGAAAGTCGCACCCTACTCCCGTAAACGAGGCGTATGCAGCCCGGCTCTTATCGTTCGACTGAAACAGCCGACGCACGGTATTATGTGTATTTACGCACAAGGGCCCTGGCCTCGAGTCTCCGACAGATTGACGTAAAATCAATGCGCCTCGGCTAAAGTCAATGGGTTGTCCTTTCGTTACCCAATCCACTGTTGCGCACGCATCCACTGCTCCATTGTGCCGATCGCATGTGCCCCGATACGCGCCCCGTGCGAGATACATTTTTTCTTACCGAGACTCTTTGTGCGCCTCTGTGCATATTGCATGTGTACCACACTCGTCGACGCACCTTCCAACCGATCGAGCTGCTCCAGCACCGTAAACGAGAATTCGGAATTTCGACTTTTACCAACTTTGATCATTCCACCCCGTGACACATGGACCAAATACCCCATGAAAAAATAATATAATAGTTTGGTCCACTTGGCCCTGAGTAAAATAAGCTCGACTAGCGATTCAAACTGCCAACAGGCGTGCACATTTTCACGACTGACTTTCGCCTTTTAAATCGTTTGCACAAGTTCTTTTTATTTGTTATTATAATTCGAATGGAACAACGAATGACATTTAGCAACGGCTAATAACGACGGCGCCGGTTCTGGCCTTCCGTTTAATCTTGTAACGGACACTTTGCTACCGCGCGTGGACCGACAACCTCTTCAGGAGCAGGCAAATAATTCAACAATATGAGCGAGTCACGCTTGCTAACAAGGTGCATCTTGCCTCGTCCCATTGTCGACAATTACTGACGACTCTCTTCTTATTATTATGATCTCGCAGTGTATCCTAGGTAGATGTTTAGATATCTTTGGCTTTAGCTCCCTTGTAATATGCAACTGGTCTCCGCATCACCTTATGCGATCAAAATCTTACGAATATGATGCTGAAACTCGATACATTTTCGACAAATTTTGATTTTCAAATAATTCCATATGGAATTGTACAATGATTTATTGTAAAGAATAAAATAATTGACAAAGCAACAAGTAATTTTACTGTAACTTTTATTAAATCCAATTTTAAAATGATGAATCTCTTAATTTAAAAAAAAAACTGCTCGTTTAGTATATATCCGAGCATAGTAAAATGAAACAATTGCTCGGTGATACGAAAAATAGAAAATATTCGTGTATCGAGGAGATAATCAATAGAAGCTCAAGCGAGGAGAAAAACAATTTTAATTCAGCTCTACGTCAGCAAAGTGAAAAACAAAGTGCAAGAACTCGATGCCTCGAATACAGAGAAGAAAAAAAAATGGCATCAGCGGTGATAGCGAGCGGACAAGCGAGGAAAGCTTACGCGTGCAAGGGTGAGAGAGAGAGAGAGAGAGCCAGGCACGGGTATTAAAAAAGCGCAAAATTGAACGGCGAAGCCATTGTGCGATGAAAAGGAAGCTTGTATTTTTCTCTTTCTCTCCAATCTCTAAGAGTTTGCGTTCGGTGGCGTCGGCGGCACACTGCAGCATCTCCTGCAATACTATATGATCGGCTCTCGGGCTCTTCTCAGCTTCTGTTCGCATACAGTTCGTATAGCTATAGAGAACTGGTTATAGCAAAAGAGAGCGCGGCATCGGAGTGTTTCTTGATACAAAACCGAACGTCGATATAGTAAATAAAACAGCAGCAGCAGCAGCGACGGTGGCTGCTGCTCCATCTATAAGTATATTGCCATGACAACGCGAAGCGAGAATAAAGAGACGGCTGCGCTCGCAGGACGATGCAAAAGCAGCATCGGCCCGAAACTCTCATTTGTTTGTCATTTCCTTTGATAGCGAAACAAAAGAAATCAGCCATAAAACGAGCGAGATGAAAAAGAGGAAAAACGCAACGGACCTATTCCGATGGGACGACGCTGCTGCACTGCTCTCCTGACTCTTGCGGTGCGCTACGCTTCGGCATGTATACTCTTGTGTACAATGCGCCAAACAATCACGTAAAAAGTAGGCACTAGCTAGGCTTCAATTTTCCTCGCAGTTTCCGCAAGACAACAGCTACGGATGGATCTACAGTTGACGATTGGATTTTTTTTCCCAATTCTGAGCTGACAGTGGCTCAACGATTATTTTTCATTGCCGAATTGGATCGCTAGGAAGTCAAAAATGTCTGCAATCAAGTGTCTCGTCCATCGATCACCAAGGTATACTATGTTCTTTTTACAAAAAAATCCGACTTTAAGAAATAATTAACGGAGTAAATTAGTCAAACTTACGAAAGCTTTTGTCAAACGTTTTCAGCAAATTTTTAAAAATTAGAATAGGATAAATACTGATAAAATAAAATACAATAATGAAGTGGACGTTAACACAACAATGCGAAGTAATTGAAAAATTGACTGGCAGTAGGAGCACGCATATAGAGAATTAAGCTGGAGGCATCGATCGCGCTGGATGGCACTCGTTAGCGCAGGGCTGCGATAGCAGAGGCGCTCAGTCGAGTACCCAAATTGAGATACACGCGCGAATCGATGAAATAAGTACCCGCTATATTCGTCGTGCATCGAGGATAATGAAATTATAGTTGAGCGAAGCCGTTAGTGAGACGCGTTAGCGTAGCGCACAAAAGGCCTTGGACGCCTCGGTGCGTTCGCGCAGCCAGCAAAGCTATACCGAGAGAGAGAGAGAGAGATAACGCGCCACACATACATAAAAGGGAGTATGGCTCAACCGAGGGGATGTTCGACTAGTATCGAAAGAGAGAGAGAGAGAGAGAGAGAGAGAGAGTCAGAGAGACTAGGCACCCCATTACATACGTGTATGCTGTAAAGTACTCGCACCCAATTGACTTCGCCATATTGAGTTTGGCTCTTGTCTGCGTGCGCGCGTCTATATAGGCTCTCGACGTGATGCCGTTGCCGAGGCAAAAGAGGGTCTCGTATTCCTATTTGGCCGTACACACATCCACATCCAGGCGATGGTAGTTGCGCGTATTCCGCTCTCGAGCTTCTTCCGCGCGTATTGCGAGTAGTCTATCGCCTAACGTCGTTACTATGATTTTACGTGATCGAAATGCTCCATACACCGCGAGAGCATCTGTATACGTGGCAGATACGCCGCCGCCCACCTACTCTTCGCACTTTGCCTTGATAATATTACTCGAGCACTCGAGAGCGAATATAACTCGCGCCGTACTCTACTACCGCGTGTATACTTTTTCAATACGTGTGTATATATACAGCAAGCCGCGAAGCTTTTCTCTATTTTCCCTTTTTTGTCACTGGCAGTTTTCGAGATAATCGCTCGACGCGTCTACGTCGCGAAACGAGACTAAATACTGTTGCACGAGTGTGGCAAGGAGTAGCGGCGAGTCTCGAAATTCAGCCTCCCCGACCGTAAATAATCATAAGCTGCAACCGCAACTTGGGCCACTGCAGCGCATCTTCCTTTGGGCTCGGCTTTGAAATTTACGAGGGGCGACGAACGCGCAACTCGTTTCTCGGGCCCCACAAAAACGCCACGATACGTATCAAATTATTTTCATAATGGAAAATGGCGGCAACGCAACACCTCTGCCAGGTGCTCGCCACGGCCAAGTATAATGACGCGACAATGAACGCAAAGCTACGCCCAACTCTCCGCTATGAATGTCTTGCTTTAATGGGAGTCGTTTTACATTTTTACAATGATTTTCTCGCGCACATTGTGTAGCCCTCGATTTCAAGAATCTCTCTCTCTCTCACTATAAGCGTGAAAACGTCGAGTATTTTGGTGTTTGCGCCTCATTGTGCTGCGAATTTGCTTTTTTCGCTCAATATAATAAGCGGCACATCGCGTAGTTAGAAGAACTTGAAGAAATTTCGTTTTCCGCATACACGCGACTTACTCGTATATCCGGCTTCCTGATATTTATCGTCCTAATGTGATCTAGTCTCAAAATCTTTGACGCGAACAAATAGATCGAAAAGCATAACGCGCGTAATGGGATTTAATATTGACACTCTATACTGGCAAATATTTCGATGGAATTTCGATGCGCAAGAAAAAATAAAGCTGGAAGAAGCTAAGCTAGAGATGGACGTATCAGGCTAATCATTGAAACGACGCTACAACGTGAAAAATGTCGAGCTCGGGTAAAACTGCGCCTTTTGTGTCGCTCGTGCGCTCGATGATCACTTTGTTCGAACTGGAAGAAAAGTCATCTCGGGTGCAGAAATCAAAATGCAATCGTTTTCAGCGTGCACGACGGAGTGAGAGAGAGAGAACACTCGAGAGCAAAAGGACTCGAGGTGTAGAGGGCTCTTGGAATATACGCTGAAGGACCTTCTACTACTTCGCGTGCTCGGCGTACGTAACGATTCGCTCGCGCACTAATTGCGCCTTCGTGACACGGCTCCTTGCCATTCGTCGTCGACGACGAGCCAACGACATGCACATGGCACAATGTAATGTAGAACTTTTACAATCGACGGCGCGCGGCTGCAACAAATAACGATGCCTCTCGTTTTCCAGCGACGAAGCGCGCAACTCGCTTTACTTTTATATAATACTCGATCGATATACATGCTGCACGAAATATCTGCACTCGGACTTTATTTTACTTCGACATACACGATCGACGTTTATTCGAGTAATTTATAGAAGCAGAACGAGGGAGAAGGAGAAAATTGTGCACGTATATACGTAGGAGCGGCTTCGAAATAATCCGCTGCAGCAACAACTTTGAGAAATTAAAAGCTTGATTTAAGAGATGTGCCGACAACTATACCGAGCAACAAGGTATACAGTAGATAAATTAATTTGGAATCTTCGGAGGCTGTCGATGAAGGAGTCATCGATGGAGCCAATAGGAGGATAATCGTAGCGCGTATTCCAGTCCGACTCGGGCGCCTCTGAAGAATCTCGTTACACAGTCCGGCAGTTGTTAGAGGTCTCATTGGTCATTAAGTAAAGAGTTTTCAACTAAGATTGACAGCTTCAAGTACCGAATTTTCACTCGGAGGCTCTCGACAAGTCCTAGGATGTTTGCTACATAACGCACCCTTTTTCGCGATTCGATTCAATCGAAAATCAATTAATCAAGTTCTATGGGCCGTCAAAAGTCAAACGTTACGGCGAAACAATAATCAAAGGAAAAATTATTTAGTAGCATCAAATCGTTCAACGTATACAGTTGTTTGAGGCAAACTTAATTTGAAAGAGATGAAAACGTCGGCTCGTCGCTGGGGTTAGTGCATACGCGTACACGCCACGTAAAATATTACACCAAAGTTTTAATTAACCAACGAGAGTCACCACGTACGTATATTATAATACATCGGGAAAATGAAAGAGAGAGAGAGAGAGAGAGGGAGAATCCGAGTGAAGCAGCTAGCCAGGGCTACACGCACACACACACATCGGATGGCAAAAGTTCAGAGGCTTAGGTACTGGAAACATAATCCGGACACATGAAGCTGAAAGAGATGAGTATACGTATAGCTGGAGCGTGTACACAAGTATGGGTGGAGTGTTGGGCGTCGTCGTCGTCGTGTCACACTACTCCTTGATGCGCAATCCCCTCGCACCCGACGCGGAAACGCGACGTCTCCATGGTTACAACATTGAAACTCTTATTCGGCTGCTGTGTTCTCTCTCATCCCCCTTGCAGAGCTTCGTGTCACGCAGTCCCTGTATATATGTGCTCGACAAAATGGAGAGACGCGTTGCAAGCACAAAAGAGAGAGAGAGAGAGAGAGAGCATCAGCAGCCTCCCTCTCGAGAACTGCTACCGCCGAACCGATATATCTATATATGCGATACAACAGCTATCTCTTCGCCTTGAATATATGTATATATCATTATCGTGCTACGTGTCGAGCATAATGTGCCAACTTTTTCTTTCTGGACCTTATTATGCATAGATATATAGATTAGGAGAGAGAATAGAGGAGGGCTGACGCTACTCGCGAGTAATAACGCTGATGAATATACGAGGCAAAGAGCTCGGAGGCATTGTGTGGTTGTGTTGTGTGGAGCATGGGACAGCCCTAGAGCGCTCGGCGTGATTATTTTGCCTTTTTTCCGAGCTGCCGCCTTGTTTCGAGGGTTTCAGAGTCATTCGACGCGCGCGCTCTTGTGCCGTTGTGTTGGCCGCGCCACTTTGCCGAGGATTAATCATTCGGGACTTTGTCCTGCAGCTTTTCAGCCTGCCACCCGATCGTCGCGTTATTTCCGCCCGATGAGTTTTCGCGAGCGCGCGAATCGATAGTTAATTAAAATGTCTGCGGATTATATAACCTGGAAAAAGGAGCTTCGTCATTCGGTCGGCGGGATCCGTCGGCGAAAGATCCGCAGAGCTTGAAACGCCTCTACGCGTATACCCATTCTACATGGCAGGTGCCGCGCGCTCGGGCTCGAGCAATCTAATCGAGCGAGTGGCTCCGCTCTGTCGCGTCTGCGGCTCGCAGCTTGTCATCCTATACACGCCCGCGCCAAAAGCCGCCTATATACATACCTGTTTAAATCCCGGATAGAGCGAGAGAGCCAAGGGCTGCGAGGAGAGGCTAAAAGATGAGCGACACCCGCGCAATACGTACAGGCTGCTGCGGAGCTTGCGGCCCGGATTAAGTGTAGCGGCGGCGGCGTCGGCGGAGGAGTCGGGAGACGCGAGGCATACGCGCCGCTAACAAGCTCGCTGCACGCCACGGGAGCCTCATTTGTCTTATATCCGCTCCGCGTATTATTACTCGGAGCTTCGCGCTTTGCTAATGCCAACGCGACAACTGCAGCAGTCGACCTCCTCGCACCCACGCTTCAATGATTAATTCTGGGTGTGGTATCCGATCTCTCTTCCCATCTCTCCAAGATTCTCTCCTCGCGATCTTCTACTCACCTATCCACATTCGTACAAAGACAAATATTTAAAAACAAATCAGCATACAGATATTCGACAGTGATGGAAAAGAAGAGCACGTTACCACGAATTAGCAAGGGTTTGCGGCAAACATTTCTTAATAAAGCGAGTAAAGGTCGACGATCAGATTTACGTTAAAAGGTTATGCAATTCTAAGAGAGGAACCGAGTCAATTCTCAGTAACATGCTTTTTTTTTCTTAGCAGTGTATCTGCAATGCGACCGCAAATGCTCGCTGTCCACATCGGAAAACAAGTTAATTGTACGAGCTCACACCCGATCAAAAACTGCATCAGGTCAGAGTTGCCGTCAGAAACATAAGCAAGTGGTCGTTTTAGATTCTGCGTAATTGTAACCCGCTTTATATGTATATGCAGCAGCTTTAACTCGCTCAACTTGAGATAATTTAGCGTCGGTTAGGTTGTCTCTATCAGTCCAAGGCGGATACTTGGCACTGCCGGCTTGAAAAGAACATAATTAGTAGCGCTGCGATCTTTGAGATCGAATTTGTTGCGCGCCAACAAGCCGATGAGTCACAGCTCTCTATAGCGCCTATTGATTCTTGAAACTATTTGATAAATATATATATCACTGCGGCGATCCGCAAACGTCGTCGTCGTCGGGCCAGGCCGAGTGACGATCTTTTCTCGTCGCTTAACTTGACCGATTAAAAAAGAGTGTCGTAATCATGCGGCGTTGACGCGTTCTCGTTCCGAGTACGTCGTTTGAGCGTCATTAAGGGCTTTTTTTCGAGAAACGAGAGCGACGCATCGTCCAGCTAAGCGTGCAACGCAAAAACTTGACAAACAAAAATGAATAAATAAAAGTCCGAGTGGCGAGAAGTGCACAGAATGCAAATCATCGACTCTGCAGCTCGCTCTCGCGTCTCCATTCCCATTGCAACGCAGCCAAAGCCACCTAATTATTTCCAATAGATTATGTGCTTGAATACTGCGCACAGAGAGACGCACGCCTCTCAGCAGCATTAATAAAGCATCGCTTGTATATCGTACTCGCAATACGTATATAAAAGCTTACACGTATGTATACGAGGCGTCGAGGCGTAGAATTACAGTCTGCTGCAGGCTGCCGTTGAGAACAAAGCGAGAGGGAGAGAGATGACGAATCAGGGCTTAGGGATATTGCTCGGAGCCAAGTCGCGCGTGCATTCATAGCCTCTATGAGCACGTATATCCACGCGCTATTCGCCAGTCTGACAAGCTCCTATATGTAATATGCCATAGACTATGCAGTAACTCTATATCAACCCAAAGGGTGGATAATGTGCACAAAGTCTCGCTTTGCTTACAAAATGGCTGCGTAATATAAACTATCTAAAATAATCAAAACTCAGATATAGTTTTAAACTTTTTTTATTTTTTAATTTAACAAAAATGCGAAACAAACCAAAATTAACAATAATACATCTATTTTTTGTCCAATAAATATGTAACAACTATAAGAAAAAGTATACCATATTTATATCTCTTATACTGACATCTAACTCTCAAGTTCCACCCAATCATGACTTTTTCTTGGTTTAAATTATTCCAACAGTGAATTCACTATAATACGCCCCCAACATGTGTCACAAGATCATACCAACGACAGATGGATCATTTAAATTCATTCTGTTGTATCAATGTAAAATATTCAAATTTTAACTTTACGAATGACAGGTGTTTTATTGTTTATAATATATATTTTACGTTTGCCCGTTTTCTAGTTCTGAAAATCCGATTACTAGATACTTTCTTACATTAGTATAACAAGATTTTTATTTTCAATTATTACATTAAAAATCTATACAATTATGAATGGACAAATCATAAATTATTAAAAATACTTCAATCTTTATTCCTATTTCGACTCGCTTTCTTATACTTTCATCAAAAAATTCTATTGTTAACACTTAAAATTGAAATTTATAGAAATCAAAGTTTTCTATGTAGCCACAGATCCAATGCAATTTATTCTGCATTTTCAAGAGCAAATATGAATAAACTTGGTACCTTAGCTATATAATTTCAAAATTAAAGCTATGTTGGTTCGTTGTAAGTTGTAAATACCGTATAAAACGATATTTCACAACTCCTAATATCGGTAGCGTGGCCGAGCGGTCTAAGGCGCTGGTTTAAGGCACCAGTCTCTTCGGAGGCGTGGGTTCGAATCCCACCGCTGCCAATTTTTTGCATTAAATCATAAAATATAGTTTAAAAATATTTCTATAAATATTTTTAATTAGATTTAAAGTGCAATGATTTTTTTATATTAAAACTCTGGATTGTAACGAATAATTATTACAGCTAGTTTCTACATTATCGACTTATGTTTCGAGATGTAGGATTTGACTGATCTAGCGAGTGATCAATATATCTTCTGTAAGTACAATATTACATATTTGATTATTTTTAAGTATAATAAAAAAAATAAGTCATTTCAAATTTCAAATCATTATTTCGAAATAGAAAATTTTATAATTAAGAATTCATAAATTTTAAATCACATAGTTTCTTTATCAAATAAAAATTTCCTACTCACTTTATTGATGGTAAATGGCAAATTTTCACTAATTTAACATTTCGATTTTTTTTAAAATGAAATAATACATTTGAATTAAATAAAGCACCTCTCAAATTATTGATCGAAGCAATATCTTGTTTACAAGTGGATGTTGCATAAAAAAGAGTAAATATTTCCATCGTCTGAGATTTTTTTTTTGCACTTATTCCCTCTCTCCCAATATAAGCTCATCTCTTGTATATATTCCCTCACTCTCAGCTTTTGATCAGTACCATAACGACACATCAATACTATCTTAAATAAGATTACATATCTTTCTCTAAATAATACGAAGTATGACTCGAATTTCGCAGCGTATTCAGTCGATCATTGTACAGTGCTGGTAAACTTTTTAAAGCCGTTCATTGCCATTAATATCTGTACAACATTTACGAGTTTCTAATTTAAATCGTGTAGCACATGACAAAAACATAAGGCCTTTAATATCAGCTAGAGCAGAAGCTGTTGTGAGTCCGAAGGAAAAAGTTGAAATAACTCCCGAAAGCGTTTGTGTCTCTCTCTGTCGTCGCTGCACAGAGACGTTTATCGTTCAAATCTGAGAAACGGAAAAAGTGGCATAATCATGACGAGCAGACTTTATTCTTGAAGATACTTATTATGAATGGATAAGTCGCGATCGAACTTCATTGCCACGCATTCGAGTGATGGTCAGGTTAACGACAATAACAATAACTGAGCAAATAATACGGAAATCGAAAAGTAACTCACGCGGTTCGTTTAGAAAAGTCTATACACGCTTAGTAAGATGAGAATAGTGAGAGTGACATTATGGGAGCGAGCTCAGATGTACGCACTGGCCTTGATATACGGATTTTATCTGATAGCGCGTCGAATGCTCAAATGGGCTTGGAACGGAGCGGCATTTTTTCAACTACACGAACGTGATACGCCGCCAGCATGCCTAGTTGACAGTACCCTTGGAAAACATTCTTACGTCAAGATCAAGGTAATTTTTTTTTAAAACATGATGCAATAGCGCTGAAACACTATTACGGCAAAAAATTCATTTCGATGCTATAGGAAAGCCACGAAATTTGAAATATTAATTATTACTCTTGACCTTTATTGATAAAGACTTTCACTGCATTTAAAAACTGACAGAAAAATTTCGGCTTCGGAGATTTATCGTATATCGAACGATTCAATGACGTTCGATCAATTTTAATATCAGCTGATTCACTATTATCAAAGCGTTCCCTTTTCCATAGCAATATTTATTCAAATAATATGCAATTAATATAACAGCAAAGATAATGATTCTTCATTATGGTCGTGGGACCAGATGCAGCAATATTTAACAAATTTCTGATCCTAGATTATAAAATTAAATAAATGTGCCAATTGAGAAATTAACTTTTTTAAATCTCTCTTTTTCTTGAACAGGGAATAAAATTTCACTATGTCGAAGCAGGTAAAAGAGAGAATCCTCTTGTATTACTTTTACATGGATTTCCAGATTGCTGGATTTCCTGGAGAAAACAGATGTCAACTTTAGCTGAATTCTACAGGTAGATAACAATATTTTAGTACAACATATTTTTCTCGACAATGAAAATAATTTTTGATTCTCATTTATAGAATCATATCTTTAGACTTGAAAGGTTTCGGTGACAGTGATAAGCCTGCAAACTCGAGTCAATATAGTATTGAAATTTTAATTGAAGAATTGAAGGAATTTATACATGCTATGGGAGTACAGGAATGTATTCTAATAGGCCACGATCTTGGGGGTTTGTTAGGATGGTATCTAGCTGCTACGCACAAATCTGTGATAAAAAATTTTATTGCTATTTCTAGTCCACATCCAAACTTTTACTGGAAAGGGGTAGGAGGAGAGAGTGTTTTCAATCAAACGTAAGTGAAAATAATTTTCCAACATCATGTCTAGATCAAAATTTTTATTCTTTGAATGTTTTCAGATGGTTACATTTCAGTCGATTGCCGATTTTACCGGAAATCGATGTTCGAACAGAAGACTTAGCTGTGATAACTGCAACATATAAACATCTCTACAGTAAAAAACCATCGCAACAAGCAGAGCAGAATTACATAGAGGCTTACAAATATGTTTTTAGTAGAAAAGGTAGTAAAGTATAATCGAAACTGTTGAATTTTTCAATAATTTAATCATCTTATTTCAGAGGACTGGACTGGCCCAATAAATTATTTTAGAAATTTACCATTTACTCGTTTATATTCGGAAGGACGTGAAAAAATTAAAACTCCAACCTTACTGATCATCGGAAATGCAGATAAATCCATCTCATTGGAGCACATTGTTCAAAGTACAAAATATTTAGAAAAGTTCTCCATTAATGTGGTTGACAAAGCGGGGCATTTCCCTCACCAAGAAAATCCCGAAGAAGTTATAAGTTTTATCAATGAGTTTCTTCAGTGTAAGTAGTAGTCTAAAGTCACCCTTACATATGGATAACTTTTAAAACGATATTGTGACATTTAGCTTCCTCCATGAGTAAGCTTTGCGATGGGCTTAAAAATAAGTTTTTAAACCAGGCATCGTAGGACGATTTTTCGATTTGTTTTTTTTTTAAATTTTGAAAAAAATTCCTGTGTCAGTTGGTATAAAAATACAAATACGTACTCTTTATATTCAAAATTTTTATCTTACTGGAATTGAAAAACTCAAATCGAAGTGGCTATTCAGGGGAAAGTCGTACACCAAATTTTTGATTTTCGTTTACGAAAATGACAACTGTATGGGGAAAAATAGGGTTATCTAGGGTTATTCGAAGTTTCGTTTAGAAATTTTAAAATTATATGTATACGAATTTCCCCTGAATAATCAGATTCAAATAAAATGCATAATTGTCTTCAATTTAAAATAATTTTTTTAACGTGGCAATGAAAAATAAGTTTAATAGTTTAGCTTTTGACAACCAAATCATGAATCGTATATAAATTGAAATTTTTGTGGAAAACTATCTTATTTAATTTTGTTATCTTCGAAAAATTGTGTTAAATCGAAATTCAAGAAAAAAAATTCGCATAGATTTGGTCACTTTAGTAATTGCTTAATTTATTCACTGTATTGAGTAGTATCGAGTGCGGTCAACCCCAATAAAGAGCATAATCGACTTTTGTTTTTTCCAGCGGAAGAACCAGTCAAGGAAAAACCAGCATCCAAAGGCATTGTATCTTCACTGTTAGGATCAACAGTTAAATATGGAAATCAAATGTTCGAAGCTGTGCACAAACGAACAAACGAAGTCGTAAATGGTTTACCTGGAAAAATGATGCTCAATATTGGTCAGTTGAACACGTGATTATCGATAGTAAAAATTTATTTCACGATATTCATTATAAAAACGTTTGGACATTGTAAAGACTTTTTAAATAACTTTAAAATATTTGTAAAAATTTTTTGAAAATTTTTTGATTGTCAATTACATGTTCTTATATATTTTTTATAAGACGTAATTAATGTTTGTTTACTTGTGAGTGATGTTTGTGTAAATAGAGAATTTGTTCGTTATAGTTTTTAATTTTTTGAGAAGGTGTAAATCTGTTACTTGTTCGACACTGATGTATAAATATTTTTTAGATTTTATTATTACCCATTTTAGTACGTGAAAAGTTATAATATGCTTTAAGTTTTTCGTTATTAAAATTATAATGAGTTATATAATAATAATAATTAACTTACTAGTTATAGTTACTGAAAGACTAAAATTTAATAAAATATTTTTTCGGTACAGTATAAAAATTTAATACAAAATAATACTCTACATACTTTTTTGAATCCTAATAGTTGTGTCAATTAAACAATTAAATTCTATTAAGGTTTTTAGCACTCTAATAAAACTTGCATGCATTGAAAATAACATTATAATTATGAAATGATAATTGTGCGATCATGATTTTCATGAACATTCGAAAGATGTACTCCGTTTTTTCAGTCTTTTAGAGATGTTGATTTGAAATTCTCGAGTCTTTTTAAGCTGAGACTTGTCTCCTCTTTTTCCTGAAAATTAAATGAAAATATTTTTAACTGTAACAGAAATGTTAAGAAAGTAATTATTAATGTACTCACTTTCCAAAATTTTCGCCGTCTTCTATCGTTTCGGGTAGTTCAAAATTCATCGTTTCAGGTAACAAGAAACAAAGCCCAGCACCGACTATCGGACCAATGCCAAAGATCAACGGTGGAAGCCAAGGATAAACGATATTCTATGAACAATAAAATTTGTTTATTTTACTCAATCCAAATCTAATTATTATCATTGTTAATTTTATCGATAATGATTGGCTAAAACGTACCATAGTAGCTATGAACGGGGCTATCATGCTACCTATTCTCGCTGCTATGCTTCCAGCACCTACACCGACGTTCCTGACAACAGTAGGAAATACTTCGCTGCTGTAGAGATAGACCGTCGGGAAGGAAATGGACATGGCAGCGATCCCGATGCAAGCCAGGCCCACCTGCACTTTGGGATCTTCGAAGATCATAATAAGTATTAGCGTGATGCCGGAGACGAGATTACCGCCAATGAGAATTTTGAGTCTGGAGACTCGAGATATGAGGAACAGAATAATCAATGTACCAGGAAATTCAACGGCAGCTGAAAAAAATATCAAAAATTAATATTGTACGTAATGTATTTCCTTACGTTATGTTAGCCGCTGCATATCGTTTCAATAATCGCGTAGTGATCGGCTGATGAAATTTCATACTCTACGTGTATTAGACTCGTGCATGCAGTCTGACCGAGTCAAGGGCGTATCGAGCGCGCGCACGAGCGTGAAATTGGGACTCGCGTGCGTACTTGAATGTGTCGATTCTTCTTATTCGCACAATTGTTAGCCTTAGTCAGAGTTTCACTAGATTACTTGGATGATCGTGCAAATATTGTCGAAATTTACCTACCTGAAATGGCTGTATTGACGAAAATATTTCCGTTCAATCGGCCGATGTATTGAGCCAAGCCGAAGAAGCACAATCCGCAAACGAACCAATTGACGCATACGCAAATGGTCTTCAGGCGCATATTTGGCGTAAGGAAAAGGTGCGTAAAATTGTACTTCTTCTCCGGCTCGTCGATCAATTTCTCCTGGCTTTTGTGCGACTCGATGGCGGCCGTGACTTTGCTCAGGGGTATTCGATTCTTCTCCGCGGCTTTGGTCAGAATAGTTGTGGCTTCTTCGCGACGACCCACGGCCAACAGCCAACGCGGTGATTCTGGCACGATCCTGAAATTTAAATAGACAGTCGATCATCTCTTCATTACAGTTCGGCTAATGAATCTTAATCAAGCATCGTTCTAGTTGGTTACAGATTCATGTCCACTTAAGGAACTTATTTGCAACCTTGTAACAGTTGAATAAAAAAAGAAAATCGGTAAAACAATTATAATTATCATTTTCATGCTTCATTTGACACGTTCGCGGTGCACGGCCTCGCGATTTTACTTCAAAGCATTACGCAGTGGTAAACCAGCAAAAATTGCGTAAAAATATTCACATTGTAACATTTCCAGCTAATTCATGGGGAATGGGAAATTTCGCAGAAAAAAAACAACAAGCAATGTGCGCGCATCTTATCGTTTTTACGTATCGCGATTATCCCATTAAAAGAAATTTAAAACTTGATGTCGGCTTACTCTAAGGTTCTTGAGTAAAAAATCAACTAAAGAGCCTATATGAGACGAGCTTGATAACCCATCGCTTCGAACGATCTTTTACAAGCCTCGCATGTCTTTAATGCAATAATCGTTTCCTTCGAATCGCCTCTTAGCTCGACTATGACTTTTTTTCTTCTTTTTTTTCTCATTCCGATGCTAAATTTTATAATTGATCTCTTTCAGGGCATGCGTTGCGTATTTTATAACATCTCCATTCGTTTCTCGTCTTGTACTTATTTGTATTCGAATAATGAATTTGACTTTGAAAATGAATTTGTTCCGAATAAGCCGTAAGAAATCAATAATGTATCTCATTTGAATTACATTTCTTACCAATAATAAGAGAGTAAGAATATTGGTGGAATGGAAACAGCCATCTGGAATCCTGTCCAAGTCCGGGTTAGATAAGCTACTAATGGATTCATGAGAAAACCTAGCAGGAATGGCAGATGAAAGAGAACTGAGAGCGAAGAACGCCATTTAGGGCCAACAATTTCCATTACTGAAAAATTAATACATTTTTTCAGATAAAAAGAGTAAAGATATTATCTTTTCATTTATAACTTGACTTACGTAGAACAAAACTGATGAGCATAGTACCACCAGTGGCAACCGCCGAAATAAACTTGAATACCAGAAAAAGTTCGTACCAATGAGAGTATACAGTGAGAAATCCGGTTACCGATTGCAAAAGTATCGCAATCATCAGTGGTCTTTTACGACCAATCCTGGAAACAGAAATTATGTGTACATAGTTCTACAGTTTATCTGTGAGGGTATCACTGAAAATCTGAGCAAAGTTTTTACCTATCAGACATTGCACTGAAAATCATATTTCCCATAAGTATGCCAAACATCGTTAAAGTTTGAGCTAGATTAGCCAGCTGTGCTCTGTCGCAAACTAAATCCCACTGTGAAATTAAACTAATTAGAGCAAGCTTCATAATTTACGACTTTGATTTTCATCAACGGGTACCTCGCTTATGATGGTCTTATCGAAAATTGATCGATCGTAATTGAACTGTGAACACTTTTCCATGTGGCCGCCTCCAACGTCGACGAGGCATTGATTTAATCTGCTGGACGTGTTGTCGGCTGGTGTAGGCGATGCACACGTAAAATTACCTGGTGGAGCCAGGAAAACAATACCCAACTGATGCCAAGCTACGGGAAACTTCACGAGCGACAGAGCCACAGCGATGACAATGTGCCATGGGCCCAGCGTGCCCATGGCTTCCTGGACGAGGTCAACCTCATGTTTTTCTGCAAAGATGAATTTTTTTTTTTTTGGTTAAGAATATAATTTAGGAATTTTTAATCTATCAAAATCGCACGTGCACGATTGAGCCTAAAAAACTCAACTTTTTACGCCTAGTAATAATGTATTTTCCGTACTCATGTTGGAATCACTAATTTCTAACTAAATAATCGAACCACTGCACAAACGAGAATGAGAAAATTAGCTTTTTCGAGCTCACTTGCATGCGTCAATCGATGAATTATCTATCAGTTGGGAAATTGATTAAAAATGTAAGCACGGCCATTCACAATGACATTTCGTAGTCTTTGGTAGTTTGTACGACCTTGTTGCATTCGCGATTTTCACAAAACTACAGGAGCAGCAAACGAATTTGATGCGTGTTCGTTTGCAAACCTTGATGTCAAATTTATCAAATCCAATGGCAAAGCTTAAAAATTAAAAAGTCTCGATTTCTTGCTTCAATGCATTTTGAATGAATTCAATCCGATATCATCAGAAACCTTATCTCTTTTGTAATTCATATTTTGCGATGAACTTAAAATAGTCATATTTTTCGATTGATGCCGATCTTCAGTTATCACTAAGCACGTGTTTCGAGTATTAGGTTGCATCACTTCTTGACAATACGTAATTATTTCATGGTTTCGCCTTCATTTACAATTAATATCTACTTATTAAGCATCGCAATCGACAATGCCTTATAAAACCTAGTGCTTGAAAAAGTCTATAAATATTTTTGATCTTGACCTAACCAGATATAATTCTTTAATGTTGCACATCGTTAAATTAAATAAAAAATAATGGATCGGAATTCTTAATTTCGACTCAAGTAAAGAGTAATCGTAACATTACTTATCTAAAAACTACATTAAAAAATCAAATTTTATTTCAGAGAATTTTTAATAAATTCTTCTAATATCAGCATTGAATTTCAAAAATATATTTTTACGAACTTTCGAGATTGCCGTTTGTTGACACTTAAATGGGTCATGAGGTAACGGAAACTTGGAATGATTCGTATTTAAATCTTAGCATTTACTTCCATGTTGTGTAAATCCTATTTTTGATAAAATGTATGCCAATTTTATGCTTTCGGTACATTCGGATAAGAGTCATATTAAAGCCAATCGAGACCGCAAAAAATAAATTTCTATCGCCAAAATTTTTACTCTAAAATTGATTATTATTGGGTAGTCAGAGAAAAATAGTAAATAGCAATATGGTATCCAATAAAAACTTTAGGATTTTTTTCGTTAAATGTTTGAAAATATTGATTGAAAATTGAATTCAATTATAAACTAAAAAATGAAGTAAAAAATTTTATTATAAAATTGTTTGACACTAAAAAACACGAAATATTGGAGTACTTTATTTCATGAATCTGAAAACTTTGCACTTTTGCGTATTTCATAAGAAACTTGTGCACAGTAATGAAATACAATGTCCTGTAATCTTTTGGAAGAAAAATTCATTGTCAAGACCTCAATCAACTAGTAAACTCAACTAGTAAAGTTTTTGATTAGGTAAAAGCAATTATTCTTTGAACTAATAAAAAAAATAAAATATTAAAATTATAGATCAAAATTATTTTCAATGATGAAAAGATTGGAATTCTAAAAATACTCCAATTTTTGCGAAAAAGTTTATAAAAATTTTGTTGCACTTCGTGGTATTTGGATTTTTTGAGTTAATACATTTATCATTATTTCCTGCGACAAAAAAATAATTAATAACCGTTCTGAAATTCAAACGCTTAACTTTTTTTCATGAATAAATGAAAGTATTTTTTCAAAAATTAACGCTTTTAACTTCAATGTAAACGACTAAACTTGAGAAAAAATATTAAATAGACAGTAGTGCATATGCACTGGAAAATTTTCTTCTCTAGCTAAGTATTTAAGTTCCCTTAAATCGGTCCCTTAAATTAGGGAGCACAAAAGTGCCTAATAGTTTCTATAGAATGTACATAGGAGTGATGCAATTCTCTGGCGACGACTTATTTTTAGTCACAGCAGAAGCGAGACTTGCACACACATTTTTTGTTACATCGGTTAGATTAGACTTCATCCGTGATAAAAAATAAAATAGCGCGAATAAAAAGAATTACAAACTTACCTTGTTTTTCTAATTTATTTTTGACTTCGTCATCCGCTGAATCTCCTTTCATTTCGTTCATCATCACTGGGTATATTGAAGAGTTCATATAAATACTGAGACACCGTATAGTCACTATCTAATGTACAGTCGACTAGAGCAATGCACACTCGCCGGTCAACTGTCCGACTGAAGTAGCTCAGCTCACGCTTGTACTTATACGCGCTCGATCGTTTTCATCCAAATGACGGCTGTACCGAGTACAAGAGTAAAATTAAATTATTCGTTTTCGTTTATTTTTAATTTTAACTCCTTGAAAGAACGATAAGTGATTTTTATATTCATGTTTATATAATTCACGATTATTATTATAAAATAAAAATAACACTAAAAATTTTTTGTGCCACATAAGTTTGATTTATAAACAATCATCTCGAATAAGTCATCATTCTTTAATCGAATCAATTAACGAGTAATTCAATAATTGGGTAGTAATAAAGGTGATTAAATACTAAACACAGATCTCAAGTAAGATAAATTTCTTTTTAATAGAAAATTCAAGCGAACCGATGCCTCCTCATTAATAAAGTTTTTATACATATTGTAAAAATATATGCATATCAAATATGTACATTTTTGACAATACATCTCGTTTAACAAAGCAAAATACGATTACGGATAAAACAACAAGTCATACTTAAATGTACTTAAAATTGAAAGTATCAAAACAGTTACATTACGAGTTTCGCGCAAACATAGATAGCTTTTCACTTGCAGTTCGCTTAGGTTGATTGTCACTGTTACTGTTTTCGTCGTCTAATTTTCTCTTTTTACTCGTATCCTCTTCTGTCATACTACTATTACCATCAATCTGGTTATTCAATTCGGCCTGGTATTTCTGGTAAGCGTATTTAATTCGCTCTTTGCTATCTCCCTTAAACTCTTTCTCGATAGCACTCTTATTTTTTGGATACCACTTTGTAAATAATTCTTTTGCTTCAGGTTTGCCATTTGATTTATTCACCTTACTATTATTAGGTACTGCAAGTACCGGTGAATTAGATTCAGGCTTTGTTGACACTTCAACTTTATCTAGTCCCGATAAGCCTGCGGTAAAAAATTAATTTGTTAATAAAACTTCTCCAAGGCCAAAAAATTGTTCGACCTAAAATTTAACAAACCTTTTGAAACCGGTGTTGTACTTTTTTTACTCAAAAAAGGATTACTTCTTCTAAATGGCTGACTAGGTGTTAAAGGTTTAATCTGTATTTCAGGTGTTTTAACAACAGGTGTTAGTAACAGATCTTCTTGATCTTCTACCATATTAATTTCATCATTAAACATGTCTTCTTGAGAATCTACTCCTTTCATAACTTCATCGGGCTCCTTGCTATCAGCAATATCTTTTAATTTATTTGCCAAAGACAATTTTTGGCTTCTGTCAGCAAATTTAATTGCCAATCTCAAAACTCTCTCAGACGCAATATATTGACATAATTCTACGGCACGGAAATCGGCATTATATTTAATAGCAAGCTGCAAAAATATTTACGTAAATAAAGATACGTCAAGAAACATTATGATTTATAAAAATAAAATTTACAGCGATTAGCATTAGAAGATCATCTTCTTCATCCATTGGATTGCTTCCGAACTGCCACACTTTGGCTTCTTTTTGTGATCTCTCGGTATCAGGATCACAAAGTGGTACTGTCAAAGATATTTCGCTAACAATCGGTCGCGGCGATGTTGGTGGATAATGACTTCCCTTACAAAGGATACATCTTGCGGTTCGATCCGATTCATTGATTCCAATAATAAAGTAGTGGTCAAATTTGCCTTTATTCTTCAATAAAATTTAAAATTATAGGAATAAATCAAATAATAATATAAGTATGAATTTCAGTAAAGAGAAAAACTTTACCATTCTGCTAGTATCACATGCTACTCTCCATAACATTGCTTTTTTATCGTAAATATTAATGATACCCTTTGAGTCCATTACCACAGGAGAGTAAAGGTCGGAAAATCCTACCCACATTAAAGTTGCTTCGGTGGAAAGTGGAATAGGTAGTGTTTTACTTTTCAAATTTGGACCCAGCACATTTATCCATAGCAAGCCCATATTCTGATCATTTGCACTAATTCCTGAAGATTTATAAAACATTTTTATAATTACAAAGTGTTTTGAATGTTTTAATGTTAAGAAATAAATTGTTTACCTATACTTGAATGGTAAACAACAGCTAAATTTTGTCCCAATCCATTCATAGCCACAATTTCTCCTGGTAATGCAATGATTTCC
Organism: Trichogramma pretiosum; assembly: GCF_000599845.2. Taxonomy (NCBI): domain Eukaryota; kingdom Metazoa; phylum Arthropoda; class Insecta; order Hymenoptera; family Trichogrammatidae; genus Trichogramma; species Trichogramma pretiosum. The sequence goes on along the minus strand of NW_019641652.1, from coordinate 2,920,345 downwards.
CTCTGTGTACCACATGGCATGAAAAGTCGTAACATCCTAGAAGTTGTAGCAACTGCAACGAAATTTGATCCAGCTGCAACCGCTAAAGCATCTTCCCCTTCTGGTAAATCTATCATCCATTCTTTATTTCCTGGACCCCATGCTTCAATGAATAAAAAATAGGAACATTAAAGTACATTTATCAAAAATTGAATATAATATAAAATTTATAATCTTCGTACCTTGCAGAGGCACAACAACAAGTTTACTAGGAGTCAACTGAGTGTCAATTTCTGAAGCTGGTGCAGCAAGTACAAGAGCAGCTGTAGATAATGCTGCCATCGTATGATTGAAATAATTCATCTTATGCATATTATGATGAATATTAACATCATGAAAATCAACTTGTATTTCAGAAGTTTCTTGATCTTCTTGAGAAAAACACATTACAATACCCACATCGTTGTAAGCCTACAGAAACATCAATTTTTTTTTAAATTTATAATTTGTATAATTTCTAAAAAAATATTGTACCATGTAACGATTTAGTAAATGGCTTGGAGAAGATCCAGGTTGAAACGGTTCTTGTAAATTAAATTCTGGCACAAAAGGTTTTTCATCATCTTTTTTTATAGATGCAACATCAGATGCTGACTTCTGGTCATGGTCCAGAACAGATGCCTTTATTTTATTAATCGAAGACATGTCGTCATCGTCATCATCAGAATATTTGTCATGATTATTATAAATATCATCCAAATTATCATCATTACTGTCACCATTATCATCTTCTGTAATTTTATTTTGTTTTGTTTCAGAATGATAATTGGTAGAGTTTGTTTTATTTGAAATAATCTAAAAGAAGATTTTTAATTATTTTAATTTAATATCTGCGAATTTAATAATAATAATAAAAAAAAAAAGACTTACAACTTCAACACAGCCAAGTTGACCAAGAGAATCACAGAAAGCAATTTCATTAGATTCACTAGGATTCCAAACAAGTGCTGTAATTTTTGCATTCTGATGATATTCTACAAAGCCTACTGCATCTTTGCTTGAAATATCCCAAACAATCAATTCCCCATACACAGAACTTGCAGCTAAATACTTTCCACATTCAGAGAATTTGCAAATGTTGAGGTCCTGTAAAAGTTGAAGTATAAAATGATTTTCAATTTTTTTTTTTTTGCCACATCACATTGCAATATTGTAAATTTTTTAATACATTTTTAATTTCATCTGATTTTAATCTGAAGACTTCTTGCCAAGATGATCTTTCTGTTACAATAACTTCTTTTCCTTGAGGATATGCAAGATATGCCCCACTTTTAGGACAAAATGATGGTACTGAATAAGTTTTTGCATTATAAAATGAGTTACATTTTGGAACAACATTGTTCCATGTTTGAACAACTTTTTTTTCTTTAATACTCCAAACTCGTATTGAAGTATCACCACTTGATGAAGCCTTTGAAAAAAAATTATGATACATTTTACTGAATAGTATTTATTTTAAATATATTTAAAAATTTATAATACTCACAACAAATTCATCTTTGGGATCTAAGGATAATCCCAGTACAGGGGCTTCGTGACCATTTAGTTCAATATTTTCCATAGTTACAATGTTTGAAATATGAATCCTCATGTCACTAAAATCAATAAAGTCAATAAAGTAAATATGATATATGTAATCAGAAATTAGTTGTTATTATTTACCTACCTTGCACCTGATGCTATTAAATTACTTTTCTTATTTGTTGCTAAAGCCGTAACAGTAGCTGAAAATCTTGTTACTACTCCCACTTTATCAAGATCCGGATGATTAAGAATTTGAACGGTATTATTATCATTACCCACGTACAGTTTTTCATTCTTTTTGCAAAAATTACATTTGATATTATATATTATTATTATAATAAACTAAAAAAAAATAGAAAAATTTTAAGTCAATATTAATATTTTTACATACTTTTGAAATCACTGCAGTGGCTTGCTCAGAAATACAAGTCGCGGATGGGTCATCATCCATCAAATTTACCCAAGCCCTAACATCTCCGTCTGTACCACAGGTAATGAGTCCACCCCTATAAAGTAATTATTTAGTCAAAGAAAAGTTTTTTAATCATACATGTAATGGAAAAATAAACTTTACTTTTCACCATCGAAATAACACACATCTGTATGACCCTCTGGATGGGCGTATCGAGTTGGTTTCTTAACAAGCGGCATGTTAATTTATTGTTTATTTTAAATATACTTTAAGTTTAAAATCAAAGTATTCTAGGCATAAAATGTTTATAAAAAAGACTGCACAGTCGAAGTCTATACTGTAGCTAAGTGCTATCGTTGTTTCACAACAAGTAAATTGAACAATTATCAAACTGTATTTATTTTTTAGACACTTGCAGCACTAGCTACTTGAAAAATTGACAGTGCTCTCTTGGGTATTCAATTTTTATTTCTGTTTTTCAGCCTGACTCCAAATAATCTGAATCCTGTTAGCAGAATTTTTATTGACTGCGTTTGGTTATAAAATTTCCCGCTATTTCTTCGTGTGCAGTATGATGGAAATAAGTGACCTCTATAAACAGCCGGTGAACGCGAGTACTTAACCAACCAGCCAGCTGCAGCATAAGAATTAAGATTTCACCGGTCTAGTTTTATGTCTAAAATTTAGGAGTTTTATTGCTGCTTTATATTGTTCCAAGCACGTGAATTTTCATGCATGTGCATCATAAATTAGTAAATTATAACTTTTTAATGATTATACACGATATAAGTATGTAATGATACATATTTTTAAAAGCCAATCTTGTTTTGTGTCATTCAGTGAAATAATTAATTTTGTTCAATCCGAAGTGTTATGGAGTATTACTTGATTAATTTCATTTCACAAATAGATATTAGATATTGATAAATTGATAAAGATTTAATAAGTTTACGGAATCAATTAAAATTATTCTGGTGGACCAATTTTATAAGTACGCACATTATAAATGTGCTTGTAGTTTATAGACAACCAAATTAGAAGAAGGTTAGAGTTTCACCCGTCAACTCCAGTTTTGTTGTCGTAAACAAAACCAGACATAGTAAAAATGTTCGCCTACAGTGAAACAATTCACCCTGCTACTGGGGTAGAGCATGCAATTACCTGCCATTTTTTCAATCGAGTTGAAAAAAGTCTTGTTGTGGCTGGTGCTAATGTTCTTCGTGTTTTTCGATTAATTCCTGATGTTGCCGACTTGCAGAAAAAAGAAAAATATTCCGGTTTGTTCAATATCTCTTTCTCTTTCTCTCTATTATTAATCTTTGAATTACTTTATAATCAAAACTATTCTTGTATAGAATCTCGTCCTCCAAAGATGAGGCTTGAATGTCTAGCTCAATACACATTGCATGGAAATGTTATGTCGATGCAAGCAGTTCAATTAATAGGCTCATCAAGAGATTCGCTACTATTAAGTTTCAGAGAAGCTAAACTGTCTGTTGTAGAATATGATCCAGAAGTTCATAGTCTTAGAACAGTATCATTGCATTATTTTGAAGAAGAAGAAATTAAGGTAAGTTATTCTACTTATATTAACATAGCATTAATTCATTTAATAGCCATGATTTAATTGATTGGTTTGATAAAACAGGATGGCTGGACCAATCATCATCATGTTCCTATAGTTAGAGTTGATCCTGAAGCAAGATGTGCTGTGATGTTGATTTATGGTCGAAAACTAGTGGTTTTACCCTTTCGCAAAGATCCTATTTTGGACGACGGAGATGTAATTGAAACTTCTAAATCAAACAGAACACCAATCCTAGCTTCTTATATGATTGTACTAAAAACATTAGAAGAAAAAATGGATAATATTATTGATTTGCAATTCCTTCATGGATATTATGAGCCAACATTATTGATTTTATATGAGCCAGTAAAAACTTTTCCTGGGTAAATAACTTTGAGAATTTTTTATTTTTATTTACAGTAAATTGTAATATAAATTAATTAGATTCAATATTTAGGCGAATAGCTGTCAGGCAGGACACTTGTGCAATGGTGGCAATATCATTGAATATTCAACAAAAAGTACATCCAATAATATGGTCCGTTTCAAATCTACCATACGACTGCTATCAGGCTGTACCAATAAAAAAACCTTTGGGAGGTACTCTTATAATGGCCAACAATTCACTTATATACTTAAATCAAAGTATTCCTCCTTATGGTGTATCTTTAAACAGTCTTGCTGATAATAGTACAAATTTTCCTCTAAGTAAGTGTTAAAAAAAGTTTCGTTGCATTTAATGGTCCTGTGTCATAATTTTTTTTTTATAAGCACTCTATATTTTCATTATGAATTAGATTTATTAGTTTGTTATATTAATTTATCAAATTTCCAGAACCACAAGAAGGTGTAAGAATTAGCTTAGAAAGTTCTCAGGTTGCATTTGTCTCTTCTGATCGTTTAGTGATATCCTTAAAAACTGGAGAATTATATGTTTTATCTCTTTTTGCCGATAGCATGAGATCTGTTCGAGGTTTCCATTTTGATAAAGCTGCTGCTAGTGTGTTAACATCATGTGTAAGTTTATAATGACTCAAATATTATTTTGGATTAATGCAAAGTTTTACATTTTATATAATTCATTGTTTTTAGGTATGCAAGATAGAAGAGAATTATTTATTCCTAGGTTCAAGATTAGGAAATTCTTTACTATTAAGATTTACTGAAAAAGAAACTGATAATATCAATGAAATCGCGATACTTGAAAAATCTCTAAATAGTAATAATGGAGAAACCCCCTGTAAAAAAATCAAACAAGATTTTCTTGAAGATTGGATGGCATCTGATGTCTTAGAAATTAAGGATCCAGAAGAATTGGAAGTTTATGGTAATGAAACACAAGCATCTATACATATTACATCTTATACTTTTGAGGTAATTTTTTTCATTTATATATTATATAACAAAATAAAAATTTTTAATTTAAACTAGATGATATTATCATTTTTTCTTTTTCATTTTAGGTCTGTGACAGTTTACTAAATATTGGACCATGCGGTAATATTTCTATGGGAGAACCAGCATTTCTATCTGAAGAGTTTGCGAATAGTCAAGAACCAGATATTGAATTAGTAACCACGTCTGGTCATGGTAAAAATGGAGCATTATGTGTTCTTCAAAGAACTGTTCGACCACAAGTACGTTCATTTTGTATGCATTAGATATTCAATGTATTTTAAAAAATACTCATTTTGATGTAATTTTTTAGATCATAACTACATTTGTTTTGTGTGGGTATGAAAATATTTGGTCAGTAGTTGACTCATCAGTTAATGATGGTAGATCAAAAAGTGAAACAGAAGGATCGCATGGGTTTTTACTTTTGACACAAGAAGACTCCACAATGGTACATAATATTTTATTAAAATTATTTCACGTCTCTTCTCATTTCCCAATTCTGATTCTCATACATAATTTTTCTAGATTCTACAAACAGGACAAGAAATTAATGAAGTTACAGTACAAAGTGGATTCAGCATTCAAGGTACTACTATATTTGCTGGAAATGTTGGTAGTAATAAATACATAGTTCAAGTTACCACAGCAGGTGTGCGTCTTTTACAAGGATTGGAACTAGTGAGTTTTATTTAATTTTTGAGCCAGAATAAAATTGGTTTATAAAACTAAACATTTTTAATTTTTAGATTCAACTTTTACCAATGGATTTGGGATGTCCTATTGTACACGCTAGTTGTTCCGATCCTTACATTGTTCTATTATCTGAAGATGGGCAAGTTGTACTAATAACTTTTAAAGAAATCAAAGGGTTGGGAAAATTACACGCTCAAACTGTAAATTTAATGTTTGTAAGTTTCATTTTTATCATAAACCAATAACCTTGTATGCAATAGTAAAAATAATTAATTAATAAAATTTTTAGCGCCCGCAAATAGAGACTCTGTGTGTCTACAGGGACGCAAGTGGTCTTTTCACAACAAATTTACCTGAAGAAATAGATGAAGAGGTCCAAGAGAATGAAAAACTTGATGAACCGCAAGTTTTTGACAATGTTGACAATGAAGAAGATTTATTATACGGTGATACAACTGTTTTTCAAATGCCCGCATTACCGGCGGCAAAACCTCAAGAACCCACGAAAAAAGCCCCATGGTACAGATTGTTTTTTCATTGATTGTTAAGGAGTTCACATAAATGCGCATTAAATGACCGTTTGTTATTACTTAACAGGTGGCAGCAACATTTGCAAGAAGTGAAACGTACATTTTGGTTATTTTTATACAGAGATAATGGCATCTTAGAAGTTTATTCGTTACCGGAATTGCGATTATCATATTTAATAAAAAATTTTGGATTTGGTCAATCTATTCTACATGATAGTATGGAATTTACAACTCTTAATTCTCAACCAAATGAACCAGTCAGTCTTGAAATGCAGGTAATTTAAGAAAATTTTTTGATCTGTAAACTATATTTCTAATTATTTAAAAAAATTATTTTGACCTATAAGGTTCAAGAAATGGCGATGGTAGCTTTGGGCCATCATGGAAGCAGACCAATGTTGATCATTCGCAACAATACTGAAGTACAAATTTATCAAGTATATCGATATTCAAAAGGATACCTGAAGTTGAGGTTTAAGAAAATGGATTGTCACTTTTTAGTTGGATTTTCAAAGTAAGATATTGATTATCATATTATGAATCTGATTTAGATGATGTTAATTTTAATTGGGTTTATTTAGCAGATTTAGACCACAATCCGAACACATGTCACAGATGAATGAGACAAAATTATGTATGATAAGGTATTTCAGTAATATAGCCGGATACAATGGAATATTTATTGGTGGTGATTATCCTCACTGGTTATTCTTAACCGGAAGAGGAGAACTTAGAGCTCATCCAATGAATATAGATGGACCTGTAAAGTCTTTTGCTCCTTTCAACAACGTAAATTGTCCTCAAGGTTTCTTATATTTTAACAAAAAAGTAAATATTTTTTAAAAACCAATTTTAAACTTTTTTTTGAAATTTTTCTAATAAATTATTATCTTAATAGTCAGAACTAAGGTTCTGTGTATTGCCAACTCATTTATCATATGACGCTCCATGGCCTGTCAGGAAAGTTCCACTGCGATGTACTCCTCATTTTGTAACATACCATCTTGAAAGCAAAACTTATTGTGTTGTTACGAGCGTGGCTGAACCTCTAAATAGCTACTATAAATTCAATGGTGAAGATAAGGTGAGCAAATATTTAAATATTTACAAAAAAGGGATCCTCCTTTATTAATTCACTTTGTATTTTAAAGGAATTCACTGAAGAAGAAAGAGATGAAAGGTTTGTTTATCCAGTACAAGAACAATTTAGTATAGTTTTATTTTCCCCCGTCTCCTGGGATGCTATTCCAAATACAAAAATTGATTTAGACCCATGGGAACATGTAACCTGCTTGAAAAACGTTTCGTTGGCATACGAAGGTACAAGATCAGGTTTAAAAGGATACATAGTTGTAGGCACTAACTACAATTATGGTGAAGATATCACAAGTAGAGGACGGGTACGTAAATTTCATCATCTCTATAACAAAAAAATTTGTAATACTAAGAATTTTTTAATTCTTTTTCTTAGATTTTTATTTTTGACATCATTGAAGTTGTACCAGAACCTGGTCAACCACTTACAAAAAATAGATTTAAACAAATTTATGCTAAAGAACAAAAGGGACCTGTTACAGCTATAACGCAAGTTTGTGGATTCCTAGTTTCTGCCATTGGTCAAAAAGTAAAGAGTAAATTTGTAATACCAAAACTAAATTAAGATAATTTTCAAACTCATAAAAAATCTCTTTTTTCAGATTTATATTTGGCAATTAAAAGATAATGATTTAGTAGGTGTGGCTTTTATAGATACTCAAATTTATGTATGTCAAATGATAAGTATCAAGAGTCTGATTCTTGTTGCTGATGTTTACAAATCTGTGAGTTTATTAAGATTTCAACAAGAATATAAAACGCTTTCTCTTGTCAGTCGTGTAAGTAAAGTACTAAAGGATTACAAAAACATAATATTCAAAGTGTTTTATTATTTTTCAATTTTTTTTGCAGGATTTTAGAACTACTGAAATATATTCGATTGAATATTTTATACAAAGCAATGAGTTGGGATTTATAGTAGCAGATGCAGAAAGTAATATTTCTATATTCTCATATCAACCTGAGTCATCTCAGAGTCTTGGTGGTCAAAAATTAATAAGAAAAGCTGATATTCATTTAGGTCAAAAAATTAATACATTTTTTAGAATAAAATGTAGAACCTCTGATCCAGCTTATTCTCTTGTAAAATTTTCTGGTAGCGAATCTCGTCATGTAACTATGTACGGTAAGTGAAGTTCTTAACCGATTTTAGGTTTGTAATTTTGTATATAAACTCAAAAACACAAAGCGTAACAAATTATTTTTGATCTTCAGCAACTTTGGATGGAAGTCTTGGATACATTCTTCCGATACCTGAAAAAACATATAGGCGATTTCTTCTCTTACAAAACGCTTTGATTAGCCACCTTTATCATATAGCTGGTTTAAATCCTAAGGCATTCAGGTGAGAATTCAAAACGCAAAATTATTCAAAATAATATGGAATCTAAATTAATATTATGTTTTATTATCAAGGACATACAAAAGTTATCTAAGATCTCAAGGAAATCCAGCAAGGAACATCATAGATGGAGATCTTGTGAAAAAATTCCTTTGTCTGCCTATTAATGAAAGGACTGAAATTGCCAAAAAAATTGGTGTTGCACGAGTAAAAGAAATTATAGATGAAATTCATGAAATTTATAAACAAACATTGCATTTTTAAAAAAAATTTTTGCATGAACAATGTATATGTTTGCAATTAAATAATTTGTATATATATATTAAAAGTGTATAATAATATAGTATTATAGCGAATAAATCATGTGATTTTTAAATAAATGTCATTTTTATCTTTTTACTTTCAAGAGTTATGAAGGTACTCTTTGAACTTTACTGTTTATGTTAATTTATCAATGTGTTTTTGTTTTGAACTTTTTGTAACCAATATAACATTGATCTATTAAATTCAGGAGTTACTTATTTTAATTTTATTAAAAAAATTATAAAATGCAAAAAAATAAGACATCTATATTATCAGAAGGTGAGTAAATAGTTGTGAGGTAGGGTATAATCATTTTGAAATTCAGTCCATTTCCATGGTAATATTGAACCATCTTTTATAATTGAAACCAATCTGTAAATTCTATGCAAAAGTATATCCATGAGTGTAAATTATATTCATTTTAGAAATATTTTAAAAACTTTTATCATTGCAGTGGAACCATCTCAACTCCAAAAGAGATTAATCGAAGCTTTTGAAGTTTTTGATAATGCAAGGAGTCAGCAAGTAGATGTCCGAGAACTTGGAACTATTATCAGATCGGTAGGTTAGTACCTAGCACAACTATAGATAGTGTTATAGTTTAATCGATATATCGATGCTTTAAAGAGTAATATTAATCACAGGATGTGTAATAACAGAAGCTGAATTACAAGAAATACAGGTTGAAGTTGAAGACGTTGAAAACAATTGTGTTCCTCAAGAGCGTTTTGTCGATTATATGACAAGAGCCATAACTGAACAAAAGTAAACTCTTTTCAATATAAGTAAATGAATTTTAAATAATTTAATATTGTAAATGTTAATCATTTTAAAAAATTGGTAGATATCGACCTGCAGATCCTGAAGATTTATTAAAAGCTTTTCAAGTACTAGATCCTGATAGTAGAGGATATATTTTTAAAGCAGACTTGGAAAAAACAATAACTGAAATGGGAGAGCCTTTTACAGCTCAAGAAGTGAGCGAAATGATGTCAGTTGCTTGTGACCCCCAAACAAATAAAATCTATTATGAAGATTATATTAGTTTATTGATCGTAAGTATTTTTTTTTTGTTGTAATTAGAAATTTATATTATTTTTCCTAATTCACGTTGTTTAATGTAAATGATCAGCCAAATATACCAAAAGAAAAAAATATCTACTTATTGGAGCATAATATTCCAATGATTCGAGGTCGTCCACCAGGAAAATAAAATTTAAATAGGGAAAAGTGAGATTAATTGTTTTTGAATAAAATATAAATATATATACCATTTTTTTAATAAAAACCACAATAAAAATATAAAAACTATTATGTAACAAAATATACTTGTGTTTCACTTCTAGAATTATTTGAAATATCTCACAGATAAAAGTTTGCTATGATAATTTTTCAACAATTTATGTAACTACATTCAGTTACATTACAATTTTGAAAAAATGGGTGGATCTCCCTTAGTAGCTAATGCTGTGGCAGCGTTTACAAAATCTTCACTTTGTAACATCACTTGATTTCTCATTAACTAAAAAATAAATTTGAATACATTAGAATTCATTCTAAGAAAACTTTTTTTTTCAGGTTGAATAAATCATATCTGCATTAAAATAATACTTACAATATGATTCAAACTGTCTTCAACAGAGTGATCTCTTGCATAGTTCAAATTGAGTTTTGAACCCTGAACTGCAACTGGACTTTTGGATGCAATCTGTTTTGCTACACTCATGGCCTTATCCATTAAGCTATTTAGTGAAATAAAATGAATGTCAGTCATATCTTTTAAAAAACGTTTAAATTATACTTTGATAGTTCCCATACCTTTTATGGTCATTCATAACTTGACTAACAAAACCATATTGTAGTGCCTCAGTTGCTAACATTTTTCTTGCAGTGTATGTTAATTCTTTGACCAGGCTTTCAGAACCAATGATTTTTGGAAGCCTCTGAAGAGCTCCTACATCAGCAGTCATTCCTAACTCGACTTCTTTAATTTGAAACCATGCATCAGAAGAACAAAATCTAATATCAGCAGAACATATCATATTAATGCCACCTCCAATACATGCTCCATGTACTGCTGCAATAACTGGTTTTGAACACTGAAAGAGTCAAATATTAAATTATTTTAATCATGTTAAAAAAAACTAATAGCTTACATTGTCAATAGCTGTGAAGGAATCTTGATATTGTTTGATTGTTTTCTCTAAAATTTTACACTTTCTTGCTACATCTTCAACATCAGCTAATTTTTGAAATAATCCCATAGCATCCATCAAATCTATACCTGTTAATTTTATTTCATATAAAAAAAAAGGAAACAATCAAAGATATTAAAAATAAGATATTAATGAAGTTCTTCAAAAGATGGAGTACCTGCACAAAATATCTTTCCAGCCCCTGAAAGAACTACCACTCTGCAATCTGGATTGTTTGATAATTCATTAAAGCATTCACCAATTTCTCTATAAAAATCATTTATTTAGTTATTTATACCATTGATAAAATTATTAGAAAAGTCTTTACATACAACCACATGGAATTGGACAGAGCATTTAATTTTTCTGGTCTATTCAATTGAACATGAAAGACAGAAGATGATGGTTCAGTCACAGCGAGTGAATTATAATTTTTTAAAGGCATTTCTGGCAATTTTTTATTAAACTTAGATGAAAAATTATTTAAGCCTGTATGAAAAAAAATGTTATATGTAATTAAGAAGTACATTTAAATTTGCTTAGTCATGATTAAACGATAAGATTTAATTTTATGCCAAGTTATAAGAATCTTACCTTTTACATTCGCAAGTCGAATCTTTGATAATACACTATGCATGATAAATAACAAAGTATTAAACAAATGCTTCAAGATGTTTTTTCTTAATCGAAAAAGAGGTATGTCAGTCGAACAGTATTTGTCTATATTGTCCAATCGGAGAATGAGCGAGCATAGTGCGAAAAAATTCGCGCTACCAACTAAAATATCAAGTACTATGCAAGATTGAAGACGTACCTTTATACCAATTAGTATTTACTGACCTATACACTATAGCGGCTTGAATCATAGGATGCCTAAGTTGGCAGTACGGATTGTTTTTAATGCACTGAACTCGCAGACACAAGTGCATCAAGTATTTGGCCTGCTAAATTTGCCAGGTATTTATACATGCTCTGATATTCACGATAACATCATATGAGCTAATAATGTCAGCTATTATTTAGATCAAAATAAAAATAAAAATCTCAACAGTTGAGTTTAAAACACATGTTATGATTTGGAGACGATGTCCGCAAGTTATTCGATTGGTTTCTAATCTGTCAAAACACACAAATTATTCTGAAAAAAAAACTGGTATTAGATTCATTGAAGCAAGGTATGTTTAATAATTATGATACATTTATACAATTTTACTTGATAATTTATTGTGACACATTTCTAAATTTGAATAATTTTATTTTTTTCAATTTTTTGAAAAATAACAATGTTTTAAAATTATAATAACTTTTTATAAGGTCGAAAAAAGCTCATTTGGCTCTACAAATTTTTAGTCATAACATGGCTTCAACATCTAGTGATGCAGAAAATACACCACAAAAATACCAAAATAAATTAGCTTTTGAAAAATCGCCATATCTTCTTCAACATGCAACAAACCCAGTTGAATGGTACCCATGGGGTAATGAGGCAATAGAAAAAGCAAAAAGAGAAGATAAATTGATATTCTTGTCGGTTGGTTATTCTACTTGTCATTGGTGTCATGTAATGGAAAAAGAATCTTTTGAGAAGCCTGAAATTGCAGCTATAATGAACAAGCATTTCATTAATATAAAAGTTGATAGAGAAGAGCGACCGGACATTGATAAAGTCTATATGACTTTTATTCAGGTAAGCAATACAAATTATCATATAATAAAACATGATATGCAAGCTCTGTGGTTACCAACTCAAAACTATTTCAGTCATTAACAGGGCATGGGGGCTGGCCCATGAGTGTTTTTCTATCTCCAAATCTTGCACCAATCTATGGAGGAACTTATTTTCCACCAACTGACAAATATGGTCAACCAGGTTTCAAAAGGGTCTTGGAAGCATTAGCCAATCAGGTCATTAAATATGAAAATTATAAATTGTTAAAATTCAAGGTGTAATTTTATTAAATTAAAAATTAATTGTTGATTTATGGAATCTCTTGACAGTGGCATGAACGAAAAGACCATCTTGTCACTTCTGGAGCGGCTTATTTAAAAGCACTCAAAGAAGCAAGTGAACCAACACGTGAAGATGCTGTAACAAATTGACATATATTTTACTATCAATGTATTTTTCCTGAAATAATACTGAGATATATTTTTGCAGGATGATGTCCCATCTTCAAAAAGTGCTGAAACCTGTGTAAAACAATTAATAAGATCATATGAACCAAAATTTGGGGGATTCTCAGATGCTCCTAAGTTTCCTCAACCAGTAAATTTTAATATTTTATTCTTAATTTATGCAAAAGATCCAAAAAGTGAAACTGGAAAAAAATGTCTAGAAATGTGTTTACATACTTTAACAAAAATGGCTAAAGGAGGTATTCATGATCATGTTGGACAGGTAGTACAATACATTGACTAAAAAGTTTGAAGTGCAAAATATGGAAAACAATTATTAACCCTAATCTGTTTTCTTTTATATAGGGTTTTGCTAGATATTCTGTTGATGCCAAGTGGCATGTACCACATTTTGAAAAAATGTTGTATGATCAAAGCCAGCTTCTTGTTTCATATGTAGATGCTTATTTGTCAACAAAAGATTTATTTTATGCCGAAATTGCTGATGATATCGTTACTTATTTAACTCGTGATATGCAGCATAAGGTAAAACCTCGTACAAATATATTTTATTGTAATAATCAATGTATAATGTGGTTTGAACTTATTTTAGGAGGGAGGTTTTTATAGTGCAGAAGATGCCGATTCTAAGCCGTCTCACAATGACACTGAAAAAAAAGAGGGAGCTTTTTATGTATGGAAACATGATGAAATTACATCACTCCTAAATGCAACCATACAAAATCATGACAATTTAAAATTGAGCGACATTTTTTGCTATCACTTCGATGTGAAACCAGACGGAAATGTTTCACCTCGACAAGTAAGAAAAAAAATTCAACAATTTTGTCATGTCATTAATTATATGTTTGTGAACAGGACCCTCATGGAGAGTTATTGTCTCAAAATGTTTTGATAAATTACGGAAGTTTTGAAGAAACCGCTGAAAATTTTAATCTGACTACAGATGAAGTGAAAACACATCTTCAAGAGGCTTTAAAAATACTATTTGTTGAACGCAGTAAGAGACCGAGACCGCATTTGGATGATAAAATTATTACTGCTTGGAATGGTAACTTATTGATCTAAAAGACTGAAAAAACGTATATGAACTCATGTAATATTTCAGGGCTTGCAATAAGTGGATTATCTCGAGCAGCTGCAGCTCTAGATAAACCTGAATATGCAGCTCACGCTGAAGCAGCAGCTAATTTTATCAAAAATTACTTATTTGATAAAAACGCTAAGAAATTATTGCGAAGTTGCTACAGAGATTCATCAAACAAAATAACCCAGCCAAGCAATCCAATTGAAGGCTTTCAAGTGGATTATGCTTTTGTGATACGAGGTTTATTGGATCTCTACGAATCTACTTTCAATACTGAATGGCTTCAATTTGCTGAACAGTTACAGGATATTCAAGATAGTTTATTTTGGAGTGAAGAAAAGGGTCTTTACTACTCGACTACTGCTTCAGATGAAACTGTTATTGTGAGACATACAGATGGTTTGTAGAATTCTATTAAGTAATTCATTAAATTTAAAACTTTATTGATACAACTTGTATTTTAGAACAAGATGGTGCTGAGCCATCGGGAAATTCTGTCGCCTGTGGAAATTTAATTCGTCTATCGTCATATTTATCTTGTTCAGATTACATGCATAAAGCTAAAGAAATTTTACGTTCGAAGCACGATATTCTCACAGCGATGCCAGTGGTCAACCCAGAATTAGTTTGTGCTTTAATTAACTACAATGATTCACCAACTCAGGTGAGCTATGAACATTTCTCATTTTTCATCATAATTTTTAAAATCTGATAATTCATGCGATTGTTGTTTTGATTTTAGATTTATATTGCTGGAAATAAAAATTCTAGTGATACTAAAGAAATGATAAAAATAGTGAGAAGTCAACTTCTACCAGGAAAAATTATTATGTTAGTCGAAGGGGACGACGTGGATAATATTTTACACAAAAAAAATGAAGTTATAAGCAAGATGAAATCTGTCAACGGTCGTGCAACGGTGTACATTTGTCAGCATCGAATGTGTTCGTTACCTATCTCTAATGCAGCCGATTTATTAACGCAGTTCGATAAAAGAAAAGAAGAGTCCGGTGCATAATTTAAAAATTTTTAAATTTTAAAATTTGTGTTAATATTTTTGCAGGACATTGAAAAGATGGTTGTGATTTTTTCGGTCGAAATAGTAAAAAGCAATGAATTATATAAATACTCAATAAACAGAAAAATTTTTTTAATTTTCTAATTAAGTTGAATTTTTCGGATTCACCCGGTTTGAAATAACGTGAAAATCATAGGAAGTTATAAATTTTAGCGCGTTTATATTAAAATTATGTTTGTAAAATAATTACAATTTTTTTGTGTAATGCAATAAAAAAACATTATCATGGATGCTTACTTATGACGCGTGCAATGGATAACGATAATATAACGTTGAATAATTATATTCGACAGTATAAAAAAGTAGTTTTGATAAAAATCAGATTACTTTAATACTTATTATTAAACTATGGGACATTATGTAGGGATATACATCGTCTTTTACAAGATAGCAATAAAAATATATGAATTATAGAAAATCTATACATTGATAGAATAAAAGAATGAATCTTAAAAATAATTAAGTTTTATTGGGAAATGTTTTTTTTAATTCAGCTATTTAGTTCTTTTTTCATTATTGTTGTTGTTGTAATATTTCAAATGTATATTTATATTTTTTTAAAAATAAATATAAAAAAAATTGATTGTACGTTGGTAAATTTGAATAATTTATTAATTTTTTTAAAAAACCTGTTCACCTACAACTGAATTTTAATGCTTGTCCAAAAATGCAACCTAATTTTTCAATTGGACAGAAATAATTTAAAATTAAATAAATAATTAATAAAAACATAAATGATGATTTATTTGAAAGTTAGAAATGACGAAAGTTGAAAAACAATCGTACTGATAAGCTCAGGCAATAGTTATGATGTTTCCCGACGAATCGATCCTTGAAAGTAAAATAAACATAGACAAAAGCTATCATAATACGTATAGATATAAAGGCAGTGCAGAAATGGGATAATATTGAGCTTTCGCGCATGTGCTGCACTGGCGCATAGCAAATTGTGTGCGAGTGTGCGTTACACGCTTAATTATATACGCGCTGTGTCGTCGTCGGCGAAAATAGTTATAAGTACTCTCGCGTGCATATATATACTACCTAGTCGATGCAGATAGGCATTCGAATCGTTCTGTTTTTCATGGAATTTCAGGCATGCGGAAAGAGTCTTGGAAATTTATGGAGCTTTTGTTATTCATTGACAAGATGCGTTTCTATTTTCTATTTTTGCTTTAATGAGCGATTATAGTAATTTGATTTTGAAAAAAAAATAAATAAAAGATACACCTTTTTTTATAAAAAAAAACGCATAATTGAATCGATCAACGACTACGTCAAAATTTTTGAAAAAACTTTCAGCGTGAAAATACATTGCAGCATAGAAGAAAAATAGTTATTTTCCTCTTTTAATAAATAACACGCGAATTATTGATTTTTCTTATTAATAATAATGATGAGCCTTGTAAATTTGAAGGCTTATGTGCATCGAACTGAGTTTCAATGTTATATTAATTATTAATATTATTTAATAACAATTATAATAATAATTCTTTACACGGCATTGACACTGTGCAGCATTGGTGGATCGAATAAACAATTTGGAACTATCTCGTTCATACAAACTTATCGGTGGTTTAAATTTACCTACCCCCGTTGAGGTCAAAAAGTAAATTAACGCACCGACGGAGAGAAACGAGGAGCCGAAGAGCAACAGCGCTAGGCATATGTATACATTCGCAAGCTCCGAGAACCCATTTCCCAGAGTTTAAAACAATAAACTCGCGCAAACTCAAGGTTGGTCCATATGCACAAGTGGGTACATTTCTTCGTAGGCTTTGCACATTCGTTCTGTGGTATCGTGTTTAAGCTCACAAACACTCGCGTGCGTTTACACGTACATGTCGTACGTACAGTGGTAAGGTCAAACGGTTGTTAACCGGTTTTCAAGTTCATTCGATTTTATTTACTGCTTTTCTTGAAATTCGATTATAATTTTTTTTATTTCTGAGACGGAATGCATTTCGGCATGCTACAAATATATAACTGCTATAAATATATAACTGTAAAATTAAAATATTAAAATTAAATTGTCAGAGCTAACAAAAATTGCTTGGGCACATTATTTCAACAAAACTTGCGTTTTGCTACATATTTTTTATGGAGTTTTACTGTAATTTTGGATCTAAAAAAAATCTGTCTCTCTTGCTTTTGATGATTTCCATAACCAAATAAAACTGGTTTCAAGACGTATATTCAACGATGTTTAGCTCACAGGGTGTATGGGGAAGTGACCCAATATGTCAGTAAAGTAAAAGACATGTCGATGTGAATGTACTGTGTATGACATGTCGTGACATTGTGCTCGTTTTTTTTTTCATTTCCGATTTTGTTTGACATTTCGCGCTGAGCCACCCATCGACTCATTTTTTTTTCTTTTATAAAACAAGAGATGACTCTGACTTTTCACGATATTGTATTTGCGTATTTTATTTTTTCAAGTCAGGTTACGCACATTTACTTTTCTTGATGTGATTTTACAGGTATAATGAAATATTATAAGCTCATCCATTGG
The DNA here is from genome assembly GCF_000599845.2 of Trichogramma pretiosum. NCBI lineage: Eukaryota > Metazoa > Arthropoda > Insecta > Hymenoptera > Trichogrammatidae > Trichogramma > Trichogramma pretiosum. The sequence continues at coordinate 2,902,431 of NW_019641652.1, read as the reverse complement.
CGCGTATGTAAAAAAAATTATTTGTTTTAGAAATAATTGATCATAAATAATGATGAGAAATATGCGAATTGAAAAAAATTTTTCACAATCAGATAATTGACTATCTTTGCACGTGTACGCCCGAAAATAATCACATCAATCATTTGAAAGACAAAAAAGAGAGTAGTCGCGGAAGCATGGTAAAGCAGCCCCTTGTATACACGAGTAAGGTGTGGTCAGAAAGAAAAAGAAAACAATAGGGTCGAGAAGGTCACTGCAGACGCGTAAATCCTAAAATTTATTCTAAAAATAGCAGCTAATGCTTGTGTAATATAAGTTGCTGCCATGTGTTTAGCGTAGAGTCGCGCAGAGTAGAAAAGCTAAATTTATTTCGACGCGCTTGAATGAATAAGCCCGAACGTATCGTATACGGAATTTCATCTATAAAATGCACATGACGAATTTTGATGCTCACGAGTTGGAAGGTTCGAACGACGAGCGAGCTCAATCAGATAGTTATTTACTCCGGAGCACATGAGCGCTCGCAGGTCTCACCTACTTAAAAAAAAAGAAGCAGAGACAAAGAGCAAAAGCACGAAAGCGAGCTGGAAAAATGTTGGCCCGTCCACGGGGTGATTCGTGATGTGTATTGGACGTTGGAAGCATATATCGATGCGCTCAGTCGAATAATCTAGCAGTCGCGAAACCGCATCGGTCCAGCAGATTGTGAAACATAAACACGTAGATGTAGAGCTTTCGGCCAAACAGGTGCCCCGCGCGCTATATACACGTATAACAGTCGTGTGCGTCGGGCCAGCGCCGCTTTGGCCTGCTATGGAGCCGCGCACGAAAAACACAGCTCCTGCCTAGCTCGGCGCAGCTTCCATTATGCACGTATATACGTATAGCGTAGCACATCTCGAGCGTGGATCCACAGCAGCCCCTCCACCCTCTCGTTATATAGATAAAGCTCGGCTCGCGCGCTCTAGCACTTGCAAAGTAAGCTCGGCTACGGAAAAGTATAATATCTCTGGTTATCCCCTCCGGTGCGCATGCGTGGGCGTCCTTCTACGGCTTAGTGTGTGTGTGTGTTGGTGTGCTCGTGCGACTGTGTGACTCCAGCGCTGCTGCTACTGCTACTTTTCTGGTCACGCTCGTAGGCAGTTACCGGTCGACGCTCGACTAAGGTGTGCAGTGCGTTGGCTTCCGAAGCGGCTGCAGCTAAACGGTGTGCTTAAATGCGCGATCCGGACAGTTCTGCTGTGCTTTTATTTTTTCTTTTTACTTAGCGCTCAAAGCTCCCTGCTCGAAGCTCATCTCCGAGTTCCGAATTTGTCGGCGTACGCATCTCGTTTCGTTGTTTTTAAACGAGGCTTCGGCACGTGTACAGTGATGCTGCCCCGGCGGTTACGACGTGCCTCGCATCCTGCTGCATCATTATAAATACAACGCGATAAAAATAATCACATAAAGTATAACACAACCCACACCCAGTGCCTCGATCTTGACATGATCGATTAATCAATTGTGTAGTACAAAGAAGTAGAAGAAGAAAAATTGACAGAGGGAAGAACGCGTTTAACGACTAGTGCACAAATCAGTCGGCCAGGATGTCGTTGCACTACTACCCGCAAGCCACGTACCGATATCGCTCGGCGGCGCAGCAACAGCAGCACCTGCATCGGGAACAGCTGCACCAACAGCAGCAATACGGCTCGGACAGCGACGGCAACGATTACAGCGAGTACGACAACGGCGACGAAGAGGAGGCCGACAACGGCGACGAGGAGGAGGATGAGGACGAGGAGGACGACGAGGACGAGGACGGCGAACTCGACGACGATCCGGACTTGCCCTACGAGGGTTTCGTTCCCGTTGCCTTGAAATATCTACATCAGACCACACGCCCGCGCAACTGGTGTCTATGTCTCATTACAAATCCATATCCTTTTTCAATGCAATTTATATGTCGCCATTTATTATTATTAGCCACAGTATTTTACTTTTCTTTTCACTTTAAAACAATATCGATAACGAGAGCCAACTTTTTCTCCTAAAAACTTATCGAATTTTTTTATCAACGATCTAGATAGAGAAAATAATGCCCCCTCGTGTGTGCTTTGGCTGCCCTAACTTTATGATACAGTCGACGATAGGACACGAGTAGCAGTACGTTGTGCATACATCATTAATCTGTGTCCACACAGTGCGAAACTTGGAGGAGATGTTTTGTCGCTTCCAAGTCAATTTTGCGAAATGCCTCTGCTTACTCGCTGACTTGAACGCATTCTAATTAGTTACATTATCGAAGCTGAGCTTAGCTACATTATTCATACTTTTTAATAATAGGAATCAATCTTGCGTTCGTATTTTATGCATGTAACTTAGGATAAAAACAACACGAGTAGCAAAACCACTTTTTAAGCGATCTATTTCAATAAATTCGATAAGTTTTATTTCGGTTAACTGAATTGTCCCGAAAGCACGAAATTATAAGTTTAAAGCTCGCCTAAAAAGCGTCCATTCTCGATAAAAGCTTAATTAAGCGGTTAAATAATCATCAAATACCATCAATATCATAAATAAGAAACGACTCGATAAAAAAGCTCAAGCTTCTGAGAGCTGTTATTACTGACTCATGTGCGTAAACTTTCGGGTACTCGATTACGAGCACACGAAGTACAGATGTAGCTTTTCAGATGCTGCAAACACAATCCCACCCATCGTAAGTCAGCATAAATGTTATTCGATCATTTGACACAGTTTATTGAACGGGAAATAGCGCGATTTTCCAAACTTAACCCCGTTACGCGTATCTTGTTTTGCTCGAGGAATTTCATGCACTCACCCGAACGTTCATTGAAAGCTACACAAATATTAGTTATGATATACATGAGCCGAATTCCGATGCGCGCAGGATACCAATCGCAAATTTCTAAAATAATTCCCCTCTTTCTCTCTCCGAGAGGGAGATAGAGAGAGGCAGAGCTGCATATGGCTCGCTTTTATCATTTGTTTTTGAAAAATGAAAAATAACGCACGCGTTTATAGTACAGACAGAATATGCGTGCTCTCGTATTAACAGACCTTCATACGTCAATCATCAGAAAAGTAAGCACGGCCCACATACTTTCTCGTATGCGGCCATAATGCCTCTTTGGACTTGCAGCGAGCCAGGGCTTACTCGACGTTTTTACAATTCTCGCTCCGCACGAGGCGGAATTATTTTTTTCCCCCAAATATCTGCATCGAGCGAAGCGAGTCCGGATGAACGACGAACGCATTTTCTCAAGCGCGAAAAAAAAGTCTAGCGTGCATCGCATCAACTGGCGGCTTGCAAGCTCTCGACTTTTTTTCTCGCGCGCAAAACAGAGACGTGCATGTAAGCTCTGCGCTGCGTCTGTCTAGGTTATCCTCGAGTGTGTGTTGCATGAATATAAGAGACAGCTCGAGAGAGAAGATGCGCGTGAGATAGGTGTGCAGTACACACATACATATAGATAGAAAATGACAGGCGCCTCGTGGCTTTGCAACTACTCAGGAATTGATTTTTCTCCATCTACGCGCCCGTTTAAAGCTGTCGCGCGATTGCATGGGGGGACAAGTACTGTAATTCCTGTCATATACGCCTACTTTTTTCGGCATACTCACAGAGAGAATATTTTTAAATATTATTAAACATTTTCAATATATTTTAATAAAAAATACGTGAGAACTCATTGAACCCGTAACGTTAATATTTGAAATCGACCTGTGTAAAATACACTATTTTGGACCCGAGCTCTACAAGACACTTGATACGACAAAAAAAAAAGAGTCAACGTGTAAAGTCGCGAGGCAGCAACGAAATAAAAGCGAGTGCGCGTCGCGACTTGTACATTTAATGATCTAGAGTTCACACAGAGCTGCTAATACATACATAATGCATAGGCGAGGCGCACCTGAAGCGCCGTGATCGCGCCGTTGCAACCCTTTTCAACGAATACTCACTTGCGCATACGTACGCACACACGTTCGTGAAAAAAAAGAACCTCACGTGCAAAAAACTCCAATCAGCTTGGCTTTCTCCCTCTTTTTCTCTCTTTCGTTGTAGATTATATATACATGCATTCATTATTTTTATATAGGTCAGCTTGTAACTTCATGATGTTCCAGAGCCTGGTAAAAACACTTTTTTCCTCAAGCAGCTCGTTATTTATTCTCTTTTTCTCACTGTAAAGCTAAATACTTTTCCATGTGGTACGTAGCTCCGTGCACACCGTGACGGCCGTCCGAATGTCCTGGCTCATTTTTGTCACGTGCGGACTTTTCTATAATAATAAAAATAATAAGAAGCATTATTACACGTGCCGTATACAGCAAATACGTTGGGAGCAAGGCGAAAGCGTCACTGGATTCGTATTTACATTGCCATATTTTTAGACTATTTTGTGCTGAAGTTTCAAAATTCACAAGCAGCTTTGGAAAAAAAATATTGTTTCAAGTTGATCGAGAAAATTTATCACTAAATCGATCCATTCAATTTTTTCATTGAATGTTTGCGACGGATCGAGCAGTTACAGATAATTTTTTGCAAATATCGCATGTGTGATTTGTGATTTGCGTGTCAGCGTAAATCTGTGGATGCACGTAAAACTGCGAGTGAAAACGTTGAGGCAAACTGCGCCTGCATCTCGCGTTCGATATGACATCGATGCACAGCTCGGCCTGTTATAGCATAAATGTTTGAAATTATGATTCACATTTACTTGTCAGCGTCGATTTCTGATACGAATTTTCAAAATCTGTATTATTCATTTTTCAAATTCGCAAATCTTTAGATAGACTCATTAAAATTAATTGAATGATCGGACAATTGTCAGTCAGACATAGCCACACATTCGCATATACTCAGATACAGATGAACAACGAAGTTAGCAATATAAGAAAGGGCCAACTCATCGTGACATTTTCAACTTGTAGAGAAAGTAGGTCATGCTTTTGCTTCACGCTCTCTCGCTCACTTGCTCTTACTAGATTGTCTCAATCCAAGGTCTCGGTACTTTTGATATAATATCACTCTTTTGTCTTCTTTTTTTCTGAAGCGAGTTCGCGATTTTTTCATAATTTATCATTGCCTGAGTATACGTTATCCGCTTAAAATTATTCACATCTACGAGAATTATATTGTTGGTGCGAACCTCACGCCGATGCCTTTTTCCAGCCTGTCTCTCCCCCCACTTTTACTTGTCGGTTTTCGTGTCGACGATAAGAATCGTACCTTCAAAACTAAGTCACAGAGCTGTACTGCATTAACGTCTCATTGTTCATCATCATCCAGCTGTACTTGGTAACCTCGCGACTTGTATTTCGAATTTTCAAGCAGTGACTTTTAATTAGTCAGTTGCGAATACATTTACAAGTGTTGAATAGACACGTGCATGTCTTGTAAGTTCATTCGGGTGTGCATTCGGATAGCGGCAACTGTCAAGTGCGCGAGTGCGCGCCCACGTTTAGATTGTGTCCAAAAAAGCATGCATCAGCTCTCAGTGAGCTTTGTCGACGTACAGTCGTATGATCCCGAATTCGGTATATCGTTGATAATAAATCGCGTATTATGCAAAGATTACCGCATCTATACCAGAGATCGAGAGTTGCATCCATCGAGCTTTTATTATTGGATTGCCCTTGGGCTCTCTCGGGCACTGTTCACCAGCAGTGACGGCAAACAACCAAATAAATAACACGCAGTAGCACAAGTGCGCGCATCGCCAACGAGCATAAGCTCGCTTCTTACTTTTTTCTTCTCCAACTTTATTTATATTTCATCGAAAGTTTGTCATTGTCAAGGGAAGGCGCATGATTAAAAAAGTTTTACAGACCAATGTTGCACGGATATAATTGTTTTCTTTTGCTCGTTTGACAAAGTACAAAAATTGTTATCCTCGATATATTGTCTTTTCGGACCCAACAAATCTTAATACGAGTTCATATTATGCGCACATGTAACGTCTTTGATGAACTTCATTGATCGTAGAGCAGCAAGCCTTAATTAACCTCTCGTGCTACAGCTCTGAAGAAAAAGTAAGCTTCTACATATCATTGGTGTATATCAGAAGCATTAGATAAAAAAAGTTTTCTGGGTCAACTAACTATAAGTACCTAGGCTAAAGAGAAAGAAAAGTTTCGCGTTCGAGCGGGCGAAAAAAGCCGAAAGCTTCCGCGATCGCAACGAGCGAATCCTTGTCGCGCCTCCAGCGCGAGAGGAAAAAAACTTATAAGTTTCTACATGCGCTCGCATTTGGAGAGAACTAGAGAGAGAGAGAATAAGGCAAAAATACATATTGCATAGAGCTTCGAGTAAGAAAACAATAAAATATGTGTAGAATTTTAATGAAATCAAAGCTCTACAAAAGTTTTTGCGGTACCAAAACTTTTGAAAAAGCTTGGTTCATGAATTAGACTGATTAACGAAAAAAAAAGAAATAACATGATTTGTTAGTAACAGTAACGAGTGTGGTTAGTTAGAAAAATTAATAAACTTTAATACTTTCGCTTGCCACCGTACGTATAAGTATAATGCAGTGGTTAAAGTTAAAAATACTTGAATAGAGGTAAAAGTAACAAGTTAATGAAGACAGTTTGCAATCAAATAATCAATTAAAGCTTATTTTAACTTGCACATTTTAAAAAATTTCTAATTTTAACTAAAATGAAAATGGTGTTTAAATTATCGTGAAATTTGAAAAATAGAACGTGTGATCGTTGATTTGGTTAGGTCGATGAAATAATTGTTTTATATATTGTGATCAAGGATGCAGTAAGATTTTATGTAATTTTTCTACTTGGATCTGTTGGAGCTCTTTCAATATACATGAAATTACAATTACATACACGGTCAATTAATATTTATTTTAAATTAAATTTTATATTATACACGAAAGAGTATGACTTATGCACGATGTATAGACTTTTCAAATGTTCTCGTGAATTGTATTACTGAAATAGGATGTACTTTTCACGACGTTTTCCCAATAAATTCGTAAAAGTATTGCGCTAAAGGATGCTGTTTAATCTCTAAAGGAGATCAAAAACTCATCTAAAAGAGAACTAATGAAAAAACTGAATACTTATAGGTTATTAATCAAGTGAAATACTTAAAGATGCGTTAGTTCTAGCTATATAAGCTAGTTTTATGCGTTGCAAGTATTTCGCGCCAATGTTGCCTCGTTAATGCGGAAAAGTATATTCATCGAATAATAATTTTAGGTCATCGCAACCTTCGCTTTGTTTTAACAAGCCTCAGAAGTAGTTTATACAAAAGCTCGGCAGGTATCGCAAGGGAAATCAGTGAAATGTTCGTACGTACGGCAGCGGCGCGACTGGTGGAAAGCCGCGAAAAAGAGAAAAAACGAAGCTCGAAGCTCTCTTCCTTCGTAAGCATACAGATAAGCTCAGGGTAATAAAATTTTATGATGTAGAAAATTAAGGATGTTTTATGAGCTTGCAGTATTAAGCCTTCCACTGACGATGATGCATTGCGACATCATTACTTATTTATATATCACTTACTTCGCGTATACATATCTATCACAAAATTCACTAAACAGTTTTTCAGTATGGCCCGAAAAAATATAAATCTTCTGGGTGTCGCGAATGAATCTGAAACTGGGTTGAATTATTACGATTTCATACTGTAAAAGAGATTTTCCGCATTGAGTCATATTCGTTTAACGTCTTCATGAATCCATGCTGCTATAAATAAAAGCGTCACGTTAGCTGAAAAGAAAACGAACGTTAACAATAAGTTGAAAATCTTATCACGCGATTCAGTAGTTAAAGGGTGCAAAATCACTGAACACGATCGCAACACCCGTGCGCGAGCTTGCACTGCCTCGAATCGTGCACGCAAAGCAAGGCACATAACGTATATATCATATCTTAAACCTGTAGCACGGACATTTATTAATTGTAATGAGCTACCCGTACTAAAAGGCTCGTCACGCAATCATCATCTTATGTAGTTTTAACAATTTTTTCATTATTTTACTGCTTGAAAATAGCAATAATAACGATTAATTATAAAGTAGATTGTCAGAAGCGGTTCAACGGCGGTTCATTGAGCGAAATAGGATATTGATTGACCTAAGCTAAAAGTGATAACAACTGAGCGTGTAATGGAATATGTTCCCTCTTGCTCTGGTCGCCATCGTATTTAAGTGCGTGTGCATTAGTGCTACCGATAGCTACGCTTTAGTGCACACATGAGATAGACCGTATATAAAATGGATAGTTTCATTGTATCCAACTAGCAGAATTTTCAGTCGAAATATTTGAAGGCTTTTGATTATAGGTTTGATTTTCACTGATTCGATTTGACGCTGATAAAACAACTGTGTAATTCAATAAGAATTTTTCACAGAAACTGATTCAAATTTCAATTTAATTTTTATTTCGTATGACAATCATTTTTCAAATTTTTTTTTCAATTAAATGCGATACTTTGGTATTATCTTGACCTGGAATTATCGTAACTATTTTCGCCGTAAAAAAAGATAGAAACAATGGGTGGATGTGTTAGTCATAATACTAGTAAAATGTAAAAAATAAACTACAAGCCTCTAAGTTGTGCTTTTTGAATTTTCGAAAAATTATTAATGCTCCGACATTTGGGAAAAGTTTACGGACGCGTGTATCCGGCACTCGAACAAAAAGCTCGAGAGTATCGGTGGTGCATATAAGTGGCCCTTCGAACTGGCGCAGTAGGCGAGCGAGACAAAAGGCTCGATCCATGCCGTGGTCCAGCTCAGAACAAAAAAGTTTTCACGAACTGGCGCTTGAACATAGGCGGCGGGGCTTTAAACGTGTATCGCTTGATGTGTGTATCCCTACGCTCATTGCTTACGATCTCAAAGATGCTTCTCTCATGCATAGTTAATCAATTAGTTTGAAGAGTTATTCAGGTGGTTTCGAATCTCGCCTGCTACTCCAGCGAAAGGGAGAGAGAGAGAGAGAGCTAGTCAAGTGTTGGTAAAATTTTCATGAATATACATGTATTGTCTAAGTCTCACTTGCAGGCACAAATATAGATATATACATCAGACTATATATACGTATATACGGACACTTTGAGATGATCTCGTGTATATTATCGTTGGCTTTCTGTTTTCCTTCCTAATTTGCACGCTGCAGTGGCTGAAAATGCAAATTTCACTCGCGGGCTTTCTATTTCGAGGCTCTTCTCGAACGAAGATGCATGGCATGCTCAACAACCGTCGGCAACGGCGGAATGACGTGCCGCACGCGACCTGCCAATGTTTATGTACGGAGAATTTCGAAATTGTTCTGCAGAAGCTGCCGTGGTGACGATTTTCTATTAGCGTGCCGGAAGTGGAGGGTGATTATAATAATACCAGCAACAAGCTGACAATGTGACAATGTGCTCGAGGAAAAAGGAAATTTTAGGGTGGGGAACGATATTTACCAATTAGCAAATCTTGCGAGAGATTATTTACTTTTCGATTTAATAACGAGGGTCGCCGTATTTCTTTAAAATAAGCACTCATATTTTTAAAACAAGTGTCGAGCTAGATAATATGATTCTCATGAATATTGCTACGGGTCTTTTAATGTGAGAAAAAAATTATGGAAAGTTTCACATTCCATTACGCTCTATTGATTAAAAAACTTTACCAGACCATAAAAGTTTCGCTTTACGCAGTAGAAAAAAGCTCGCAGACTCTGCTCATGGTAATTACTTTGTAAATAAAATTAATTTTACCTCAATTTTTCTGAAAGATATTAATAAACAATACGCAACCGATCGATACACATCATTGCCTTGTAATGATGTAAGGCGACTGCTAGCAACTTGGAGTAACTTACACGTAAATTGGATATTTACGGTGCGCGTTTGCAAGCATCTTTAACGGTAGTAAATCGCAGTATGCGCCAGTCCGACATTTCTATTTCGTATCTAATCTCATTGAGGAAAATAAGCTGGATCGAATCGCATATAGGAAAGGCATATCACGTATGGCAAACTTTTATTAGAGTCAATTTAAACCTTACCCCGGCTATCTCTTTCTCTCTTTTTTTTTCTTTGCAAAATGGCCTCTGGCGTACGTAGGAGCAATACCTATATCTCAAGAGAATAGTTTCGCGTATGTGTACGTATGTGTGGCTGTGTAACTGCAGACGATTTATCGCCGCTACGGCTATTGGACGTCAAATCGTAGTTGCTGCGAATGCGATATTTTTGGCTTTTTCTGTTTGTCGAGCAGCAGTGCTAACAGTACCGTAAGATTCTAAATCGAAGCGCGACTCACTGGATTCGTCTTTCTTTACCCTATAACTCAACTCTGGCGTATTGTACCCCACACGCGTTGCTCTCTGCTGTTTGACGGATGTGTTTTTCGTGATTTTAATCGCTCTCCGCGCAATAAAGCGCAAAAATTCGACTCTTTCGATTCAGAAACACGTGCGTTTTTCGCGTTTCGTCAAAATAGAAAAGACATTTTAACAGCTGAACGAGGGTTATTTTTTAGCTTCATATTGATGTACTTTGATACGAGCAGGTGGTTTTGGCAGTGACATTTTGTTAGAGCTAACGCAACTTGTACTTTCAAGGTACGCGACCGCCTATATATACTAGGCCATATTTTATTCTGACGTTGGATACCTGGCGTGTTTTTTTAATGAAAAATTACGCGCCTCGTATTGAAGTTTCGTGTGGATGAAAAGTGTATCGTACACGTAAAATATAGATAGGTAAAAATACTAATGTTACATTGTTCGAAGCTATACTACAGTCTTCTTGACGTCACGACAAACGCTCAATCGATAATTTAAATTTGATTTTTATTTTTATTTAATAATGCGACATCTTATGCGATTGTTATTAAGAAAAACAGCTCATCATATATTTAAATATGATAGTGCAATCATTTGTTCATAGTGTGCTCATTTAAAATTGAATAATGACTCTGAATAACATTAGTAAGTACTAAGAAATTTAACGCTAGTTTAAAATTGTAAACCGTTTCGAGATTCAACGAATTACGCGAAATTTCGTGCTAAAAGTCGAGATGAAGTTCTGCATCAAAAACTTTGGAAAATTCACTCTGTACATGTTATACTTTGGAATAATCTCATAATATCTGTTGCACTCATTTGAATTACAATAACACTCGCGCAAGTAAATAACTCGGATCTGCATATGTCGATTAGAAAGCTTGGGGCAAAAATCAAATTTGCCCCGATGAAACAATCTGTATGCAAGCTCGAGTGGCGGCGATCACACAAGCGAGTCGTTCTCGAAATAATCGAAGAATGGAACGACTACGGCGATGGGAGGAAACGTAATGATTTGCCGCGTCTTTCAATTCTGCATAGCCAAAGGATCGGCATTTACGTCACGCGCGCCGGTGACATATTTAAGTTCTATCCCGAACGGCAATAAGAATGGCTAATCGAATGGCATACTCGGACTGGCAGAAGGACAAACTGGACCTTGGCGACGGATGTAGCTACAAGTCGATCGAAACAATTTGTTCGACTCTTGATTGTCAATCAAGCTGGAAATTACTCGCTACTGCAGGCCCTCTGGGAAACGATGATGACTCGCTTGATGCATACGCGCCGCAAAAACAGCGCCCTGGCTTCGCTCTTTCGGCAATCTTTTTCTGGTTTTTCATCTCACCTGACAATCGAGAGCTAATAATTATCTTCTGCCAGCTTCGATCGACCTTTTATTTGGCTTTGCTCGTGTTTTCGTAGTCATTAAGAGCAACTGTGTGACGAAAATTTGCGAATAGACGTGGAAAAAGGCGGCCACCGCGACGGATCAATTATTGTCGGATCGATTAGTTGGTCGCGTATAGAGCAATTTTCGCTCTTTAAACAAACTGTTGCTACAACACAAAAGTCGGCCAAAACGTCGTTTTGATGTCGCGTGCCTACTACCATTTTCAAGTGTATACCTTTCATCAGGCTGCGTAGTCTAATGTATAGATTTTATACCTTTTGACTGATTATAGCTATACTCGATTGCTTGGAGTGGAGTGCAATGTAAAGTCGGTGTTATAATTTTAATTTATTGCTAGAACAGTGAAAAAGTAAATGAATGCCATTTTTGGCTAGGCGAAATGTGCACAGCATAAAGTTTCGCAAGACTCGCTACCTATTCTTACAGTATGTATTCATGCAGCTTTTTGAATGTATGCGCCTGGAACAGTAGTAATTGTCTTGGAAAATGTATGCAGCCAAGCGCAAGCTACAGCAGGCTGGCTTTGCTGCATTTTTCGTTTCTTTATTTTGACGTACTGTAATGCTCACCTCTTCTTGTCATCAGACAGGCCGCAATATGTATACATGAAAAAGTCACCGCAACGAGTTGCTCACACGTAAAGTAGATGGCCTGTTGCTGCCTCGGCCGTCATAACCCGATACGTGCAACTGTTCATTTATAGGTATTCAATTACATGCAAAAAGACTCGGAGGATCGAAAACTGCAATCAATGACATTCGAATGGATCGCTATGATTAAAGCAATTAATAGTAATAGGAGGAATGAGCTATAGTAATAGAGCGAGAAAATCGATTCAACCGAAATCGTTTCTTCTATTCGAAGTTGATTGGCCGCCGGACAAGTTATTCCCGAGCGAAGAATTGAGCCTCGCTCAAAAGTGTGCGCCCAATTTCGTGTATGCCTCGACTGCCGGCCGAGAGTACAGGCTTGACTGTCAATTTCGATCGGACATCGGCGCTTATCGGGATATTAGACATTTCAGGGCAGCAAGCAAGTACATAGCTATACGAGGCACGAGGAAATTTGAAGGAGCTTTCGCGATCGTGACTACAGCGTTGATTATCAGGAAATGAGGGCCCCGCGAGTAGTTTATTTTTTGATACCGAAGAACGTCTCGCTTGATTTTCCAAGCCAAGAGCGATCACGATATTGTTTGATTTGTTATAGTGCTATAGTTTTAATATCAGGGGAATTAAGTATCTGTAGGTCAAGCGCCGGATAGTGTGCAATCATCGCATCATTGAGACACGAGCTTGCGGTGAAATATGAATCGTACTGTACGTAAATTGCTATTGATATTATAGCGCCTTATGATTTCGCTGCATAGTTACACAGTTGATTGTTAAACTTATAGAGACATGCGCAAAGTAGCGTATAACATGACTTATAAACCCGAGATAAACACCATGTTTAAGAGTTAGGCTGATTATTCATGGAAGTAGGTAGGTAAAAATCGAGACTCAAGCCAAGTCATAAATATGAAGTTGGCATTTGTGCGGCCAGGCGATTCGTAGTCGTAGCCACAAGCGATCGGTTCAACAAAGAAATAATCGCATCGATTGCAGATAATTGTAAATGCAAACTGCGCGATGATACCGAAATTATGTTGCGAGCGATGATACGTCGATTACGGTCATAGCGCGCGATTTCCGTAGCACATGTGCGAGTGAACGCGTCGCTTACTGGCGCGGCTGCGACGATCACCGCACGAGGCTTGCTACTGGCAGAGAGAGAGAGAGAGGCACGTGCGGTGCTGCGGCGATCGGACGGTGCGGCACACGCGATAAGCGTACCTACCTATATAGCTGCGCGACGACAGCTTGCAACACGTGTATTTGGCGCGCTGCACCTACTGCACCTCCGTAGTAGCCTATAGCTGCTCCTCCTGCATGTATTTTACATCGCAAGAAACGCGTGAATAATATTCTATGCGGGCACTGCGGCACTGCGCATATATACCTAGCCTAGAGTCGACTGTAACGAAGATACCCGGGCTCGCTTTGCCCCGTGAAATCGATTTCTCGCTGCCGCCTGTTTTGCCGGATAATTCTTGTAACTTGTGTACGCCGCTGAGGACGAACGAGCTGATATTACTCGATTTCGATCTCGGCTATCGTTACAACTACCATATTCCTGCCCTGCTTCGTTTCATATTTTGCAGTTTGCGCGACTAGTTTTACATTAAACAACTTTTTTGCTCAGTACTTCGCCAGCATAAATAATTTATTAGCTAAATAATTTTCTATCGGCAGTGACGAACTTTTTTTGCAATACGTATCGACGCAACGTGCGCTACAAAGATATGATAAAAATTCAATTCCCGAGGCGGCGAAGCATAAGACAGCCTTCAAAGCCGCACCAAAAAAACGTTTCACGAATTCAAACTATTCGCCAACAGTTTCCCAGCTTTATACTCGGCGTGTTACGCCTCTATCAACCACGAAAGGGTAAAAAAGACGAGAAGCTCTTGCTTTTTATTTGTAAGCTGCGTCGGATCGCTTTTTACTCTTATTTGCGTCGAGCGCGATGAATGCAAAAATAGGTAAAGTCTCTGTATAATTTTTTTTTTTCATCGCGCTTCGACCTTCCAAGCAAGATGTTCGTTCGCAGTGCATTGAATCGTCGTTTTGAGAAATTAAGCAAAAAGATTCCACTGAATTATTTATCTGTAAAGTAAAGGTAAGCTGTCGCAGAGTTCAGTATAAATGCGAGTTGAACGCGCCGGTGTTAAAAAGCCGCGGATTATAATCGCTAGCTCATATAAATGGTTATTTTTACACTCGGCAGCGGGCATCTAGCGCGAGCCTCGCTACACGCTTCAATGCTAACGCAAAAAATAAAGGCAGCGCGCATGCGAGTGAATCGTTACGTTTACATCTACATAAGCGCGTTTACGTCGCTGCACAAATGTACGTTAGCTATATACATTGGTCGTGTCATTAAGCGAGTAATTTCACTGGCGTATAGGCACGCCGCGTGCAACATGTTGGACTCGCTCTAGTGTGAAATCAGCAAGGATATGTACGTACCTGTAGAATTTGTAATGTGTACAATGGATAATACACCGAGTGCGCAAACCGACGAGCTCGTTTCCATTGTTCTGAGTGATTAAAACGAACTGTTGATTCGATTAAATATTTTCGCGCGGCAAACGTACATGCAAGGAGACGTCGAGCTTTTAAGCTTTTTCTCATTGCACCGCGCTTCTTTTTCTACATGTGTAACGCGCAAAAGGAACGACGCTCTCGCGCGCAGCTTTCAAAGGAAATTAAATGTCTTTTTCCTTAATGGGCACGAGAAGCACAAATTTTCTAATTAAATTACGACAGGTTTTTCTCGCTATTCGTGCACGTGCGAGCACTTGTGTTGGCATCGAATTAAAAATTTGAAATTCTAAGCACGAAAATCGACGAAAATGTGACATTTCTATTCCGCAAGCTCGACGTTCGAGCAACTTAGCTTGCCGTCGAGTCGAGCATGTTTTTGCAGCAAGTCAGACGAACGATTTTTCGCTAGACGCTCCGTGCCGATGTAATCTCGAGTCAATCTCGAATTCTATCCTTTTACGAGAAGCAGAAAAATTGTTTTAACCCTGCAGTAGCTGAGTCGCAAAGTCATTGTAAAAATAGCCAGTAGTGTTTCCATCGCTCGAGTTGGAAAATATCAAGTACACACACATGTCTTTGTCCATTTGTACAAGCACACGTATCAATTAAGGGTGATATATAGCAAACGAACTTAACGCAGGCGTTTTTTTCATCGCGTCGCGTGCGGCAGCCGATGGTATATACCCTATACTCGCTCGCACAGACTCGAGCGGATATCGACTGTCGCGCGATCAGCGATTAGCTCAGCAATTACAGCTGCTCGACGAAAATAAAAGAAAACGTAAATAACAATAAGCCAGCACGAGATGCAAAAAAAATGTAGCAGTAGGAGTTCAAGAGAGCATAGGAGCGAGG
Source organism: Trichogramma pretiosum (assembly GCF_000599845.2). Taxonomy (NCBI): domain Eukaryota; kingdom Metazoa; phylum Arthropoda; class Insecta; order Hymenoptera; family Trichogrammatidae; genus Trichogramma; species Trichogramma pretiosum. Next base: position 2,886,702 of record NW_019641652.1, on the reverse strand, counting down.
ATAGGTGGCCGTGCAAGCTTGTATATTGATCGGCTCAGGTCTCTCTCTCTCTCTCTCTCTCTCGCCGCGGCGGTATACACGCTACTGCTAACTCTGCTGCTATACTAGTTGCAAGCTCTTGTACGTGTAGCACATACATCTATACACACGTACACTTTTGCCAAGCTGTATTACAGACTGCAGCGAGCCAGATTTACAGCGAGTTTGAGGGTATACAGTCCCGTTATTATACACTGAAGCTAGCCACCAGCAGAGCAGCCGCTGCGTTTAGCATGAATTATCTTACGACTTACGCATTATGCTTCCTTAGCACTCGCAGAGTCCGAGTATATTTTCTCCGCCCGAGCTTGCGGATTTTAAGTTGGAATCGTTTGAGCTTGCGATTAAGAGGGCCGTTTGAATTCTCTAGTCGAGCATGAGCGATTATTTTAGCGTCATCAATAATGCACGTGCATGCAGCTGAGTCGAGAGTAGAAAATTTCGAATAAAATTAAGAAAATGATTGGAGCATAAGCAAGAAAGGGATGAATTTTTAATAAGTCAGTAGGCTGCAGCAGTAGCGGGAGAAAAGCAAAACGTAAATACATCGCAGCATCGAGGCCTGCTCGAGCTTGCGAGCTTTCATCTTCAATCCGCGCGCTCGCTTTTTGCTATCGCGCGCGCATTGGGTCTCGGGGGCGGCTGCAGCCTGTATATCTATACGCGATGCATATACACGTATAGACGTGCACACTGTTGCCCGACTTTTCGCGAGCCCCTTTTGCCAGAGCTGCTGCCTCCTCTCGTGCATGGCCTCCCTCCCAGAGCCACCTGCTGCAGTAGCAGCAGCAGCAGTCAGCAACTCACGACCTGCATCTCGCGTGCGGCTCTCGCTATGTCCCTTTCCGACTCGCTGGATCGATTCTCTCTCTCTCTCTCTCTCTCTCGCGCGCGCCAAGCCGACAGGAGATGAAAGCCCCGCGCCCACACTCTAATTGCGCTACTCTCTCTCAAGCTTTTTTCATTCTCTCTCTCCCTCTTTCGTTCCTTTTTTTTAACTCTCGCAAAACTTGCCCTCTGTGTGTGTTTTCGTGCGCGTCTGTGTGAGCGTGAGTGTCGCGCGTACCAGTGTAGTGTGACAAAATGTTAAGCATTTCTCGAAAAAATAAAAGAAATGTATTTTTTTCGCCACTTTTTCAGGCAGCGTTTGAGCGAGGCTTTTTTGTTTTGATGAAATAAATGAAAAATATTGTGACTAGTCGGGCAAATAGAGGCGAATTGGACAAAAAGTGCAGCTCTTAATAGGAGATTGTGTTACTTGAATTTCATCGCGGTATATACCTTATCTTGCGTGTATCAAAGGTCGGTCTGTTTGAAAAGAATCTCGGCGAAAACCGATACGTATCTCTTTATGTATGTAGCACGTGCTTTTTAAAATGAAGCGCAAGGTCTTCGCACGGCAGCGCGAATCTCTCGCTGCGGATCTTTAAAGCTATAAATACGAGGCAGTGCGCGGCTGCTAACGCTCGCTTTTGCTTACACGTGAAAATTAGCCCCACTCAATCGTTGCTGTATACGCACTCGAATCGATGCTCGGAACTTACTAAAATTACTCGAGACCCGCAGTCAAAAGCGAATAATTTTTACTCTTGGAATTTTAATAACTCGCGGAAAATATATAATTTCACGAGCCGGGCGTGCGCTCGCGCTGCAATTATACGCGTCCGCAATGCAGGCGGACTTTGGTAATGCGCGCTTGTATACACATTCACACGCGGACGCCTGCATGCAACTTGAGAAGAGAAAAATATAAGCGGATTTGTTTCACGGAAACACACAGAGCGCGTCGAAAAATGCGAAATTTACCAAGTGCAGCACGCGTGTGCGAGCCTGGCGCGCACCAGTCGTACACGAGAATCCCCAAAAATTCGCCTACACAGGCAGATTTAACAAAATTTAGTGCCATGCACAGCGAGGATTTCCTGCTCTTGTTCAGTGCATTTGGGGTGTCGGGGCAAACTACGAATTTTTATTGTCAAACATTGTACGAAGATGACGTAATTGAAATAATTAAATTGTGAAATACGTCCTGCACACCTTGACATCGAGTCCAGCGAGTTTACTCTCACATTAATGAATATTACATGATGCAATGCAAGCTCCAAAATACATATCTTGAGAGACAACTGCGAAACGTTTCGCTGTGTTGTACACGTGCAATGTTGCATGTATATAGGCTAGAGCATATAGACTTTCTTGATTCGCATAATAAATACGGTAAGCAAACGCTGAGAGAGCCTCCTGGGAGGGCGGCTCGTGCTCTCGCTCGGGTCAGGTCGCTAATAATACGTACACGCACCAATACACACACACACACACACACTCACATACACATATTCGCGCTAGTTACTTCGCTAAATGTAGGTTATATGTAAGGGTTTGAATAGCTGCATGGATGTATAAGTAGCAGACTGTTGGAGTGAATGAGAGCTCGCAAGCCGGTAGCTGGTCAAAGATCTCTCGCTGCATTTTGAATGCGTTTTTTTTCGAAAAAGCTAGTTAACTCAAGTGGCTTTGCACCCGCGTGCCTAAGCAATTTCGAGCTTAAGCTTTGGAAATGAAAAAAATAATCGAGATAAAGTCGTTTAGGTTTTTGTCGAACGTCAATTAATCCGTCGTTTTTATTCATTATCGCGGCTCTCGCCACTGGCGCTGTATGCTTAAATGATAAAGCCTGTAACGAGGTTCGAACACACGCCCTGCCACGTCTGTCTCGCTGGCCTTTATGTGTGCAGTTATATAGAGTCCAGCTAAAGAGTAAATATAGGCTAGATTGGATGGACACTCGTGGAGAGCCGCTGCCAGTGCCGCAATAACGCTCCAGTCACGTATATAACGGCATTAGCCTTTTCACGCGTACAACAACGCCACTGCACGTAGACGCCGACGACGACGACCACGACGGGGCGCACGCATGCCTAGTGCCTACACGTACAACGACACACTCACACACACATTCAGTGCGAATTGGGTTTAACAGCTTCCTGTGCGCGCCCGTTTCGGTTTATACTGTAGGCTCTCCTAAGGGGGCTTGTGCATTATGTGCCTCTGTGCGCGCTACTCTCTGCACTACTCTACTCTATATACGAGCTTTTTGAGTCTCATTGACCCACATTATTGTGTCTTACAAAATTGATTGTTGCGCCGATAATACACCGAAAATCGTGCCGATGTTTCGCTGATTAGAGTCGCGACAATTTTTCCTCCATCAAATTAAGTAACTTGCCTGAATCCGCAAGAGTTTATCGTGCACGATGAGAATTTTTCCGTACCAATAAATAAATATATAATATATAAATTAATAAATGGAATTCGAGTACGCGCCAATTAATTTCACTCGCTGCATATATTATTATGTAGGCTTTACGAGCGTGCCCGTTTGCGCGGCGCGCATTAGCACATTTAATCGACTAATTTATTCGACGTCATCGAGATCCGAACTGTCAACAATTTCATGATGCGAATAATTTATAAAACGCGGGTGAGCTCTTGGGGCAGAAAAACACTGGACCATGAAATATTCAATTTTTTCATTCGCATCTGGCCTGGCCGCGTGCACAGGATATACAGCTAACCAAGTCCCAATTCGCTTAGAAGCGCAGGCTAACTGTATTATACTCTGCGGAGCTATTGACTATTTCATGAGAGTGTTTCTTTGCGCGCGCCAGAACTGCACGATTGTTTTGTTGAAGCTTATATGTAGCAGTCTGTAACGGTAATACACGTTTGAAAATACCATTGAAAATATTTTCTCGCGCGCTCGGGCTATTCGAGTTTACCTGAATCGAAAGCTTTCAGTAATTTCAAGCACTCGATTCGATATCGCCTCTGCAGACTTTTTCGACCCTACAAAGACATGTTTCCACTATTAAGAAGCTAGTAATGAATAGCGAAACAAAAATGGCGCAGATTATGATGAAACATGAATTCGATTCGCAAAAACGCTTTGTTCGACTCGGAAATAAGTGTGAATTCAGACTCATGTATATAGAGCTTGAATTCACTTCGCTCGAGCTTCACATTCTCTTCTATTCATTTCATATTTCTCCCCAACTCTCCCCAGCTATTCCTCTCTGGCTTTCTCTCTCTATATATATATACTATACACGCATATGATACACAATACTATTCTTTCTATTATACCTGCGACGTCTTTTGTAAGAGTTTATAAGGGTATCTGTACACACATTTTTTCATAGTCGTGCTTTTCTCAAAGCGATACAAGCGAAATTTTGCTACGAAAAATGTTCATTCTATTCGGTGCATCCGGCTGCACTTTGCACTCCGTATCGAGTGCAGAAGCATATATAGCTTGACAAATTCAACAAATATCATCAACAACGAAATAAGTTAATTCGCATCGATATCGAATGTTTGCTTTGGGAAACGCGCGGGATTAGTTTTGGTTGCGTGCGCATGAATCCTCGGGACGCCACGTAAAAGCTTACGTGGACTCGCGCAGCAAGAAATGTAAACAAAAATTATACCCGAGCGCTCGGGTTCACGCAAACGACTTTATCTCCTTTATGTGTATTTACAAACGAGCGTATCATATCGTAAATTGATTTTATGGCGCTGGGCGCCAACTATATAAATTTGAATCATTGCGGTATTCACAAAGCACCGTATCCCGGCTCTCGCGGTGCATTATGTTCTCGCGTATACTGGTTTACATTATTCCAATGTGCGCCACACAAAAACGAGCACGTAATTCTCAGCCTGTTGTTTCATAATATCTGCGCACGTATTAGCTTCCGCCGTGCAATTTTTAAAGTCTATTCAACTGGGTCACTGTCACTTATGCCGAAGAGGAATGGATTTTTACTATCGTGATGTATTGATCATTGTCGCGTGCGCAACCGACGGCGGGCGTTACTGTCTTTATTGTGTCCGTCTGCCACTGCAGCTTTATGTGTATTCATCTGCTTTGGACTCGTGCAACAATCGATCGATATATAAGTATCATAATAGTTCCGCTGAAGCGTACTGTGAAACGTCAAATTTACGCTGCTTCAATTTTTATTTTCCTTCTTTTGCGATTCAAGGATGGTTTTTTATTTCAAAATTGACAAAATACAAAAAAAATATGATTTTCCTTAACAAGATATTTTTATAACACGTGGTTCGAGAGAGTGAGCATGATGGTGATTCTGCTGAACTGTATCACATTGGGCATGTATCAGCCGTGTGTCGACGACCAATGTGAAACGAATCGCTGCAAAATATTACAGGTAACGTATTTTTTCATCTATTTTGTACCGATTACTTGCGTTTATTGTTTTTTCATTCAAAGCTATATTTACTTTTTTGCTTTTCTCTCACATCATATAATTATCAAATTCTTGAAAATATAATGTAGCACAAGACTGCATGGTACCATCAACACATCTATAATTGTGTTATTTTTAAAAGCAAATGAATAAAGTGCCCTGCGAGACTCTATTAGAAAATGCATGAGAAAGCTTTGCTACTATACTTTTTCGTCTGCTGGAAATAATATTTTTACTTGTGAACGCTTTGGTACGAAAAATCCTATTTCTCGTTCCGATCTGTATCTTCGTTTTATTTATTGAATACACATAAGATCGATAATATTATATGCGAGTCAAAGCAAATGCATGTATACACACGAGTTTTTTGTCGACTTGATGCATGCAAAGTTTTACTCATATCCTTGACAGAGTTGCAAGTATACATGTACCGAGATGTTTTTCTCCGCATCAGCGCACGAAAAAATAAAATTTTTACTGGTGTTGAATTTTTCTGTAACTCAGTTGAATTTTTCGCACTAGCGCATTTTTCTCAGATTTGCTGGAATTTATCGAACCATGAATACATATGTCTCTGGACAATTTTGCAATAGGATTTGAATTATCCTTCATGTATGTATGCAAAATATCAAACAATTTTTCGTCAGAATATGTATGTGCGTTAAAAAATACGACGCACAGAGAGACTTGTGGCCATGAGCCACATTCGCATCAACCTAAGTTTTATTCCGAATTTTAACTCGAAGCACAACAGCAACAGAAGCAACAACAGCGTTAAGCGTAGCGTTGACACTGAGTTACGCTCGATGCGAAAAAGTCTCCGCGCCTGTGACAAAAAAGCCTCGAAGCTTATATACATATCCAAGAGTGAATAGATAAAGGAAGTCTATATATGCACCAAAGAAAAAGTAAATATCGTCCGGAAGTATAGCTGACTTGGGTAAATTTTCCCAGACTTCCCCGCTTAAAAAAACAACGACTCGACGCGCTTCAATCCATATCGGTCGCGGCGAATGTGTGAGTGGTGCGATGCTGGTATACCGTATATATATTCTATATATCGATAGAATAAATAATTCTACGAGTTTTTCTTTTGACTGAAATTTGTGTTTATTTTTTGGCACTTCACTTACCAGCAATACGAATATAGCATTTCAAACCTTTCAAAAGAATTGATTTTTCAATTATTTTTTGTGACTCGTTTGCTTATTCGTTTGACATTAAAAATTTACCTCATTCTCTTATTTCATTTTCTTATTTATCGATCTAGTTCTATGATAAATTCCAAATTCTGTTTACTTTTGGGTCAAAAGGAACTCTTAAACAAACTTGATAATCTACCACAATCTTCTTCACAGTTCATGGTTACATTACAAGTTTACTTACGAAGCATTTACCCACTAAAATTTAATCGAGTGAGTAATGGACATTGAAAATATTGTAAGAGCTCGGGTAAAATAAAATATAAATTACATTGGACTTTGTTCGCGATTGCACTTTATTAGCTACAATTTTAAGTTTACTCTGACTTAAAAATATCACTATGAATTATTAAACCTTCTATAGTTTTAACAGATAAATAAATTGTAATAGACTTTAAATCGCTGTCGTGATATTGACAATGTATTTCCTGTTCGTTCTATCAATAAAAGTAATTACAGGCATACCTCCTTATACGCGGATTCTGTATACGCGCTTTACCCTTATACACGGATTGCCAAATGCGACGATTTCTCGTTATACGCGGATAAGTTCACGTTATACGCGGTTCAAGACGGTCAAAAATTTTTTTTATAACCTTTTGAAAAATTTGACAATGGCTCCAAATACTCCGAAAATTTCTAAAACTCCAATAAAAAAAAGAAAAGTCATTAATTTGGCTGAAAAATTGAAAATTCTAAATTTAATCAGAGAACGGGAGTGTATTGCTGCTATTGCAAAGTTACCGTTTTTTTTTACGAGACCTCTGTAGATTTTTATATGGATATATTTATATAAAATAAAAAGTCTTTATTAAAGATTCGCTTTTTGCTTCGTTATACGCGGATTTCGCGGAACTTTTCGGTAACGTAACCCCCGCGTATAACGAGATAGGCCTGTATAATTATTCACGATTTTTCAAAAAAATCCTTCCAACATAAAATTAAGATACATATAAACTTCACCTTGAAGTAATATCTATTGGTTTTAAGTATAAGAGATGCTGTAACACTTATTTATCACTGCAATAAATCCCATAAATCAAATTTAATAATCCTGATTTATTTGAATATTTTATTAACGATCATTAAAAGAAGCCTCAATATTTTACTCATTTCAGTTACATTTTGGACCAACTCATGGCCAAACTTTGCACAAATAATGTAAATTCAATGAATGAAATGACTTCAATGAATTATGATTTTTTTTGTCCTTAAAACAATCATCTATATTAATAATTGTAATGAGTAATCGAACAAAATAAAAACAATGAGAATATTTAAAAAAAAAACCTAAAATAAGAAATCTGCACGAAAGTCCTCATATACATAGAAATGTAGAGTTGTAATTGAAAAATAACAAGATCTTCCGTGCGGAATAGTCTGGTTAAGAGCTAGTGAAGCTGAAGGCCAAGTACTCCTTTTAATTACCAGCTTGGTAAAATATAGTCACATAGTGTGGAGAAACTTACAAAAAACGTGAAAGAAAATCAAGCTAGTGTGCATAAAAGGCCAGACGATGACGATGATGAGCACGAATCGATCGCGCTTTAAGATTAAATTATTTTTGGCTAACTAAGATATTTTTCGACGCCGATAATCAAAGTGGAATTTTCGGTTGCTTTGAATCCTGATTCATATCGCTAAGCTAAAAATTATACACAACTGGCCCAAAAAGCGAGCAAACTTTGTTAATTAAAGGTAACAGATGTATTTTATGATTATTAGAATTTTATCGCCAAAAATAAAATTGACACTTTCAAATATTGAATGAATGCGTGCAGTTGCTTGAAAAATTCAATTTAGAGCCTCCTTTTGTATATTAGCCTACTTCACTTCACTGTAGCAAATAATTCGTTAGCTGAAGATTGAGAAAACAGAACACAAACAGAAATATCATGTATACAAACATGTAAACAAGCTGTTATTCAATTGTAACCTGTACACGAGTGTGCCAATGCACGAGCGTCTGCTTCATTATATATTGCAGTGCTTACCAATGCATTAAAATATAGGCTAAATGCTGATGCTTATTTCTATCGATAAATTTCAAAGCTGTCACCTTTCGAAGTCTGATATTTATGCGTTCAGGAACCTCTAAACAATGAACTAATGTTAAGCTTTTATTTTTAGATGTTTGACGACATCATATTCGCCTTTTTTGCGTTAGAAATGACGATCAAAATGGTAGCCATGGGTATTTATGGCAAAGGCACATATCTCGCTGATTCTTGGAATAGACTAGACTTCTTTATAGTAATTGCAGGGTGAGTACATCTTTTATTATTCAACCGTGCGATTTCTTGTCAACTTTTGAAGAGTGTTTGCGGAAGCATATAAAATTGACGCTTTTCATCGGCAATCCGAAATAATAATATGATTAGTAAGTTACGAACTAATAGTTCTTGGAACGAATTAAATTTTTGTACATTTATATGAAATTGTCGTTGCATTAAGCAATACTTATCACATGAATATTAATAAGCTCGAGAAGCCGAGAAAGTACGTGCTCGGAATAATGTATTAATAAAAACGCTTTAAAGTAAGCGTTTTAATATTCGTCAATGCTCTTTTTACAGTGCATTGGAGTACTGCCTGAATGTGGAAAATATGAATTTATCGGCGATACGGACGATACGAGTGCTGAGGCCTCTGCGAGCAATCAACAGGATACCAAGTGAGTCAAAATCATTGATTTTTATTTTCCGCCGATTCGCCACTAACAAATACACACGAACGCGTGCGGCGCATGTATAAAAAGAATGATCGCTCAAAGATTTAGTGTCGATTGTACTGGGAGCTTCGCACAATTCTACTCGTTAAAATTTAAATTCCGGCGTCATTAAATCATGTTCACGCGCCCGAGCGCGTGACTGTTTTTCAAGGATTCAAAGCGTTTTCTCCTTTTCTGCGACGACGAAAAAATGCATTTGCATGCGATTGGGATTTTTTAACGAGTAAATAAAAAAAGACGCGGAAGAAGTAACGACGACGGAAGGGGCGACGGAGGCTCGCGGCATCGGAACTTAAGGGATGGGTCGCTGGCGAGCTGCGCTGCTCTGTGCACGAGACACGACCCTGACACTTGGCCTATCGTATTCTCTCTCAATTACTCGCGCTCGTACGCGGCGCTTCTTTTTCGGAGCTTTGATCGACAGCATTGTGAGAGTGACTGTGGAGAGCTATATATTTCGAGGGTGGCGCGTGACATCCATCGATACACACCTTTGCTGCCACGTGCGACGCTCCGATAAGATTTCTATAACATCGATTCTTGTTATGTTCCATAAAGGCATGAGGATACTCGTGATGCTGCTGCTTGACACTTTGCCAATGTTGGGCAACGTGTTGCTGCTTTGCTTCTTTGTCTTCTTCATCTTCGGCATCGTCGGGGTTCAGCTCTGGGAGGGTATTCTGAGGCAGCGCTGTTTTCTCAAGCCTCACCCAAACGTCAAGTATCCCGAGTAAGTCAAGGCAAACCTCTAATCATAACAACGTATCGTGAGAGATTTTTTCCTCGTATATAACATATAACATATATACATGGTACATGGAATATTTTTGTGTCTTTGCTATTTTTTACGTAGATCGTTAGCATTATAGGTATATTGTCGTGTAAGTTGTAAAAACGGTTATGTAATAAATAAAAGCGAGGACCCATAATAGAATTTTAACAATCAAATCATATTAGTGATCACGCGATACATATTATATGTCTCTTTTTATTTTTCAATACTCGATTATTCAATCCCATCGTTAAACGCTTCAAATTGAAAAAATCTAGAAATATTTTTCATCGTGGTCGTTAAAAAGTTTTTACATGATGTAAATTAAAAATTTTAACGAAAAATTGGCACAGTAAGCGAAATACACTGAATCCAAGATCCAGTACAGGCAGTTTGCTCTACAATCAACACGAATGGGAAGAGCGAGAGAAAAAAATCGAGTTATTGTTGATTAACGAGAAAATCGTGCCCCTCGACAGTGCTGACTTTCGTGGATTGGATACACTATAGGAAGCTCGTCGGCAACTAGCTAACTCAATTTCTCGGGTCCTCGCATCAACGTCGCGTGACCGCGTGCTTTGATTTTAATTTTCTTTTAACTCAATCAGCCCAGACTCCTCCTACTCCTCTTTCACCCCTTCTCCTGTGTATGTGTTACGTATGATGTGTTCTACTCATATTTACTCATACATACAAGAGTCGTTATCTTGACGTTCATCACTTTCAAATAACTCCCTTTTTCACCAACTTGTCTCCAACATGAATTGATTTTAATTTCAACGTAGAAGCAAATTGAATGAATCAATGTCCGAGTTTTTTTCCCATACAAACAATAACATTGATTGCTTATTTATGGAACCCACCGATACAAAAAATCTCTCAATAAAATTATTTCTTAAATTGGGATTATTAGAAACCTTCACTTAAATTTTAATTTATGGTATACGAATTCATGAAATTTACCGAAATAGGTTCATTGGAATTTTCGAATATAAAATAGCAGTAACATAGCAGCAGTAGTCTTTTTTTTTCATTTGTCAAGCTCGTGAGCTGGCACCGAATTCGATTGTTGTACCTGCCCGAGATACAATACCATCGAGGTATCGTGGGTGCGTATACATTTTGCATCTGTATGCATTGCAGAGCAGCTTGAAAAGTACTACACGCAAATGCGAACAATTTGTGTGCGCCGAGGCTATATGGTATGCATCTCGTGTTGAACGAGTAAATTATTGAAATTGAGAAAATTTCCATAGTTATTATTGTGAATATAATGAAATTCCCAACAAATTCGTAAAAAAAAAATTATTATGCCTACAATGATTATTATTTGAATTTATTTAAAAAACCGCTACATCAATTTATTTGTAATTTTTTCTTTGTGATTTATCAATGCTTATCTAAAATAATTGCTCTACCGTTAAACGACGAATAAAAAAACAATTTAAAAAATGTTTATTGAATATCAGCAATAAAAATCGCTTCTAAAAATCAAACATTTTTTAGCATTTATGAAACCTTTTTTCGACTACTATTTGTTCGATTCGACATTGTAGTTATTTAAGGGCCATTAAATGAGTTAAAAAAAGTTTCATTAATGCTTTAGAAAGTGAAATTTCTACTTGATAAGTTTTTAGCGAATTTGTTTTTTTAAATCTAATCAGTTCTGATTTTAAAAAATAACATAAATTTTTTAATTGCCGAACTTAATAATTGCATAAAGCGACGATTAAACGAGTGCAAGCGTAAGAATAAAAAATGTAGCTTTAAGTATGTGTTGATTATGGAAGAGGGGGGCAGTGACAGATGGTTGTTGTTTCGTTGTTGCAGGTTACTCTCGGACGAGTACTCCGTTCGATCACGTATTTAGTAAGCTCTTTGGTAGAGAAAAATGTGCTGTACATCTGTACATAATCTCTATATCAATTTATATATCTTTTTTACATATATATTAAATATTCATGTATATACATACTATAAATACACGTAACTATTACTATTATTATTATTAATTTATGACGATGTGTTAGCGCGCAGTGTTGGGAATAATATCTGCATATTGCTGTCGATGCATCCACGAAATGCAAGCATAATCAGATTATTCTCTTGAGCGAGTGTATAGTCATTTATTCATCGTTTGAATTTTTCAACATATTTGTTTGCATTTCCGCGTGGTGCATTGCAGCTTTATAAATAAAAAAGACTGACTAAAAAAAGCATAGAAAAGAATAAAATGGCGACGAAAAAATATATACACGTACTATCACGGATGAGTTACTAGCGCCGACATGTGTCGTACACAATAGCCGCGGCGGTCATCTTCCCCTGCAAGTATTATTCGTTGTGCACATTATCTCTCGCATAGGTTAAAATAGAGTATTAGCCTGCACCTATACTCGCAGTATAACAAGCAGCATATATTTGTGCGCGAGCGAAAGGTCTCTTCTATATAGTTTTATCTCTCGAGTACGTAGCGGCTCTTTGTTCTTTCAACTTTATGCGCGCGTACTCGAGACGAGGAGGAAAATGACCACCAGAGGCTTACATAATACGTGTGTACATGTATGCGACGGCCCTAATACCCCATTCGTATGTGTGCGTCTATGTATATGCATATGATAATAACAATAATAATCATCTCTGTGACGTTATATGTAATGTGTGCTTAAGCTATCAGACGAAATATATGAGTCTGTGGCTAATGCAAACGGCGCATTACAAGTTTACATGCCCTACAAGCTAAACTTGAGAAATTTCAAAATGTACATTATGCACTTTCGGAATTGTACAATAGTATACGTATCAAAGCACAAAAAAGCTCCGTATATGCAGTCTGTTGCTTTTACAAATATAGTAATTGGACCATGTGTTCTTTTCGCTGAGTGAAAAAAATCGGTATTATACGCACTGGGCAATTTGTGCTCGAGCAACGTACAATGACTTTTTTTTTAATTCAACATGCAGATATTGATACTTTTCGAGATACCTAGAGGTAAAAAAGAAAAGTTGTCGAGGCGTTGAGCTACTTCGCTTGAGCTTGTGAAACGAAACAATGAGCATTTCGATATTGGTATTTAATGTGCAGAAATGTACTAAATGTGCATTGATGAAAAATGATTTTGATGAGGTCGTTGGATGGTTTCTTTTCCTTTCAAATTTACGCTACAGCGAAGTGTACGAAATGAAAATCGTCAAAAATTTTATAACGTAGTAGTTTATATTTACGGAGGTAGACGTAACAAATTTTACAAGAAACTAATGTTAGTATGGTTCATTCTGCATTACCATCATGTTTTACTTTCGATCACTTGTAATCTGTTGATCTTACTCTTGACTTATATCATGTTAACATCTATCATATTACATATTTAATCAGCTTGTTACTTTGAAACAAACTTTTTTTTCCATTGACAAGAGAAAGTTTTTAATCACTCAAATAACTTTATTTTCAACGCTTGACAATCTGTTCTGCAAATGATCAAAATCATTTTTCTGCCCATGTTTCGTATCTCGTTTGCAATTGGCAATTGCCTAACAAGTAAAAAAAGCTTACCTCTCATTCGCTTCGGATGCTGCTACTGCTATTCATTGTAAATAAGCGATTGAAAAATATCGCAAAAAAATAAACAAAAAACAAATACTGCATCCACTTTGCTTCTTGCTTTTGTATAACATTCACTATTAGTACGTATAATATACATATAAATATCTGTAAGAGGGCATTCTAGTATTCAACAAGACACATTTACATACTCGTAAATGATTTCCATATTTTCTGTGCTTACTGGGGCTGTGCTATGCCAAAGTACTTACTTTTGCTTTTGACAAATGTGTGCACGTGTGCATACTTGACCCATGTGTGTATGTGCACACTTTCGCACACGTATGCACGTATATAATAAGCGAGGTAAACGTTTGCAATATATGTATGCGCTACCCTGTCTTGTGTGCATTATCACTAGACCAAGTTCAGCTTGTATACAAGTGTATTACACATCTATTGTGGAGTATAGTATACATGCTGAACATGTTATTATGTGTGCGCATATGCTCATGGAGTGTACGTGTATCATATGAAACGCGGACGGTTGCTTTAGTGTAAAATTAGCTCTTGGCTTTTCGCGTGACTTGAATTATACAACCAAACGTCTTGCCATCATCGTCATCGGTACATCTTAATTTTTTAAATACCTTAGCTTGTCTTTCGCTTTTGCGCAAAACCTTTTGACGATGATTCGCCTTGTCAAATCCTCGTGGTATTAACTTTATCCTTTGACGCTCGCTTCCATGCTCCGATTCGCTTCCTTCACAACTAAACTTTCATCAATTTTCAATTTTATGCTTTCCATCTTCTTCCTGTCAGTAATAACTTCTTCTCGCAAACTCTAGCGAGATTTTATAGCATTGCATTCGCTAGTTCTGAAATAACTTTTATCTTAAGTAAATTAAAAATTGTCCGATGTGGTAATTGTTTATCTTTATAACTGCTAATAACACTTCGGTCACTGACAATCCGAAAATAATGATCACGTGGTCGGTCTAACGTTGACTCGTACTACTGAAACGGTTGACCTCTATCCCCCCCACGCGAACAATCTCCATCCCCAGCCTGGATAATGTAATAGATAACAACCACAAGAATCAAAGTGAATGACAGAAACAGTAGCAGATGTTCCAGTGTAAACTAATTACTGATTAAATGAGCAATATCAATGACGAGGCTGCAATGAAGAGATCGAGGATAAGCTGCGAATTTTACTTGGATATATGCATATCGAACAAGCCTTCGCTTCGCAATAATTTCTAAACAAAGCGTATCTTGAAACCCAACACTGTTTTAGACCGGATTTATACTTGCAAAAATAAATATTATAATACGTATAATAGTAGAGCATGCAATATCTGACCTGTTTATTGTGTACATGTGTATACGTCATGTTATGTCGTGCTCTGAACTCTGATCTATGCGGCAATTTTTGTCTTTCAATCTTTAGATGTACTACTATATCACAATTATAATGTAATATTAAACCACAATAAAATCTCACTATTTTAAGTGTTAAACATAGTTACAATCCACATCGCGTTTCAATGCGATGAGCAACTTATTTTTTAGCACTATTACGATGAACTGATTCTTCTCACTATGACAATTTCTATCATAAAATGAAAATTGATTTAAACTCTTAAAATTTTCAATTTGAATTTCCAATCCTGAACTTCTTCTTTATCACCTACGTACACACTCTTTGTACGTATGTACTTCAATGCATGAATCAATGTTTGCGATAAAAATGACAATATGTAATTAAACGAATGTACGTCATGCTCCATGTACGTTGATATATACTTGTTAGAGTCGAGTATGTACATTGATATATATTGTAACGAGTATTACTTCATCACACTACTTTTCTTCTCTCTGTACGAATCTTTCCCCTTCGTTCTCTATTTCTCTATATACACGTATATTTCGTCGTTTCTTTCACTTCACTGAATGAAAGCACTTAAGGATTTTTTTTCTCATGTCCGCACTTCTGACGAATCCTTTTTTTTTATTTTCATTTTTTTACGATACGAGCTACGCACGAGACGACGGTAAAAGTGTTCAAATAGAATCGAAAAAAGAGTGCGCATTCAGTTACCATTGTGTTTCATTGACAAAAGATCACATTAAATCGAAAGATTAATGCACATCGAATATTACGAAGACGATTAATATATTGAATAACGTCGAGTGACAACAAAAAAACGTCTTCAGCTCAATCGAGCGTAATTTTTTATTGCAGTCTCAAAATGTCTGTAAAAACTAGATCAAGCGTATGAAAAGGAAGAAAGAAATCAATAAAATGAAATAAGATCGAAGGTCCATTGTGCTTATTTTTCATGCACGGAATCACTGCGTACACGAGTTGTGTATATAATGTATATATAAGCAACTAATACAGCAATGTGCGCGTCGATATACGTACACGCGCTACGTATAAAACCGTAATCCTCTGGCGGTTTCTATCGGATCGGTACTCTACAGAATTTTCAATCATTCGATACTCGCAGCTCTCTCGCTTGGTTTGGTGGAAAATACTTTACACATATATGTATCGCCAGCGCTGCGGAAAACTAGAACTTGCGCAGTTATCACTATATATTTACCTACATCGAACATCTCTGCGGCTTGTGTATATGTGTATACAAACGCACCGATGACGCATACGTCGACATTTTGTTCCGCGTTGTACACGCACGCGCCAGCGCGAGCTCTACGCGAAAGTACACAAGATGAATTTTTCAGTATTTCCAGAAATCCAAGGTACATATCGGGGCGAAATTTTCTCCATTGTCGTCTCTGCAGTCGCACAAAATCGGATTAATATTTTCTCTCCCCGCTGTCCCCCTCCTCGATATGCTTCTGACTCTTGACATTTTTACGAGTGCGCTGCAGGCTCGGGTTTTCCTTTTTTTGTCCGCCACCCCCTCGGAATTATATTTGCCATGCGAGTGCACTTGGCGTGTACTAGGCGCCTCCGGCTGACGGGCGAAATCACCATCAATCGACGCGAGTTATCGTGAATAAACACTTTGCCAATGGAGCACATATTTTCCTCTGATACGGCCACGATTCACCAGTAGAATTGTTCTTGGTCATTGAATATGGTGATTTTTCATGACAACGTTTTCGTCATTGCTGCATTCATATTTTCCAAAAATATTTTTACAGTAATAGTGTCAGAGTATCTAGCTTATTTAAAAAAAAAATTAATTACACGGTATTACTGTATTAGATATTTCATGTATACAACGAAAGGCAGAAAATTCCGTATCAGACGTTCAAATCGACATACCCGTGATATGTATATATGTAAGCACACTCCCATGTTGGATTATCACGAAAAATATGGGATATTGATCTTATAGAATAGTGAAAGAGAAAATGTAAATACATCCGCATATAGTATAATTAGCATTAATTTCATGTGTGCGATTCAAGAAGTATAATTTATGATAAAGTTAAAATATCAATGTGCGACCATTAGCGACGATCAAGGCGGTAAAAGGTCGCACGATATAGCATACACCGAGCACAAGCCTGACTTTTGGAATGCCAAAGCACAAATTAATCATGCATACAAGTAATGTTTACCATGTGCAATTTGGGATATTGGATTAGGTCTACTGACATTAAGTACGGATACCTGGCTGTGCGTGAGACTATGTGTTGTGTGTTGTACGCCTGTTGTCACAATAGAAAAAATATCAACTAGTGTTATGGACGTATCGATTTGCACCTGTATTCGCAAAACTGCCTCTATGTAAATCCCAACAGGATTTATGTGAAATTAGAGCACTTGTTTTACAAATTACACGATCGATTATTTACATTCGCAAACTCAGGATAACAGTGGTATATTATTGATTGACTCTGAGAACACGAGCCGAAAGCGGCGCTTTGAATCGAAATTTGTGTAGTTGAATTGCAGCCACTGGTAAACATTTAGGCTCTAGTGCTCGATGAATATTTAACGCTTTAATTTTTGGCTTATGATTAAAAAGAATAACTTTTGTACTTTATAGCAGCGGCAAATTATTCCAGAGGAAACCGTATCACTACTACAGATTTGCGTACGCATCAGTTAACAGATTGAATTTTACTAAACGGCTTGATTTTCTCTATTATATACTAAAATAATTCACAATTGAAGTTTCATAATAGGCTAGCGTCATTACCGATGAAGTATAACCATCGCAGAGTAAATTAGGCAGAAAACGCGTCCAACTTATTAACTCGTTGGAAATTTTGACAAACTTTTGACAGGCTCTCTTGGGCGCTGCATATAGCTTCCGAACAAGGTCGAAAACTGTACGAGCTCGATCGAAGCAGCGATAAATCTCTTAACCGAAAGAGAAAAATTAACTATAGACAGAATCATAAATAAGAAGTAATGATGAGGCGATCGTGCGAAACGAGCGAGCAAACGAGCCACGATCGTCGAGTGCTTATGGGTTAATCTAGAGAGTCAAGCGATCTTTCCATTAAATATATAGAGTACTTACACCCCCTTCATTAGTGCTGCGTTATCGGACTCGTCTCGCATTTTAGGGATTTTCCATTGTCGAAGCATAATGTTCAGTCGGACTGCTTAAACATCAAGTCAATGGAGTCCTTCGAAATTGAAACGAGCTGATAGCGGTCCCCTGCAATAAAGAAAATGTCCAAGCACGAGGACTCGCTAATACAGCTGTGTTTGCAGAAACCGAAATAATCGATAGATCATCATAAGAATTGATGCACGAGAGAAAGAGATGAGTTTCATGCAGAGGCGAACGTATGCGCGAGAGAGACTTGAAGTAAAACGAAAGAAATGCAAAGTGAACTTTTATCCAAAAAAATGTCGGAGCTGCGCAAGCCGGGCGTATGCATTTTAATAGCCGAGCGCGATAATCTGTCGCACGCAGCTGCTGCCACAGCAGCATCAACAGCAACGCAGCAAAGTTTCGTCCGCTGGGTATAAGCTGTAGCAAAACCTCATTTTCTTCGGCACGCGTGGCTTATATACGTTGACACGCACGTATACACTCACAAATCCATACACACGCGCGTTCTGTCTATATAGACAAAATAACGGCCAAAGTTTCCGAAAACTCGTGCATAAGCGGCTGGCTTGAGTTGCCATTACACGCGTAGTCAACTCTGACTTAATCCCTCGCCGTGGAAAAGTCAATCCGAATTTCTTGCGGTATGCCGCATTCAAAAGCGACGCCCTATAGATATAAGTAAACGTAACTCGTACACACAAACACACATACATATATTGGCATCCAAGCGAATCCGTACTATGAGCTGCACGCCTGGCTTGTTTCGCACGCGTGAACGCTTGATTGAGCGACGCTACACTCGAGATTCTCAACAGCTTTTAAAGTCGCATAAATCGTCGGCGCGACGGATTAAAGCATCTCTTTCTTTCACAGCTCTTTTTCTTTCTCTCTGTCGCGCGCGTCTCCGCAAAGTATTGTGTCAACACCTTAAGAGCTTATAGGCACCTTTAAATCGAACATTTTTTTATTCGATTTTTAGAAAGGATTTTTCTTTCACTTTACATTGCATTTTTAAAACTCTGAAAAGGTGAATATTCACTAAGATACAGCCCTTTGCGGGTTTTAATTTTTTTCTTCTTTTGCGTTTACTGACGAGTCGTGTTTTTTATCACTTTGTGCAAGATTCAGAGCGATCCCTTTGAGCTACAGCACGAGGATCGCGTATACTTCTTTAGAAGATCAATGGTCACAAACACAAGATTGGGCGAGACGATCCGACGCATAGGTTGCTCTCGATCAGTATTTTCATGGTGAACGTTACAAAAAATAACGTAAAATGAAAAATAAATGACGCCCGAGTGTCTGTGCAGGGTGACTTATGGGTCGTCGGATTATCTCGCCTGAGATTGCGTTTGTGACCATTGATGTTCTGAAGAAGTGTACGCAAGTGATCAAAAACACGACTCGCTTGTAAACGCAAAAGAAGAAAAAATGAAAACACGCCAAGTATACGAGAAAGGCTCACGGAAAGTGCTGTGTCTTAGTGAAAACTCAACTTTTCAAAGCTTCGAAAAATGCCATGGAAAAGGAAAGAAAAATTCTTTCCAAAAATCGAATAAAAAATGTTCGATTCACAGGTGCTTATAAGCTCGTAACTGCACTGACGACTTTGGAAAGTCATCGATAAATTTAACCCTATCACTGATATCCATATACTGTTTCGTAAAGTACGTTGAGCTATGATGAGAACTAGGGTATGCGATATCGATAATGTATGCCTAGAATACGCACCAAACACTATAATAGCATATAAGTACGATTCACCAAGTACCCAAAATGATTACCAAACGAATATGCGTTACTGTATATCGTGATTGCAAATACTGAATCTTGCCTCTCCATAGCTATGACTCACCACTAGTTATCACAAGTCCTATCCCAAAGATTCACTTTTCTTTCTCAATTTATAAATAGTATACATAAATGTATGATCTTTTTCAGTGTCTCTTATTTATATATTTGTTCATAACATAGATCGCAATGTTCGTCTACCAAAAATATATGATGTTTTATATTGATTACCTCTTTTCACCAGCGCATTGATGTATCAAAATAATATTAATACGATAAAATAAAAAAACACATATACGATACATCACAGCATGCAAATAAAAAAAAGAAATATAATTGCTTTTATCACAATATCACCAATATATATTATACAAATATCATATATATATTCGCAGTGTTGCCTTGTGTCGTTTTCCCTTTAGTTTCACTTGTACTTCCATATACATTAAAGAATCAATGTTGCGCGCATAAAGTTGTGTACAATTAACGTGAACAACGCGAATTTGCAAATTTACAGTGACCTGGAAAAATTCTTCGAGTACCAGGGCCAAGATTATATCTGCTCGAGGATGGACGATAATGGGATGCATAGCTGCAGTAATTTACCACGGCTCAAGATTGGCAAGTTTTTATTTACACTAGCATATTCTCAGTTCGTTTTTTTCAATATTGCCCAACCCATTTGTGTATCGATTTTATTTTGAATTCTCAAAGTTCCAGTTTTTTTTATTGATTTCAAAGAGTAAATTACATTTTTTTAAATAACAAACTAATCGTTGCGCTTGTTTAAACCAAAGGAAAATGTAACTTTTTGCTTGCGATAGAAAATGCTAAACCGATTCAAAACTAATATTTAATGGATGATTTGAACTGCTCTACGTTAGATAGAAAAAATAATCAGCACGTAGTGAAGTTGGTTTCAAACTAAGTAATTACAAACGTTAGAATTTGAGCACTCCCACGCGTACTTTGAATCTTGTAATAATAAAATATGCCGTAAGCGAGGTGGAATTCAGTATATAAGTTGAAGCTTATGCGCAGTTTCTTTCATCATGCGAGGCAAAATTATTTGTTTTGAACATTTTTTATCGGGCTTTTTTTCTCAGGTAACATCGAGTGCAATGAAACAGCACTGCCGAACAGTAACTTGACGTTTCTCAACGCCACCTCGTGCGTCAATTGGAACGCTTACTATACCGAGTGCAAGGGGCAAGGCAACAATCCATTCCAGGGCACCATATCATTTGACAATATCGGCCTGGCCTGGGTAGCTATTTTTCTTGTAAGTATATACAGACGCAAAAATATCGATGTTGCTATTTTAGCCGAAAGCCACTACTATCGTGGGTAGACTTAATGTACGAAGTCAGCCTTTAAGAGGCTTTAGCTGACTAGGCACTTTGTCACTTTTGTGCAAATGTGACGAGAACCTGCACACATGTACATGCCCAAGGTTAAGAATAATTATTTCCGCCCTTCTGCTTCATGCATCGTGTTTTTATTTTTGCTTATTGAATGAAAAAATTTTTTCAACGTTCATGTCTGAAAAAGAATGTATGTTCTTTTCCTTTCGACAGGTAATAAGCTTGGAGGGCTGGACGGATATCATGTACTACGTGCAGGACGCGCACTCGTTTTGGGACTGGATTTATTTTGTTCTTCTGATTGTTGTGAGTATAGCCAATGTTAAAACAGAGCCTATGTTAATCATACGTTATTTTGTTCGTGAATTTGCACGGATCATATTTTCTTTATCAAAGAGATGCACTCAGAATATCTCTTGTCCATTTGACTTTATCCATATGTGCGCGTATATCTCGATGTCGAATATTCTCAGTTAATAGATTTTGGACCATGAATATTTATCGTTTGCAACTGAATATATTGTGATAATTAATATTTCGAATAATCCAAGTAATATGATAGTATAACTACAGCTGAATTCATTTGGAATGATTTATTAAATTATAACCTACTTAGGTATTATTTAAAACGTAAAAAAATATTCCTTCACATCAACTGGTGAACAATAAAACTAAAAAAATCGTGTTAGCTAAAACTGGGACATTTTAACGACGAGTTACTCGAGTTTTGTGACAAGGACTCAACGTTACTTGCAGTTACAATAACCATATGTACGCGACATTATGTGTAGTGCCTCTTTTATGTAGCAAAACTTCATAAGACAAGTTAAACGAAATCTTGAAGGCAATACACGATTTTCTTCCAAAATGTATGTGTCATGCACGTTAAACATCGCGACATTTTAACTTGGTACAATTATAAAATTTTCTAATTATACATGTGGAAGGTAGAGAATAATACAAAGGACAAGTTATTTGCACGAAAAAAATAAGCAGAGCTTTTAAATTTTTTACATAGAACATTCAATAAAAGCACTTAGAGAGAAAGTTTTATAAGCCGTTCAAACGGTAGAGAGAGAAAAAAAGAGTTGCCGTTCTCTCTCTTGAACCGCAAAGAAAGGAAATAAAAAGAAAAAAGCTTGAAAAAATATCAGACAGATGAAAATGAGAAAACATCTTTTACCTTTATTCTGTTTCTTTTCAGATCGGTTCCTTTTTCATGATTAACCTTTGCCTAGTTGTAATAGCGACTCAATTCTCAGAGACGAAGAAGCGAGAAATGGAGAGAATGCGATTAGAGCGGGCTCGATTTCATTCAACCAGTACTCTCGCTTCCTCGACAAATACGTCGGAGCCAACCTCTTGTTACGCTGAAATAGTCAAGTAAGTGATATCGCAATATCAAAATCTATCTCGCATTTTTTTTCGCCCAACACGTAAAACCTATATTATACTATAGCTATACATGACACGTACCGAGAGCTTAGTTTGAAGCTCTTTTTTTGCAAGCTCATAAAGTAAAACTTTGAAGTTTTGTAAAATACGTTCCAACGAGCGTTGTAAATGAAAAAGATGGAAACATTTCAGGCTTTTTTACGACTTTGGGTCATTTCCGTAAAATTCCTCGACCCTCCGCTACCCCACTTGTTCAAGGTTGCTCCAGAGCTTAACACAACTTTCTGAGGCTGCTTCCGAATGCTGCTATTTAAATTAATTGCTTAATAATTGATGCAATTTAGGCAAGATTATTGTCAAAATAAATCTAGCGCTTCTGACTCAAAATGCCATTAAAAGATTAAACGAGAAATGAGAATTGCTTCATCCTAGAGAGGGCCTCTGTTGTAGACTCAAAACCAGTTTCCCAACTAGATGTCGAAGAATAATTTTGTTTACATATTTTTAAACTAGATTGAGTCCCTAAAAAATATCTGTACATGTGTAAGGATAGCATCATTTCAAAAAAGTGATTTTTCAAAATAAATTGCATTTATTCTAAAATGAGACGAGAATAAAGACCAAAAAAAAGTATTTTTCGATTATACCATTAAAAGAAATGTAGAGGGCATACTTGAAAGCAAATTTAGTAATTCACTCTCGCGTCTGTACCTACAGATATATAGCTCATCTGTGGAGACGGGGCAAAAGAAGATTGCTGAAGAAATATCGGCTATTTATGATCAGCAGGCGCCACCAGCGCGATCAAAATTTACTGCGTGATCCTAGCCAGTCGCGCAGAAAAATTGTCAAGTCCACAAGACTGCTAGGCAAGTATAAGACGAATGGCACAAGAGGCTTGGCCGGAACTGTCGTGAACACTGGGAATGAGGACGTCACTCGATTTTTTCAGATGGTAAGCTCCACCACAGTCGCTGTCCTCGACTGTTGGCCGCTCGAGAGGCAGAGCAGCTTCACCAGTCCAATGGCATGGCCAACAATAACAACAATATCAATAACAACAACAATAACAACGGCACTGCTGCCTCTGCCACTGACCTGGCGGATCCGAGCGGGGGTAGCGGCACTATCGTTGTAAGTCCTGTGGGCAGCGCCCCCAGGGCTAGTCCCGAAGTTTCAGAGGTCGAGCTCCCCATTAACAATCATAACCATCATCATCATCATCATCAGCAGCAGCAGCACAGGCATACATCCCTATCGAATGGCAGCGATAACAACATTAACGTCCTCAACGAGGTAACGTCGAAACTCGATTTTTTCCCCGATTTTTCTTTTATCCCTATCTTAGATCGCGTGCGCGAAATTCTCTCTCAGCTATGTATATGTGCAGTATGTGTGTGCTAAAGTTTGACTAATAGTATCGATTACAGTATTTGGCATTATTGTAAGTATCAGTCTTTTTATGCTGATCGACACTTTGCCCTAGTTGAGAAGTTGAAAATTTTGATCGAAAAATGCCGGATGTGGCTTCCAAGCGCTACTATATGGCATACACATAGTATAAGGCATGCATAATAAAAAAAAGTGTCTGCACGTGCACTGAAAAATGTAATCTATATACATTGCGTTCGTTAGTGAATCTAATTTTTTTAACAAACTTTCAACTTTTAATCTCTTCTTTGCTTGACTCTGTGTACTAATAAATTTTTTCTCTCTACATAGCCACAATAGTTATTCATCTACTCAAATTTTCGTGTTAACTTTTAATAACGAGGCTAGTTTTGCAGTTGTTCGCGTGATTAATGCGTTACGTACCAAGCGCCCATTTCACTTAAGCCCTAGATCTATCCATTTACGAGCGAGCTTAGAATTACTATTGTAAAAAAGGCCAACTTTTTAAAGTGCATCAATGAAAACGCAAGCTTATTTATCTCGTATCGAACAGACGAACAATGCGCTTTTGAGTCCGCCAAGCGCACCGCAGCGTCGACGTAGTAGCGTAATGTTCAGCGAAGTCATACTGCTTCATGGAAGCAGCGTTAACACGTTGCCCGGATCGATCGGAACCGTAACGGGCGAGCGAAACATTTGCTCCAGCGAGAAAATGACCCAAACCGGCGATGGCAATGTTTGGGCAATGACGTCACAACCGAATAACATTCAAGTATGTCAAGATATCATCAACACTTTTTTTACACATTCATTTTTTATGTGTTATGTGATCGTGTTTTTTTTTTCTTTTTTATACTCTGTAAATAATCATGCATGTCAGACTGTATTTGTCGTCGTTTTTTTCTTCATTCATTCATATGAACTTTTTCGATTTTTTCTCTACTTTTTCGATTAACTGTTTTACATCAAAGAGTAGCTGCTGTTTGATTTATCTTTTGATATTTCAATTAATGTTTTTTTAAGACATTTTAATTTTTTCCCGCGAGAAAAATTTAAAAGCTTCTTAATTAAATTAATTTTTTTCTATTTTCTGAAAAATAATTTTACTGACGTTATTTTTTTTAGAGTAAGTCATAAGTTTATTTCACATCCTTTAGAGAAATGTAAAAGACGTGCAAATAATTTGATTTTTTTACGCATACGAAAATCCATTGCTTTATTTGTCGAATAATAAAAACTATTGCACTGCTTACAAAAAAGTCATCAGAATTCCTTGTAAAATTGATTAATTAAACGCAAAAATTTGAGTGGACGTCTGCAACCTACTTCTTCCTTTTCGTCTTCACGCTCGTAACTGTCGCGCTGATTTCCAAATTATAGCTATTCTAATGAAAACGTCTGATCCATTAACGTGCACGAGTTAATGAGGTGAAAATCTCGAGATTTATCGCCAGGACTTTGGCATTTCACAGGCTGAAATTGGCGGCGGCGAGGCCATGACGTGTCAAGAATTACTAGCTTTCAGCGGAGCCCTGAGTGCCGCTTTGCCAACTGGTCAAGTGGCCCTGGATACCTTTTTGAATTCACTCACCAAAGGTACAGCTTCGGCATTCGCTCGTCTTATGAATTGCAGCCTCGCTTGTACATTGCAAAGCTCTCAATAGGTCACGTATTCGCTCGATTCTCCGCATTTCTACACAATCTCGATGCTCATTAGTCATTATGGACGCGTAATTCGATATATCAAAGTTGAACAATGAGCCTAGGCTCGTAAATCGAGGCTGCAATTCGAACGTGCAAAAGTTGGCCGCAGAGCGCGCTTTTACGCGTTTTGATATAAAAAAAAAAAAAAAAAAAAAATACGCTATCGACAATAATTCAGGTATGAGCGAGCGGCACGTTACCCTAGAGGAGCGATCGCAATGGACGGCGGCTGCGGAAGCCGACGCGTGCTCGTGTTGTTGCGACATGCAAAACGACCCGCAGTGGCCGGAGGAGGACGAAACGGCCGCCGAAACGAGTCAGCGATGTCTCAGATGGAAGCAGTCCAAGTTCCGTCGCTTCTTGGTGGCCAGTGGCAATATTTTCGTTTGCACTTGTTGTTGTTTGCGTCGCTGGACGAAGAAACTGGTTAATCACAAGTACTTCCAGCAGGGTATACTGCTGGCGATACTCATCAATACACTCAGCATGGGAATCGAATATCATAATCAGGTATGTTATCTTTGCTCTACGAGAAATAGTATAAACCAGCAGAGAATTGAAAAATAATAAAAAAGTAGTAGAATAGAATTTTTATGCTCAAGTATATAATATGACACGGTTAGCGCAATGTACCTACCATTTTAAAGCTGTATTGAACCTTTTCTATTGTTAGCCGGATGAGCTGACGTTCATAGTCGAGATAAGCAATATCGTCTTTTCCGCTATCTTTGCCGTCGAAATGTTATTGAAGGTTATAGCGGAAGGGCCCTTTGGTTATATCAGCAATGGATTCAATGTCTTCGATGGCGTAGTTGTTGTTTTAAGGTAATATTAGCTTTTCATCGATTTACAAGGAGATAAAAAACAAAATTTAACCAAGATTTCTCGTGTGCGTGTGTGTACTAGTGTCGTTGAATTATGCCAATCTTTCGGAGAAGAAAAGGGAGGAAGCTCGGGCCTGAGCGTACTAAGGACTTTTCGCTTGTTAAGGATATTGAAACTCGTGCGTTTTATGCCAAATCTTCGTAGGCAACTGTTCGTCATGCTGCGCACAATGGATAACGTTGCAGTTTTTTTTTCCCTTTTAGTCTTATTCATCTTCATATTCAGGTAAGTCTTTTCTTTTCTGAATTTTTTATGCGTCAGATAAATTTCTATGCCATAATGATATCAAGTCTTTAATAAGCATACATTTTTCATGTTTTCCAAATGAGAAAAAAATAACAGCTCCGTACTCTAAAATCACTTTAATAGGATTTGCGTTACATGGAAAAGATGTCGATTAAAGACAACTTTATACTATAGGCATTACTTAAGAAAATGAAAACAATAGCAAAAAATATGGTTTTGCCTTTGTAACGATGCCTCATAATAACTGTACCACGATTTAATGTTCGGAAAACTTTGACCGAACTTAATACTTTTAAAAGTTCCATCGCTCATGAAGCTTCTTTTATAATCTCATTGTCATTTCTTTATCACGCATTTATATTATAAAACTTTTATTTCAAGTACTGCTCCTGATGTTTCACTATTATTGTATTTGGTGAAAAAAAATGTATTTATACACTTAGGCTTAACCTATGTTACACGGATAAAAATGATGAAAAAAAAAAACGATAAAAATATTGCGAGAAATTGCAGCTTGACTAAAATAAGTTGATAATTCTTCTTACTTAAAAAAAAACAAGATATCGCAGCGTTTGCTTCTTAAACGTATTTTAGTATGGATTATGTAGTTGTTGTTGGCACGTTCGAAGTAAAAAAATGGTTCAACGAGAAAGTGCGTCTTTGATCGAATGACGCATTTTCTCTGTGTTTAAGAATATTGGAAGCATATATCGGCTGAAAGTTGTACGACTAAAAATAATATTATCTATTAGATATGTGTAAGTGTATGCATGGTGCTTCTCTTATCTGCCAAAGTTGTTTAGTGACTATTCTGTTATAAAAACCTGGTGTTGATACAACTTTAAGGCTACAATTCTGTTTAACATCATTTAACATCATTATTAATTATTACTCTACCTCAGATAATTTCCGTAATTTATATTATTTCCTTCAACGGAGATCGATTATAAAATGCACAGAAAATTATTGGTGCCAGCTTTTTATTTTGGCTGAGTTCATTGGGACAGTAGTATACAGTACATTAAAATCGTTTTTGGCTTTTTGTGTGCGCAATTGTATGGTAATTAAAATTAAAAACTAAATAAATTATTTAAATGCCACCGCGATTAAATACATGTCAAAATTTATTATTGAAAATGAAATAAGGATACTTAAATTTCGGGTTTTATTTTCGATTGTATAATAACCTTTAGAACTGCACTTTCAACTAAGAGTTTTTTAAAAGTTAAAAGTATAAATTATATTGCACCCAATTTTTTTAACAATTATTTGGCAGTTTATTTTCAAATGAAAATTTATCTCATTCTACTTGAATTTCGAATTTTTAATATTTTAATCTCTCAATCAATTATGTTGCAGCAATTTCCATTTCAATCGAAGATAATTTTTATTAATTCCTACATAGAGCTTTTTCTAATTCTTCTGCTCTTAATTGTACTTAAAACTGAAATATCCTAGAATAGTTTCTCTTTTCTTTGGATTCAAACATCTTGATGACACCTTTGTCATTCAACTTTCGCAGTATTTTCTGCATTGCACAAATAAAATGTAATCACTATACTGTGACCTTGTAGCTCTTTCAATGCAAAAGATAAAGTTCTTTTGAACGCAGAGAAAAGTATTCTCGAGGCATAAAATCCAACTAACTTAAAATAAATTTGATATTTATATTACGATAACTAGACTAAAGAGATAAAGTGACAATATTTGATTCATAAAATAATTAGATAATTATAAAATTGTTTAAGAATCCTAAGATGACAGTGGGATAAATAAATTCGCGACTTATTTTTGGATTGAATATACATTGCAAGTTTCATTATGTTGTAGTATACTCGGAATGAACCTGTTCGGTTGCAAATTCTGTGAAATGGTGAATGGCGTCAAAGAGTGTGATAGAAAAAACTTTGACTCATTGCTCTGGGCTATAGTGACGGTGTTTCAGGTACTTAAAGGCAAATTATTTCAACAAAAGTTACTAACATGACGAATTGATGATGTTTTTTAATTGAAACAGTATAATATGGGCTGTATGAAAAAGAACATTTTTTAAGCATTTTATTAATCGAATTATGAGAGTTTTTTTCAAAGAAATTCGTAACAAAGATTCAATTCATACAAAGCTCATTCATACTTTCGATGAAAGATTAACTTTTGTTAATTGTATTTTTTAATTTCCCTCTATCTACATAGCTAAGGTAACGTATAAGTCTTTGAGTCGATTCTTGTTCGCTGACAAGAAATCGAATGAGAAAGAAAGAAAAAAGGAGAATAAAACTAGTTAAATTTTTAAAAACAATAAAAATAATCATGCCATGCTTAAACTTTCGACTATTTTTCTATTATACTTATGTTAGTAGAACAATATTACAATCCAGAAGCTGCATTATAATTAAA
Organism: Trichogramma pretiosum; assembly: GCF_000599845.2. NCBI lineage: Eukaryota > Metazoa > Arthropoda > Insecta > Hymenoptera > Trichogrammatidae > Trichogramma > Trichogramma pretiosum. Next base: position 2,857,420 of record NW_019641652.1, on the reverse strand, counting down.
TATTTTAATAGCATGAAGTTAATAATTATTGTACAAAAGATGATTCGTGTGCTACGCATTATTTATTGACTTGAAAAATGTAATCTCTTCTCAATTTATAGACGGTTTTTTGGGATAATTCCATATTCTTATGAGAATTGAACAACAGATAAAAAACAATTTGGTTAAAACATTTGTATTGAATAAAGTGTGACCATTTGCCAAATTTTTTCTTATACTGTTGTTCGCTTTTCGACGGTGTCTTGCATTTTAGACAAGTTTTCATAGCATAAGAAAACATAGCTGCCGTTTATGTGTGTTTTTGTGTAGCAAAGTTTATATAAAATAACTGAAGAGTATTTGATGAGCTATCTCCTTTACGCTGTGATAGAAAAATAAAAGACTTTTGGTTTTGGTAGCGTGAAAGGTGGTACTTTTCTATGCTACTCGCTTATCTGCTATTTTGAAAATGACGCTGCTTAAATAAATGTTATTTTCACTTGACTGTGGCATTGCCTCGGCTGTTTCAATAGCATACATTGAACTTTTAAAACTACACAAAACAATAAACAAAAAATTTGCTGAATTTAGCTTCAAAAAAATAGTGCAGTGGGAGTTCATTGGGAGAATTGAGAATTTCAGACTAAAAAAATTGATTCGTATGAGACACTATCTGCTAATTGACGAATAGTACAAAGTTGACACTATCACCTAAAGTCATCATAACGTTTTGCTTTGCATGTTATTGTGTGTCTGCATATTTGAGTCCTTAGGTTTAGCAACCACCACGTTCGTTCATAAAATAATAACACTAAAATTAACAAGTTTGTACACTGAGTAAAATTAGATTTTTAAATTGTAAAAATTTAATAAATTAATTTAAACTTCAAATTTACAAGTACATCATCTTGTATCTAATTAGTTTCTCAGTGGTGCGAACTATGACGAACAAACGCCAATAACAAAACACAACTGAACAGCTAACAATTATATAATGAACCAATAATTAACAAAACAATGAATTTGACTTCTAAATCAAAGTTGAACATGTAAATTTAACAAATCTTAAACTTTCTATACTTGTGAAACTAAGTATGAGCAGATTTACTATTCTTTAACATGGTTTAAAATCATAATCCATGTCTTTTTCACGCATAAATTTTCCAATTCAAGATAGTTAATTTAGTTAAATAGATATATAAACTCGAAGTACGTCAGGATATATTGGTTTGTGACCCCGAAAAATTCATAGATTGTTCATAGACGTTTTAAAAAATGATGAAACGATTGACTTTTGTCGCATGATGATAGAAAATTAAACCATCCAAGAACTGATATTTTATAGTCAAAAGTCGACATGTAGTTTAAATATTCTATTCCCTCATTTCGAGAAAAATGAATTTCAAATACTATTTTTTTTTTAATAAACTTTATCATTTTTTCTGATTCATCACCTATTTACTCTTTCGCATTCAAACAAAAAAATTGATGGTTCATTTACCAATGCAGAGATCAAATTTTTAATACATTTATTTTTAAAATTGAATATTAAATTTTAATAAATCATTCTAAATGAAGAATTCAGTAAATTATAATTTTCCAGAAATATTATAGGTAGATTTCCAAAAATAATGACAATTAGAAATGAACACAACAATCATAAATCTAAAAATCGCCAAAAATCCACTTGTAAATTATTCTCTCATTATCTTCGCTAGTCCAAAATTCAATGTGTCATCAATACACCTTTTTGTTCACTTCATATATTATTATCTTCACATTGGTATATATATTTATAAATATATATGTCATTTTATACGCAGAATGTATTGGAGCTTATGTATAACGTCAAATATCGCTATTTTACATAGATACTTATTGCTTGAGTTACTGCTTACGGGGTTCGCCCATCGATTTTGTCCGAATTACACAATAACTTTATTATGTAAGGCAAGAAATAATATCGAATTCTCATTCTCAGCAACGATTACATTCTTGATTGAGTAGAGAAGTTTTTACCTTAAAAAACCAAAAAAAAAAACCAATCAGGAATGTCTTGTACATATGAATAAACATATCCATTTTTCGATTTGAAAATACTTTTTGGATTCTCAATGTGGATTTGAAATTAGTACCTTAAGTAGTAAGTTTTTTGTTTTTCCTAATATTTTGTTTCAAAAAACATGCTTTATTTACGGATACAATATTCGTTATTGTGATAAGTCTAATTTTATTTATTCCCTTCCACTGTTAAAATGATTAATTTTATAAAGATTACCATTAGCAAAATAATTATAATTTAAACACACATTTTAGTTATGTATACGACTTTCTTGAAGTTTTTATATGTTTATAAATGATGGATTACTCATTCGTTCCAAATGTATAGTTCGGAAGTTGCAAAAATGTTTTGTTCGGTTTCGTACTCACCAGTCTCGAGCTACGTACTACCTGTGATTCGCCAAAGCAAAATCCATGGACGGGCCCTAAAGAAATTCACAAAATTTGACGTACCCAAAAAACTTCCGCCAGTCACAATTTCCCATTCGTGAAAGTATTATAAGCATTGCGTCCAGAAAACAGTTGTGTACTTTAGGTTCTGGGGGTTATTGTATCTCGGTTGCAGTATCCTAGGCATGTACCTGTTTGGGGGTAAGTTTTGCGTATGGGCAGACCGGAGTCGGCCCTGCACCTGTGCCGAGGTGGTATCGCGCCACCCTTTGTGTCGCTGCGATCGCAAACATTTCAACGACATCGTCTGGGCACTTGTAACCGTCTTTCAGGTACCACCGTTCCCTTTTTTGTTTCTCTCATTTATAATAACTAATACTTAAACTATTATAACTCAATTATCTGACTATATTCTTCAAGCTCTGCTTCTTTCTGTCTCAACTTTTCCTTCTTTTGTTCTTATTCTATCGCACGTGATATGCTAATGAAATATCATCTACGTTTCTTTATGATACTATTTTCACTCTCAACTCTGGACACACTGTCCTATTTATTCCTTCAGACAATTCCTATCTATGGAGTCTATATAATTTGAGATTATGGACTTGTAAAAAATCGAAATTTGTTGAAAAATTAAATCTCATTTATTAATGACTTTTGGTTCTTTGTTATTATAATAGCAAAAGTAAAAGTAAACAATGTCCATATTCTCGTTTACAATAAAAATCCTATACATATATCTCGACTTCGACAGGCTCCCGCAGGAATTCAGATATTTATTTGTAACGCGCGTTTTTTGTCCGCTATATATACAATTCGGTGGTACGCATACCTATACATGGACGCGTAAAACATCGCTTTAATTCAGTGCTCTGTTGTAACAACTTTATTCATACAGCGGGCTTTGTCGTTTTTCCCCCCTGTTAGGATTCGTCACAAAAGGATTTTCGTGTATGTGACGTATCTACAGTTTTTTGCTCATTTTTTGTTGTATTATTCTCCTTTTTGTCACTGGATCCAAATAACACGAAATCCACTTGCTGATATTATTGATTATAAGCGTATATATGTATACATACATATATAAATTTACAAACTATGCCCTTATTATTAGTATGAATAGATCCATTTTATATACAGATTTTATCATGATTTTTTGGCTTTGTAAATAAACGCTTCATCGTGTGCTTATATTTTTACTAACCGATTTTTACTGAATATAACCTTTTGTATTATACATAAATATTATACACCGCTTGAAACGTAGCATTTATACCAAATATAATCAATATCTTAGAATGCAGTTCAAAGAAATATAGTATTACGGACCACGGTCATCATTGATATATAATAAAAAAAGAAACTTTTTATCTTTCTATCTCATTCTCTTCGAGGACTATATGCGCTTACTTAGTTGCAAAAGTTCAATTTATCTTAAGGCATGTAAGTTAACAATTGAAAAAAAAACATATAAATTACAATATAAATTCAAAATTGAGAAAGAGTCGAAAATGTTCAAGATAAATCGAGCTTTTTTAACTCATTGACGACCAAAACGATTGATTTTTTATTTCTACTTGAAAGGTAACATTTTTCAGAATTTATTTTATCACGATTTTTCATCACAAATAAGAATGTTGTAGGTCCAACGAAACTATTGGCTTAAAAAAATAAAAATCTAAATTTCTACTAAAATCAAAGAAAAAGTTTTTTATTTTGGTAGCCAAAAATGTTCGTAGTAGCAAAACAATTTAATTGTGTTGTAAAAATATTGAACAATACTTTTCAAATCGCTGTAACAAAATTAGCTTCTTGCAACCTGAACTATAAGTTTTGAAAAGCGTAACAGGATTTTTTCTTAATGGTTAAACTTCAGATATTGCCGCGTTTTCTGTCTGAGAGAAGATCAAAAACTTTTAAAATTAGATTTATGACTCAATAATGTGTAAAAATGTTTCCCTTTGAAGCAATGATAAAAAATTCAATCATTTAGTCATTAATGGGTTAAAAAAATTTTAGTACATCATGCTAATTGTGAGACATTTTCACTTTCCATCTCCGTGTAGATATTAACGCAGGAAGATTGGAACGTTGTCTTATTCAATGGAATGCAGAAAACGTCGCATTGGGCGGCTCTGTATTTCGTCGCTCTAATGACGTTTGGGAACTACGTTCTCTTCAATTTGCTCGTCGCTATCTTGGTCGAAGGTTTTTCTTCCGAGGTAAACATGCAGTATCGAATGACGATATAGTTCTAGCAAATTTTCGTATCGGATTTCAAAAAAAGGAGCAAAAGTAACATATTAACGCGATTTTGCAGAGAAACGAGAGGCGCGAACGAGAGCAGCGTGAATTGGCCAGGATCGCGGCAAAGGAGGCCGGCTACGGCAGTGAAGAGGGATCTTCAAGAGTGTCGCGATCTCACTCGGTTTCAGATAGCGACACGTACACACAGGTATGAAAAAACCTTCCGCTCCCGCCTCCTCCTCCTCCTTCTCCAGCAGCAGCCGTCGAAAGTTTATTCAACTCTCACCTCGGATGTCCTACATCCAGCCCATATAATTTTCTCTGTTGACGAAACGACTTCCCTTAACGCAAACTTTTTGCAAGGATCAAAAGAACTCCTGGCAAAGCTGCGAAAACGTGCACAAATACAAGGGCCATAATCATCAGTGTCACGAGAAATACGCCATGGTTCAGCAAGCTTGGCGAGCTCAGCCGCCCTTCGACGTGGCCAAGTGCAATCTCACGAAGGAAATAGTCGTGGGCAAGAAGAACAGCGTCGGAGGGCCTCAGCCACCGATCATAACGCACACGGCCGCGACGCCGCAAGATTCACCAAACACCACATTGGACACACATGCCTATCGAGATCTAAGCTTTCGAGCCGCCTACCCACCAGCTTTATCCATAGAGTCTATCGACCGATCGTCCGTAAGTTATTTTCTCGAGTTGCTTTCGTTGGATCTGCAGCTCACCTACAGCTGCAGTAACGTTTATGCTTACGTATAGTCGATGCAAAAATTGCACACTTTCTTTTTTTTTCTCTTGCAGAGTCAGTGCAGCGTTTATTCTGGTTATTTGAAACCAGTGGAAAACAATAGTAAAAATTCACTCAACAATCCCGTCAAACGTCCCAACACAGCCGTCAATGCCTCAGCGCAAAAAGAGTGTTTGAGTTCAAGGTAGACAAATTTTCTCAGGCTTTATGCCATCAGATAGAACAAAGTCCTTGAAAATTCGAGACTTTTTATTTAATATTTATGCGCGACGACTATTTTAAAAGAGAACGCATTAATTTTATTCATCAATTTAAGTTTGTATTGAAAAGTCGATCGCGATTTCCCAGTAAGTTTATATCTGAAAGAGCTTTTTGTTATTCCGTACCTTTTCAGTCCACCGAGAATTCCAAAGGGATGGCGTTTGTCAAGGCAATCCTCCAGAAGAAAGAGATCCCTGTGGGAAGAAGACGCAGCAGCTCCAGGACGACCTGTGATACTCAATAACGGAAGAAGTAGCGTCGGTCACAAGTCCTTGTAAGTCGCGTCCCTTCTTTTTCTCCTTCTTTATATACTGCAGCCCGTTCCGCTTTAACTTTGTTTCCGTTCAATTTTCGCCTCGAATTTTACGAAAGGTAAAACCCAGGGTCAACAAGCTTTCAAAGCTTTTGTCCGAACTCCGTACTTTCATCCTCCATGTAATGCCCCTCTGTTACGTTTCACCCTCCCTACCAGATACTTAATCGTCTCGTATTTCCCAGACTTTTAGGCTTGCTCTTAATGTAGGTATCGCTCGTATCCGCGAAAGCATTAATCGTTTTGTTTATTCTTGCCCTTTGCGCTTTAGAAGCTGCGGAGATTACACAACTTACAATAATGGATATCTGCAAGGAAGCATAAGGAACGACACGCATTGCGATTTTCCAAATAATCGCTCAACTGCCATGATAAACAATCATAGCCTTAGTCCAAATAATTCAGTTAGGAGTCGAAGATCATCCGTGCAATGTCGTTATACCCCGAGAGTAAGTATAGTGAAAATGTCACGAAGCCGACGCGTCTGACGTTATGTCGGCTTTTATCACTCGACGTGTTTATTCTTGTGCAGTACCACTGGACGGAGGAGTTATCTCGTCGCACTTCGTTACGCGGCTTTGAGAGCCTCGCCACGCGAAAAATCCTTCCGGTCGAGGAAGTGCCATTGAGCTCACCGGCTCACACGATCAATAATTTGAGCCATCACGAGATGACTGCTGGCGCGTTGCCCTCGGTCAAGCCCCGCTACTCCGAAGAGGAGACGGAGCTTAATCTCCGTAATGGAGAGTTGACGTCGACGCACTCGAACGAGCTCGGAACAGGCGGCGGCGGCGACAGCCAAACCGGCAGCGTCGAGAAGATCAAAAAGATCTTCATGTTTTTCGAACCGAAAGGATGCCTCAAAGAGCGAGACGATTATTCGCTTTACATCTTCCCGCCGAACAACAGGTTGGCACGTCGTAATATCGACTACATTTCACAGTGGCAATCGAAGGGCTAACGTCGCGCCACTTGTCTGTTTTCTTAGGTTTCGCGAGCTCTGCCACTGGTTCGTCGAGCAGAAGTGGTTCGACAACGTCGTGCTGCTGTTCATCGGATTAAACTGCATAACACTGGCCATGGAACGACCGAATATTCCGCCCGACAGCAAGGAGCGAATCTTTCTCGCGAGTGCTAATTACGTTTTTACCGCCGTTTTTGCCGTCGAAATGTTTGTCAAGGTACGAGACTCGATTCAGACATAGATTTTCATTGACTTGACCAGTTCAAGCTCTGCAATAACAAATCATACGAGTTTTTAAAAAGCACAAACAAAAAATGCATCATCAAACGAGTATGGAGGTGCATAAATTTAAACGAAAAATATGAAAAAAAGAAAAAGAGCGAAGAACGATAAATACAAAAAATGCGAACAATGGTCTAGCATTAACAGGGCAAAGGGGTTGAAAAAAAGCAGCGTCAAGCGAAAAACACGCGTACACCGTGTGGGAGAATTTTTTAAATTTGTTTGCGCGTAAATCTGCAATAGCAGCTCGCGTGCGCTCATTTCTTCGCCCTTTTACAGTACACACGTGTATGTTCAAATAAATAATATGTCTTCTCTCTCTCTCTTTCTTTCTGGATTTACGCCTCCACAGGTCGTCGCGACAGGAATGTTATACGGCACGAATGCTTACTTCACATCTGGCTGGAATATAATGGACGGCTCGCTAGTCGTTATTTCCATCATCGACCTAGGCATGTCTCTCCTTTCATCGAGCAGTCCACGAATATTCGGCATACTGCGCGTAAGTAAACCTGCGACATATTTCTTTTCGCTCGGCATACTTTCTTTTCAGGCTTATAATACGTTTGCCGTTGGGGCTCGCTACTTTGCGCAGGTTTTCCGTCTTTTACGATCGCTCCGACCGCTGCGGGTGATCAATCGGGCGCCCGGCTTAAAGCTCGTCGTGCAGACTCTGCTCTCGTCGCTGCGGCCCATCGGCAACATCGTCCTCATCTGCTGCACGTTCTTCGTGATTTTCGGCATCCTCGGCGTTCAGCTGTTCAAGGGCGCCTTCTACTACTGCGACGGGCCGGACATCAAGAACGTGCGAAACAAGACGGACTGCTTGTCGGACAGCCGCAACGTCTGGCTCAATCGCAAGTACAACTTTGACGATTTGGGCAAGGCACTGATGTCGCTGTTCGTGCTGTCGTCGCGCGACGGCTGGGTCAATATCATGTACACGGGCCTCGACGCCGTCGGAGTCGATCAGCAGGTAATCACGAGTATTTTCCGCTTTGCCTGCGCCGCACTCCCTCGACTCCACAGGTATAACGTATATAGCCAGCAGGCAAAGCGTCCAAGTACGCACCGATAGCCGCCCGTGTTCACCTAGTTCGATCTACTTGGGGCTATGTACTGAAAATTACGAGTGGATCCTTTGTTAATGCATATTCCGCTGTACACATCTGTGCGTACAGTACATCAATTATACAAGCCGATCGTTGCATCCCTTTAGCGTTGCTGGAAAATTAAATTAACATCGGAATGTCGCGCAGCGTCCCGCGTCATCCGTAGTAGCGAAATATTGGCATTTTTTTGTATTATTGAAAATTGGACGGCCACTTTGCTCGTTCGTAGTGCGCGTAACGAGGATGAAAAAAAAAATAGCAGGATTAATTCAATTTAATTGAATCGCGACCGAACGATGTATTTCGTCATCGGAGACAAGGATTTAGGCAAATCGATACACCGTTTGCGTCAAATTGAAAATGTAAAGCACGCGCAAAAAGCGAAATTAATTACTCGCTGATGAATTTTCGACACGGCACGAGTTATTACACGTTTCAATGTTTAAATTCCTGTTTCAGCCAATAGAAAATTATTCAGAGTGGCGATTGTTGTACTTCATCTCTTTTATACTACTCGTGGGCTTTTTCGTATTAAATATGTTCGTCGGGGTCGTCGTGGAGAATTTCCATCGCTGCCGCGAGGAGCAGGAGAAAGAGGAACGAGTTCGAAGAGCTGCCAAACGTGCATTACAAATGGAAAAGAAAAGAAGAAGTATGTATAAGAAGTGAGAAAATTTTTCATAATCTACTTTCACGGTTTTCCTCCCGTTTACTTTTGCAGAAATGCACGAACCGCCTTATTACAATGATTACTGCAAGTCCCGACTGTTCGTCCACAACGTCGTTACCTCCAAGTACTTTGATCTTGCGATCGCCGCCGTGATCGGTTTAAACGTCGTCACTATGGCACTCGAATTTTATATGATGCCAAAAGCTTTGACTTATGCATTGAAAATATTCAATTACTTCTTCACGGCCGTTTTTATCCTCGAGTCAGCAATGAAGCTGTTGGCTCTTGGGCTTCATCTCTACCTCAAAGACAAGTACGCTTCTGGGCAAATTTGAAAGTTTTTTTTTCTATGGACTTTAATTTAAATTTGGAATTTTAATTTACAGATGGAACCAACTTGATATTGGTATAGTTATATTGTCAGTAGTAGGTATCGTTCTGGAGGAGGTCGAGTCAAAAATTATTCCCATAAATCCAACGATTATACGCGTCATGAGAGTATTAAGAATTGCCAGAGGTAAGTATATAGCGACTGATTAAACCGAATCAACTATACCTACATCAATCATATTGAATGTCAACAGTTTTGAAACTACTGAAGATGGCCAAGGGTATCAGAGCACTTCTGGACACGGTGATGCAGGCATTACCTCAAGTTGGAAATCTCGGCTTATTGTTTTTCCTATTATTTTTTATATTCGCTGCACTGGGAGTTGAACTCTTTGGTCGACTAGGTAAATATCTCGATAAAAACGCGATAAATTAGACGAATCGTATCGTCGATCAAACTTTCACTTCGGCCCACTCGAAGCAGGCAAAGCTTTTTTGTCTCAACGCGATTCAGTCATTAATCAAGCTTTTTTGACGCGGCGACTCGGTCATACATCTCGCGTGTGGCTATTTTCCGGACGACGAACGAAACTATATGAAGACTTGGTGAAGTGCGCAAAAAAAAGAAAGCCCTAACGATGCCGTACGCCTTTTTGCAGAATGTAGCGACGAGTATCCGTGCCAAGGTCTCGGCGAGCACGCTCACTTCAGCAATTTTGGCATGGCTTTCCTGACGCTGTTCCGGGTTGCGACCGGTGACAACTGGAACGGCATCATGAAGGACACGCTTCGGGACAACTGCGATGATGCCGCTGACTGCGTGAAGAATTGCTGCGTCAGCAACATCATCGCCCCCATATTCTTCGTCATTTTTGTCCTCATGGCGCAATTCGTCCTCGTCAACGTCGTCGTGGCCGTACTTATGAAACATCTCGAAGAGAGCCACAAGCAGGTAATGTCTCAACTCCCTCTCGCCTTTTTTTTTACGAATTTACTGGGGACTTGTCGGGATTTCATATTTGCCCTACGAATATCAACTTACGTCTCTTTATATATCCAATTGATATAGAATAATTTAATATCTATTCATTATCTCTATTGAAAATTTACAAGAGCTTTTACTTTTTACATCAAATACTGTAGATTTTTTATATCTATATACATTCGAATTGAATTAGCCCATTTGCTGCACGGCATGTATGCTTCAAAAATTTATATCTGGGATGTATACATGTACACAGAGTACATTGTGGGTTTGTATATACGTATACATATACGACTCAACTGGGATTTATTAGCCTCAGTTTATCTTTATACTAGAAGAGGATGCGAACAACAGTAGTGTCCAGTCAATAGAAAATAAGAAATGATTTATGGTGTTTATATGACAACAAAAAAATCGCACTCATATTGGCTCAAGTAAAAAATTTGGTATTTACTGCAATTTACTGTTGTGCTCATCCTGTATCTAGGATTTTAGATATTTTATACGATAATACTTTAATTATGTTATTTGACATTCAAATAGTGCTAAACCACATTATATACGTCGATTTTTATCATTAAAATATTTAACGCTGCACATAGCTTTTAGTCTTACAAGATATTTTATTTACTTGTCGAAAATTTAAAACAGTTGTTGGCTAAAAAATTTGGTATTAAATGGGCAAACGGTCGTTACTATGTCTGTGTCGGTCGTACCAAAATGCGAGATTCGAGTAACGAAATGTGCCTGTCTGTCGGTTGCTTAAAGATGGAAGATGAGCTCGACATGGAAAACCAGCTAGAACGAGAGCTGGCGGCCGAACAGGAAGAACTTCTCGAGGAAGTCGAGGAGGAAGACGAGCCCGAAGACGTCGACGAATTGATGAAAAAGAAAGATCGTAGCGATGTGTTGGACGAAAAGGACGAAATGGAGCTGAACGAGGCCGATGGCAGCGACGAATTTTCGGGCAGCGGTAGGCCTGGATTATCCAAGGTGCGATCGCTGCCCTCGAATTTCACCTACAATCCACCAGCCGAAAGGGAGAAAACGACCGATGGTATAGCTTGACAGTTTAAAGCCTTCGCTTATTCTCTTGCCTAATTCTGATGACTCTTTATACTTTTTCCCATGTACTTTATTATCCACTCTGGGTCTGATAATATAATTTTGTATTTTGCTATTGTTGTTGCTATTTTTGTCTTAAAAAGTTTAGTCAGGCCTAAGTTTACGCTTTCTAACATTTTCTTTACAGACTACGTAGTTTTAACGACGCATGGCTTGTCGACTTCAATGATAGACTTTTATGCTTTAAAATTTCTATCTATAAGCGACCTTATTGAAGGTAAAATCAATAAGCGTCTGTAGTTTTGTGGGGATATTCCCTTATTTTTGATATCTGACCTATTGTACCTGTTGCGTTACGTGTCTCACCGGATATTGTAAAAAATAAGCTGTGTGCTCCGAAAAGCACAGCTCAAGAAGGCGTGAAATACATTTCACTGATCTTTTTAACTTCACTCGAGCACCAATATCGATGCAAAATTAAGGCACTTACATTTTTACATATAAAATGGTCCATCTCCACATCATCACTTCTATTACGTTGTGTCATCTGTTCACTTATTGGTGCATCGATCGATGTTGTTTCATAACAATGAAAAATTTGTTGACCGCATGGTCATCTGTTTCAAGCATATCACCGTAGTTATGAAGTATTTATACTTGAAATGTAGTACCCTGAAAACTTGTTCACAAATCAATGTCTCGAGAAACTGCGACAACCACGAACAGTCCCCTCCCACCACATTAATCGGTTAAAATCTCAAGTACAGCATTGCCTATTATATGTGTGTGCGTATCTCTCTATATGTGTTGGATTTATGTTCAATGAGTGTCGAATTTTCGATCCGTCCAGACGTAGCCTAATGCCAGGCTATTTTGCATTCCCACAGACGCAGCTGTATCAACAATGGATGATAGCCGGCATTCCATCTACCAGCGAGCTGCTAGCTCTAAGCCAGCCAAATTCAAAGTTAAGCGACGTCAGACCTTCCATTCTCAGGATCGTGAACCCCCCGGCGGAGGCGGAGGCGTCGGCGGCAGTCAGTCGTCCATGCACTTCGAGGTAGCCGAGCTCATACGCAAGCCCAACAGCAACCTCAGCGTGCCCCGCATCATACCTCAGCGCGGTGGCGGCGGCTCGACGAATAGCAGCAACGCGTCCATTCCTGCTGCTGTTGGCAGCACCAAATATCTGGCGGTAGACAATAAATCCTCCTACCTGAGACCTTCGTCCGTCGAGTCCTTCCAGCAGCGCCGAGGCTCCAATCAGTCAACGACGTCCGACAGCCTCGGCAGCTCGAAGCAGAAACATTTTCTCTGTCCCGTGGCCGACGTGAGCCTGGCTAAGGCGAGGATACCGACGCCGGAACTTGCCTCTTCGAGCACGAGCCTCGTCTTGACTGGGTGAGTTTTCCCACTTAAATACGTAATTTAAATCAACTGGTCGATTTTCTGGACGTGTATTTGATCGACTATTTTCACAGTGCATCTCGTTCGTCGAGTATGTCGAGTCACGGAGCTGGTGGAGGGCTCGTCGTTCCAAATGCCCGAAGAGACGGCCGAGAAAGCGATTCGAGGACCGAGCCGTACGCGACTTCGTCACCCATATCGATGCTGCTCGAGGAACCCGTCGACGTGCAGTCCATCATCAACGAGCGGCGGCCGTCTCGCCTCAAGCCCGTCGCCGCCTCGCCCTTGGCCGGCTATGGTTTGTACGTGAAAGAGGAAGACGAGGAGGAGGAAGAGAAAAACGAGCAGTCGGCTCGAGGAAGCGCCGCGATCGGCCAGCCCACCAACAGTAGTCGCAGCAGTGGCAGCGGCGTAGAGCTGTGCATCTTCGTCGACGGGAGCGCGGCGAGCCCGGAGCAGCGAGAGCAAGAAACTCAAGTCGGCGACGGTGGCGAAGAGCGAAGCGCCTCGAGCGACAAGAGCAGCAGGAGGCGCAGCCCTAGTCGCGAGGACAACGGCGCGACGTAGAAGAGCTGATCTTTTTCGACTGCAGCAGACTGACTGAACCCGAGCATGCTGAGAGCGGCAGCTTCGAGCAATAATAAAGCCGAGTCGTCGCGTGTGCATACTTCGATATTACGTCGCATTTCCGTATTGACATTGGTAACGAATTCCTTTTGTCGTTTCGGTTGCATTTCGAGCCTTGATTTTATATTCAAGACGCGATATCATTATCATACTATAATCAGATCGAAGAGTGCTACATAATCTCTTTGATTCACGGCTGCACGCGCAGCCACTCGTTACGACAAAAAAGATAATTTTTTTCGTGTGAATTATTCTGAAAGACTGTAGTGTATGACAATATAGGTGAATAATCACATATAGAAATCTCATACCTTCTATTGCCTTCGATACACCTTTTATAAAGAACAAAACTATTATACGATATGTAAAGTGCGTGTACGCGTATTGTGTTACGAACTCAGTGCCACGAACGGACGCCTCACTTCCTTGCATTTACAAAGAAGAGCATCACGTATGTTACACTGTGTAGTGTTATCGCTGAAACTGATGTTATGTTTTTTCGGGTGACACAATGTAGACTTTTTGCGAGTGGTTATTACGTTACATAAGTTGTATTATGGACAAACGAACCTTCCAATAGATGTTACGCAGAAACACATTTTATGAACAAAACTAGCTGTTACAATAACAAATCAAGCAATTCACATGTCATTGAGATGAGCTAACTTAAGTAGTTGTTGATTAAAAAAGCTTTTATACAACAAAATCATGCACTTCATAGTCACTTCCATGAGTTACGCGTGTTCATAGATTACAATTAATCAATGAGTGTTTGCTAGATTATCATAAATGAATTAAAAATGAAAAAATTGTCGGTGTCTCCGTATAATCAAAATACTACAACTTGTAACAAGTAATGGCACTAAAAGTGACGAGTTGTTCATAGGTCAAATTTAGCGTATTTATAGGAAATTCGTGGATTTTGTGCTGATGAAGTATTTCAAATGAAACTGAATATATAAAAATCCTTCAATTACCCAGAGAAACACTTTAATGTCTCAAATATACAAATAGTATAAAATAAATATTTTCTAAAAATATTACAAAAATCTAACAAATAAAGTCATACGTCGTATCATCGAGATTGTACATCGCAAAACTTGCAGTCATCGAGTTTTTCTTTGTACATGTAATCATCAATCAAGTTGCAGAAGCAAATGGAATTATTAAATCTATAAAGACTTCGTTTGAAAAACTCTTCTTACTGTAATATAAAATAGTAGAATAGTAAATAATATGTTATTTTTGAAACGGCTAGTGATTTGCACGTGCAACGCAGTAATTCTATTTAAAAGCAATAATAAACTTGATTGTGTACGAAAAAACATTGAAGGAACGTGAATTGTAGTTAGTGAACTTTTTCATCGACATTATAATATTAATATATCCTCTATGCACTGAGATAATATAATCTCAACTCGATCATTGTATCACATCTTCACTTTTCTACAAAATTTTCCAAACTTTTCGAGATTTTACAACTTTGCATGAAAGGGCTTTTGTGAATGTGCTCAACTCTATCATCGTTTCATTCATCACATTTGTTATTTGAGTGTAATTAAATCCTTTTTCTTCGCTACGTATATGTTTTACGTACTTATACTCTGCTCTTCAGCGTCATAGTGCGATTTTTCTCATTAACCTCTGTGATATACTTTAATTATTGAATGTATGGGAAGCACTATTGCGAAAATTAAAGCGAAGTAAAAACGATAACAGTATCAAACTGTTGAGGGTTTAGCATAATTTACTTGAGTGAATGAAATTGTGAAAAAGCTAACATGAAAAACTAACGATTGAATCGAAAGTTCTGTACATAAATGTACTATAATTATTATATTCTTCTTTATACACTCAATGTTATTTATTTTGATACTACTTATAGCTACTGTATACTCAATCACTGTCAAGTTTAATGAAAAAGATAACTATTTGCCTTCACAAAACGTTGATGAACCTTATTCTCGCGTATATAATGATGCCATCATCCATCTCATTCGGGAGGATTTATATGGTAGATAATTATTCCTAAAATACTGTAAATGACTATGAAATGTTATCCAAAATAGTAAATTTTTTTATTACAATCACTGCAGTACCTCAAAATCAATAAATTTTATTCTTCGAGACAACTTGGGCGTTTTCCGACATTATCTGTTGGAATTATCGGGCCGGAAACTTTTATATGTATATGTTTTAAGAATTTTATGAGATTATTGGATGAAAATAATGTTGAATTAAATTACTACATAAAGGCAACTCTTGAGTGACATCAAAATAAAGAAACTAATCTGGCTCAAACATGTATTCAGCCAGCTATATAACATGAAAAATTATATATACTCTTATAATATGCTTTAAGGGTATGTTTAAAAATGTGTGCTGCAAGCAGCTCTAGTAGTTAAATGTCTCATGAAAAAATGTATATAATGTGTACATACTTATATATTTTTTGGAAAAAAACTTTTCAAGTTAATCATATGTGAGTAGTGACAAGAATTTCTGGATCTCAATTAAAGAAAACAATTTAATAATACTATTGAAAAAACTTTTTAATAAATCGAAAGATAATCGCATAATTTTTTCATCATTTTTAAGTATAAACGTTATTCGACGACCAATTAACGAGGAAAAACTTTTTTAGCTAACAGTTTGAATAGAGCTCGATAACTCTTCTGACAATCAATTTAACTCTACGTAGTTAATACTTTGTAACAACATTGTTTCAATCACGAAATTGGCCTTCAAGTTTTCATCTTCAACTTTTTTCATTTTTCAACGAAATTTATCGGACTAAAATTTATATCTTGGCACCACGTCCGTGTAAAATCGTTCAGTCAAATTAGATTTAGACGACTGATCTCTAATTATTGATCAAGTGATTCGAATGCAATTAGCTGATTCTATAGCGAATCTTACCCATCGCCAATCAATTACACTGCAAAAATTGAACAAAATAATAAACGTTTCTATCAAATGTTTACTGAATAATATAAACGTGCCTCTCTTTTCACACGTATATAATTTTCTTCACCATTTCATTTTAATTTCATTGATTCTAAAGGATATAAATTATTCAAAAATGTTTAAAAAAAACTTTTAAAAGAATCCAATAAAAAATTAAAGAACTATTAGCGGAGAAAAAAACGTTTATAATTAGCAACGAGTGGTGTACACATCTTTTTAAATGTAACATATAAGCTATTGTGTCGCATTAAATTATTCGCAGATTTTTTACGGTAACGAAACATAATTATCAAAATACGAAAAAAACCTGCGAAATTAATCAACTTCGTTGAATTGCCATGCATCGCATTACATTAATGAAATATACATTAAGAAAAATAAAAATGTTTATTAAAGAAATGTAAGAAAATATAACACTTCATTCTTCGATTAGAGAGTGGTTTCAATTTTATGAAGTATATAAGAGCATTAATTTGAACGTATGAAATACCAATGAAATTGATTTAAAGATTAAGAAATAATAATGAATAGAAGCTTCGAAGTGTAATAAAAAGATACATGATACGCGAATGAAATTTTTTGTCAAAAAACTGCTTTTCTTGTGCAGTTTTGAACTATTTTATTTATAAATTTAGTGAAAAAAAAACAATTTTATGCTGTAGTTTTGGTTTGGCAGCATTAAAAATTATATATATATATGATATAAAGAAAATCTGCGCTGAGCTATCTATAACGTAATTGGCTTGAGCAAATTGAGAACACAAAGTGTGAGTGGATCTTGTTGAATTGATATAGTTATATTCTATTGTAAGGAGTGATTATCAAAATAAAATGTATGAGCGAGATTAATATGTATGTCAGCAAATTAGCAAAAGTAATGAAACATAGGAAAAAATAATTTATAGAATTTAAGATCTGTACAAAGAAAATATATTAAATAACTATATTATTTCGAATGTTTTAAAAATTATTACTTTTACTTAACATTTTAAAACAATACAACTTATTTTTAAAACCATACATTTTTTAATAGTATCATATTTTTATTAGACACATTGTTGTATAGTTTACTAAATATACCTGCCTATAAAATTAAAATTATACAAATATAGAAAATGGGGGTTCAGAATTTTCTCAGTTACTTGAAACATAAAATTCCCTTACATCTTGTTTCAAACTTATTCATGTAAAAGTTGTATGCACATCTGTTAAATCTAAACTCTAATCTCTTGATACGATTCAAGAATGCCGTGCACTCTGATTCTGTAGATACATGTATATTTGCTATTGCCACCATTGGAATGAATCTTCAATTCAACAAATTCATATGCCCTCTTTGGATCCTTCTTTAAAATCATAATTATAACTTGAAAAGAGATATTACTTTGTTACTTAGAAATTAAATTTCAAATGACTCAGTGACTACCTGTATGGAGAAAAACTGTACAGCTGGACCCTTAATATCATAAGTATATTTACCAAACATAAATGGATTTTTATCGTGCTCATCGTCAAGACCCTAAATTAAAAAACTTTAGTAAAATATATTCTATCAATTTCATAAACCCTAAGAATACTAATTTTTTTTAAGATTTCGAATCTAACCCAAATTGAAAATTCTTTCGGAGCTGAACTATTTTCACCGGTAGGAGAGATAGCAGGAGATATATGTTCAAGACTAAAACCAGACACACGAACGCTACCCATTAGTTGAATTACTACTTCTCCAGTGTTTCCTCTGATAGCCCAACATTCCCCAGGTAATACCCCTTTCTGATGGAAATTTATTTTTTTAATCTGGTTACCAAAAAACATTGTTATTGAAAATCAGTGTCATTATTTTTTAACCTGAATAATAGATCTTGGATTATTATCTTGTTTACAAATAGGCATTCCTAATAATTTCCAAGCCACTGCGCCACCTGTGTATGTTTCTGTTTTCCTAATAGAAATAATTGCTCCACCTATCATCCGAAAATAGTTAAACAAGCCATGAAATGCCCTTTATTCAATTAATGAAAGTAGTACCTGATGTTTCTAAAGCATAATCTGCTTGCCCAGTTTTATCTGCATTATATATTTCGAGTTGTTGATTTGTTATTTTTTTAATATTATCCGGAGATGACAATTCTTGTAATCTTTCCGCTTCTACCAAATCAAGTAATGAATGATATTTAACTATAAAAAAATCATCAAGTTGTTGGATGATATACCTTCAGTCAATTCCGTTCTTAAGTTAGAAATGGCCTCAGTTATTTTAGGAACCTTACATGCTACATCTTTCCATTTACTCGTATGCAATTCTTTTGCTTCCATCAAAGTTTTCACGTCATCCTATAAAGTTATCGATAATTTTTTTTTCTTTAACTACAATGAACGTATATTTACTTACTTACCGAGAGTATGTTCAAATTATTCCTTAATGAACTCAAATCTGCCTTAATTTCTCGAAAAGAGTTATTGGACGAATATTTTTCACATACATGAGATATGGATAATACTAAAAAAAAAAAAAATTTTAAGTTTAAAGATGAAATATTGCGCTGGATTTACAAAAGTTCTTAACCCTCACCGAGAGCAACAGACACTACAAAAGAAAACAATGGTTTGAGAAATTTACAAAACCAAGAGCCTTTTCTGCAAGAATGATCTTGAACAACACAATTTCCCGGTTCAAAACTGCAACCATTTTGGTAACTCATTGGATTATTAACATAGTATTATTTGTAATGAAAAAATAATTCCGAGTTGACAATACAGCGTTTCTGTAGGTTATGACCAACATTTTTAATGTGAACTATCTTCAGATTATTTTGCATGGTTAATGTATAATTATAAACAGAATATTCTTATCATAGTTTTAAGCACTAAACTATAAAAAAAGTAGAAAATATAAATTCATCCAAGTTACTTAGAGAAATATATAATCGATTCCAGGAATCAAAAAGAAATAAACAATTTTATTTTGATTTAAAAATTTTATAAACATCTTGCTGGTAATATATGATTACATAATTATCATATGTGGTCGGAATGTTTGCATGTATGTAAATTTTATTAAACCCGCACTTACAATGTAAATATTTCTCTAACATAAGATCCTCGTGTTATTAATTAAAATTTGCATTAAAAAACTTAACTCATCAAGCAAATCGAGGACCATCACTTTTAATAATTTCCATTAAACTTCCGAGTTAAAATGTTTATTTCAGAAAAAAAATTCAACGTTTTAAATAAGTATTAGACATATATATTTTATAACATAAATACATTGCGTCAATTTGATTTTTTAAGTAGATACATGGTCAATACTAAATTCGCGACTAAGCAAGGTTAATTCAAACAATTTATTACATCGATAACGCAATGATACACGCTAAACTTTTTGATTATTTTGTACATTATTGCAATATACACAATATTATTATGTGTAATATACTCTGTGTTTTATTGAGTGACCATCATAGATGGTAATATTTTTTCATTTTTTATGTTTTATCATAAAAGCGCTAAATTAATATCACGGTATGCTATTCATCGTATTAAGTCATCTTTTTCTATGTTTATGTTTCATCATTTAAAATTTGCTGATACAAAATACAATGCGTTGAAAGCATTTAAATTTTTTTATCTAACGTCGATAGTCAAAACTTTCTTGAGCGCAGAATGAATTCGAACGCTAAGGCGACCATCGAAATCATAATTTTTGTACATCGTTAGCGCTTTGTGAAAACAAAATCTTCCTTCTTCATAATTCTGCAAGATTTAAATACAAATATTGAAATATTTGTTCAAATACGTGAATAAAATGTTTGACCAATAACATACTTTCATATCACACAATGCACTGCCCAACTCATAAAGAGCAAATGCACTAATATGCTGATCTATGACATCTTTGGACGGTGTACGGCGTGCTAAGCAATTTCGATAGCACCTCACTGAAGCATCTTGGTCTCCGAGGAAAGCATAAGCTGCACCTTCGAGAAGGTCAGCCAGGCCAGTCATGGGTTCTTCTGACCGACTGTTTCTACAATCTGAGCAAGCGAATTATTAACGATAAAATTATAAAAGTTAAGAATTTTTGGATTTAGATAAAATTGTAAGTCTCACCAAATACAATAACGCGAAGTGATTCTTTGGAGCACGAGGGCATGGCATTCCACAAATACAGCAGCTCGTAAACCAGCATTCTATAGTGCGGGACGGTGTAAACTTCGCCATTATCAGGATTTATGAGTTTTGGAGCTCGCCTTGCAATGAAAATGCCAATTTGGGATTCTCTTGCGGTGCCGGTCAACAGAAATATCAACTTCCGATTGATTGAAATTACTCGATCAAAGTGTCCATCGGATCCAGAAGACACTAAAATGCCAAAGAATTCGATACGAGTATTACTCATTGAGTAATAAAAATTAATTTCGAATATTGGCTTTTAATCGCTCGAGTTAATCGCGGTATAGCATGTGACGTTCTCGACGTCAGCATGCAAGGATCAAATTAAGAACACTTACCGGCGGCTAGATAAGCGTAAAAGCTCTTAGACCAACGAGAGTCTTCCTGTAATTTGGTCAAGGAGCCGTGAGCTTCTTCGTAATTAAGGTGAATCAAATGGCACCAGGCAACCTCGTGCAAACATAGTAGCTTCACTTCTCTCTGCGAGGATAATTGCACAGCTCTCTGGTAGGCACGCAATGCTCCATTGACGTTCGACTTGTAATACGATAAGAAAATAATTATTGCCCCCGAAAATTTTATCAAGTTCTTACGTTAATCAAAAATGTTACCTGCAAACGTTCAATTCTGCCGTGGAAAAAAAGAAAAACAGCCGAGTCTCCGAATTCTGGCTGGCTCTCTATGAGAAGTTCTTTGGCAGCTTCGACGCCAGCCTCTACGTTCGCTCCATCCAGTCCGAAAAATGGTCTGACGATTGTATGGAACCAAAGCAAGGCTAGCCTGTAATTTCAACATTTCTTTATTCGTCAAATGTATTAAAAAAAAAGAAAAAATATAATTCTGTCTCATTTGAGTTGGTGAAAGATGAAAGGTCGCTCTTATCTCACTTAGTCGGAAAGAAAACGTGGGCAAATAACGAGCTTTCTTTGCATGAAAAGCTTTGGAGGGCAAAAGGTATGACTCCAAAGAGGTATATAAATACGTAAGTGCTCGTCTGTATGCCTAGTGCACGTCAGAAATGTGTAGTACATACATACAAATATATAAAGTAACGTACGTAGCGAGTGGAGCTCGCATGTCTTGGCTGGATCTCGAGTACATGAGAGCCGTGAGGCCTGCTTGCCTGTCACCTTCAAAACCCAGCAAGTGGATGTATTTTAGCATGGTGGGTGGCATCAAGCTCACGAATAGTTGAAATACTCCGTAACCGAAGCTAACGGCCGTCATTAAACGAGTGACTTCTGTCGGTTCCACGAACCTGTATGAACGTTCAACTTTATGATAACTACAACTTCATCGCTTTTTTTTAATATGAATGAATTATTTAAATAACAATTTCACATAATAAAATAATTTTAGTCTATGAACAAGTAGTAAACAAATGTATGTTCTAAAAAAGGTTTCTGATGAAAAATACTTTTAAGCTAATAATACCATGAAATAAATTATATTGAAATAAAAATAAAGAATTTACGTGTAATAAGGTATTTTAACCAGTGATTGGAGGTTTTCAACCAGTAAATGTCCCGTTTAGAATGTACAGCAAGTATACTCTTTCCTTGTTATATAATAATTGGACACGGGAAATAAGATGCACCATTTGTGAAAAGAATTGAATAATATCCATGCAAATGTATTTCTAGTTGTTTTATCTAACACATTTTTAAAAGCAATTATTAAGTGGGTGCTGGTCAATTATTGGTAGGTTTTCCCTAGCTTTAATTATTTTAAAAAGAGCAATTTATCTAATTTCTAAAATAACTAAACTTTATCGCGAGCGCTAACTTGTAAATATGTGACTTTTATATCTCATAATGGTGAATTAGAGAATTACCACTTCTTCGTTCGTGTGACTTTCTACGCAACAAGCACCATACTAGAAAAAATCTACCGACATATTTTTTTTTTTAATTAATCAAAGATTAATGTAAAAGTGTTGAAAAATTACTACGTAAACTCTATGATTCTATATTTGTTTGTCGTTTTTGTTGTTAAAAATAAAGAATTACGGTGTCGGTTGTTCTGAGGAGATGCCGGCGAACGAGAAGAGCATTGATAGTGAGCTGCGCAGACCTGACGACGGTGTTTCGAACGGCGAAGTGGGCGTGACGTAGGGCCCAGGTCCACCATCGTTTAACGAGCTCCTCGCGCTGCCGTTGTACGATGAGGCGGGTGACCAGTCGGGCTGATTGGGACTTGAGGGACTGGTCAGCTGCGACGGTGGATTTCCGCTGCCGCTGATACTACCTCGCAGTGATGCAAAACCTATCGATTTCGATATCATGAGTCAAATATTTTTTAATTCTTTTGCTCTAAAGGCCTGAGAGAAATTCCTATAATATTAAAATATCGTTGCTATTTTCTATCTCGAGATAGAAGCTCTCGAAATAGAAGTACACAAAAAAATCTCAACATTTTTCAAAGAATCTGTCAGAACTTTTTAAGAATTTTTAAAATTACTCATTACCCTTTTTCAGAGGTCTCTAAAATCCCTAAGAAAAACGTGAAATTTGGGCCTATCAATATAAGGGACAGACAGTTTCAAAAATTATGATAAAATTTTGTGCATTTTTTCATTTAAGTCCTTCTATCTCGAAATGAAAAATAACAACAATTTTTTTATAATATGGAAAGTCTTTTAAAAAATGGTCTTTAAGGCATATGAGATTAAACTAAATACAGGGAGCTTCATTCTTAGGAATCAAGAAATCCCCAAAATATTTAGAGCGAATCCATGACTCAGATGTCAGGTAGTTTCCTTGTTAATTGCAATTAATCAAATATTGAAAACCAACAGTTGATTGACGATGTTTCTTTATTAATATGTCAATTACAATTTCATTTTTGTCGGTGTTACTGTAGAAAACATTTTTCGTGTGTTTAAAATTCATGCCACAGATTAGTAGCCAAAAATGTTTATAAAAAATCAGTCCTGAAACATCTACGATTGATTCGAATTGAAACCTACAGTCAGAATCATCGCATATTGATTTTCAACCAAAGTAAATTTTTCGGTGGGACGATATGAGGTGATTCGTAGGAAATGAAATAGCAGTGAAAAAAAGTAGGGAAGTTGAAACGTGTACGAACCAGATGGACAGGTGCCAAAAGTACGTCTATGCAGCTGCAGTATCTGATTATAGGTGCTTTGATAGATCCGCCAAGCTTTACGCAGCATCCAGCCGGCGCGCACGTAGCCGCTCAGCTCCTGTTGCAGAAGTGTCAAAAGTGCCGCGCACACTTGCGAGTCCGCCAACACGACCTGTCGTTCCAATCTCTGCACGTACTCCTTCTGCTCGAAAAGTTACACAGAAAAAAATATCATACACTCGTCAATTAGGCAAGAACATGTGCTCGCACATTCTCGGCTCCCTTGCCATGACTACCTGGAGCTCGTCTCGGAGCCTATGCTAACTAGCCTAAATATTTCATGCCCTTCAGCAAAGTAAAAAGCCCGTCCAAGTGTTGATGCACAAGACGATGTCAGTGCACGGCACGATCGCATGGGAGCCGCGCTTATGCGACGCCGTGTAGACTGCAAGGACGCGCGACGATTGAGGCCGCAGAGTTTGTTTATAAAGCGATTGTGCAGCTGGCGCAAATTACTACGAAGCTCGGCGTGCTTCTATTTCACTCATGCGAAATGGAAGTAGATTTATCGACGTGATCGCGAGTTAAAAGAGGTTGATTTCCAAGATAAAGACTATCGATCGTTCGCCAAATTCTAATCGAGACTCGAGACGGTAATGTATCGAAAAATCCTTAACAAATATCACAGTAACAATATTTACAACATTTTTACTAAAGAATTTATTCACGAAAGACCAATTAAAAAATAAAAAAAGTACTCCACGTTAGTCGTATATATGAGCAATTCTCTAAATGAAACGCATTTTTGGAGGTAGAATCGCGGCAAATTTTTTTTTCAACCTACGCGGATACGGACCCCCGGGAAATGTTTTTGGGGGTCCTAGGAACATGTAACCACGTAGGAACCATTGAAATTTCAATAGTGCTTACTTTTATAGCTACTTTTGTGATTTAGAGGACGAAAAATCATGTTTTCTCGCAAATTCGGCTAATTACTTAATTTCTAAGTCGCTGAAAAAGTATCAAAACTCATTTTAAAAAAGTGACTGACTACTCCATTCGATAGGAAATTTTCTCAGCTTTTCAATGGTGTTATCAGATTTTCCGACAAATCGCATATTCACCGAGAAAATCGCCATCAAACATGCCAAGCTAAATATCTCGAAAAACTCGGTACAGAAAAAGTGATCTTTGAGGTTTAATTTCGATTTTTCCTCGTGAAAATGAAATTTATCGAAAAATCTGACTGCACCATGAGAAAGCTGAGGAAATTTTCTATCGAAAGCATATCTTCATTTATTTTTTCAGTGGAATTACAATGTTATACATGGGAATTTCTTTTACGTTGTTCGCTGTTTTCTGTTTCCGAGTTGATTCAGCGCGGTCGCGAGGTTTTCGGCTCACTACAATCAAAACTAGCTCGTAATTCCACTGAAAAAATAAATGAAGATATGCTTTCGATAGAAAATTTCCTCAGCTTTCTCATGGTGCAGTCAGATTTTTCGATAAATTTCATTTTCACGAGGAAAAATCGAAATTAAACCTCTAAGATCACTTTTTCCGTACCGAGTTTTTCGAGATATTTAGCTTGGCATGTTTGATGGCGATTTTCTCGGTGAATGTGCGACTTATCGGAAAATCTGATAACACCATTGAAAAGCTGAGAAAATTTCCTATTGAATGGAGTAGTCAGTCACTTTTTTAAAATGAGTTTTGATACTTTTTCAGCGACTTAGAAATTAAGTAATTAGCCGAATTTGCGAGAAAACATGATTTTTCGTCCTCTAAATCACAAAAGTAGCTATAAAAGTAAGCACAATTGAAATTTCAATGGTTCCTACGTGGTTACATGTTCCTAGGACCCCCAAAAACATTTCCCGGGGGTCCGTATCCGCGTAGGTTGAAAAAAAAATTTGCCGCGATTCTACCTCCAAAAATGCGTTTCATTTAGAGAATTGCTCATATACACGTAAAATTCACCAGAAACACCCAAGCGCTGCAACCTAATTCCTACGTGCCCTCCAGTACTTTTGCCTCTTTTGACCCTCTTTATTTTTATTTTATTTTACGTAAATTTGGCCATTGTTTTCTTCAATCATTGGCAAGTTATTTGTAAATTAAAAAATTCGATTGAATCATTGCAATGAGAAAGAAAACTTACGGCCGTTAGGTCAGCAGGGCCGAAAACTCGATTTTTCATGGATCTGAGCCAACCGTCGTCGTTGGCTTGACAATCTCGTTCCATGTCTCGTAAAAGCTCGACTGCCTGGCGCACCTTGTCCTCCTCGAACGTCATCAAGGCGTTCTGCAACGATAACAAGGCTCACGTGCTACGTGTGGCATATCAATGTGCACTTGCGAAAAAGTGCAAGAAGATTCAACTCGTACACAATGTCTGATATTTTACGAACCTCGTAAGAGTGACTTGACCAATATATTAATGGATGGGCTGCATAGATGATTCGTTACTTTCATAATTATGATAATTATTTTGTAATATTCAATGATTGTAGCTATATTTTTAAATATCCATAAAGTATCTTGAGTAAATAAAATACTTAATATCATTGAATATTGTAGAATAATTGTAATAATCATCAAAATAACCAATCTACTGGAAGCCTATCCATGTATATAAATATTGAGCCATTTACTCTATCAACGAATTTCAAATAGAAATTTATAGTATGTTTTATTTGCTCGTACTTTCATTGCACAAATATTTGCGTATCATAATTTTCCAAGCATACCATGGCAATAAAAAAACATTGTGCAAGGGTCGAACAAGTCATAAAGATTAAAAGTCACATGGTGCCAAGAAATAAGAATTCAGCTTGAGTTAAGCATATTACCATGAATAATACGAAACATCGCCCAGCTTTTATTTGAAAACTGCGAGGATGTTGAGAGAACAATCTTTCGGCTTCGTCGGTTTGATTATTCAACAGAAGAGCAATTCCTTTTCTGGCAATATCCCAATCAGCTTCCGTGGAAACCATTTCCTTGATTTTCTTTTATTCTACACCATATATTATACGTATTATAAATCAAGACTTTTTATTGTTTGTAAATCTTCCGTAAAAACTATAGATAATAATGATTGAGTATTAATTGAAATAAAATTAACTTTTCGTCTCGTTGAGTGGTTTAAGTTACTGATCTTTAACACATACGATCCAAATAAAGTAATGAAAAACATATTTTAACACACTTGATATGGGTTTTGGAACTTGTTTATCAGTCAACAATTTAGTTTTTATGCTTAACCGATTAACAGCATATCATCCAATATAATTTTGTTTTGTTTCATATGTGTAATTCATTTTAGTCTATTTTTATTGATGAATCATCTTGTAAACAAATATAAACACTTATTTAAAAAATTACCATTGATTATATAATATATAACGATGATCCTCACGAAGCGTAACACGTTTGTATGTTAATTTAAATGGAAACGTGTTACTTTTCGTAGAGAGTGTCAATATACAACTCATAGGAAAAAGCATTTGTTTCATTAATAAAAAGACCATTTTCATTTTTAATGCGAAATTAGCCGGGGCAATGTAGGTACAAAAGTATGTATAGGACAATTGATCGTTTCAAGACTGCAACTACGTCACGAGGTGAGTATAATGTATGTAAGTAGATTAAAAGTATGCTTACCAGATCGAAGATGATCACGATGCATAGTTGGTGACATGCGATCGCCTTCTGAGCGGCTATATATTGTTTTTAACAATGGCAATTTGCACCTTCGCCTTTTCCCCGTTGGTTTTTCGAAGAAAACGTCGAAGAGCATCGTAAATGACATGCGATGTGCGACGACGCACTAAAACACGGTACTGCCCAGCCGACAGCTGCACGTGCACTGCGATCGAATACTGCACCGTCGAGTAGAATGCAAAGTCTGTCGCGCTCCGGCGATTGCGAAGTTGTTAAGGACAAAAAAGTACGGAACCCGCCAGGAAAAAGCTCAATTATACGCAAGCTTGAAATCTTTCCTTTTCTTCAATTAAGTTTTTTCATGTTATTTTTTTCATATTTTTGAAGAGATATAATCTTCATTACTCTTTCAATTATTTCTTGTTATGACGATTGAGATGTTTTTTCCACTGAACGGTGATTTAAACGTTTAAATCTCAAATTTGAATGAATCATTTTTTAATTATTATACTTAAATGCATCATTATATTCTGCAGACTAAAGTTAAGACTAAAATAAATATTATTTTTTAAAGAATGGTAAATACAAAGGAATGGCGGGACTATTAAAATTGCGTTTAAAATTTTTTGAGTGCACAAATCGTGTCACGTCTTTAATTAAACAGTTTAAGCGAAAAGTAAAGTAAGAACAGAACCAAGGAAGCCCTGCACTATTCGATTTATAGATGATCTACTCACCTATTGTTAAATTTAAATACCACGACTTTGTTGAACTTTTCATTGTAATAAAAAAAAACACTAATCACGTTTAAAAACAGGGAATAGAAAAGGTTAATATGCAATAAAAAATGAAGATAAACTGAAGAGCAGATCGCACCGAGCGAAGTGCGCAGGGTCGACTAACCCTTTTAGGCGCCGCAGACTACGCGAGAGCCCGGCGCTCTTGCTCTTATTACGTGCATGAGCGAGTATTCTATATTTCGCGAATATTATTGATTTTTGCCTGGAAATGCCACCCGTGACCCTGAGATACACCAGCGCCGCGACGTACGGCTGCTCTACTCTCCACTGGTCGAAGGCGAGTGGATATAAAAGCGGGCGCGATGCACTCGACGCATAGTACACTACTTATATGCATAGATAGACCGATTTCTTGCTGCTCAAAATTTTCATTCTTAGAGCGTACAGAATTGTGATACTTAAACTAAATGATTTATTTTTGATTTGGGTCTGAAAAATTATGACTTCTAACGTGGACAAAAAATACCTTTCATTTTTGCATATAAAATTAAGTTTAAAAAAAAAATTAAAATGTTGTCTGGAGTTTCAGTATGAGGCCAAATTTTTAAGGAAAGCTCTACTTTATCACTTTTAAATAAACATAATTAAAGATACTTTTGCCCCAATGAATAAGCAGTTGTATCACAAAATCTCTACTTTATCAACTGAATTTGTAAAAGTTCTTGAATTGAATTTCCCTTTTGACAGTTTTCTACATTATCGTACAGTTAGTCTACTTACAAAAATAGAAAACTTTTCAAAAATCATGAAAATAATTTTTTACTAAAATTATTATTTACAATTATTTATAAGCATTTGTCTGATTTCACAAACATTTTAACAGTAACAAATTAGCTTTTAATTTATATGAGTCTATCATAATTCAAACATTTTTCCCTAAGTTTGACAAGGTCGTCAATGGTACTCACAATAATGAATATAAATAAAATATATCCCTCTGGTCAACAGAAGTATTAAAAATGTCTACTTCTTGATCACATTTCATTGATTGAAGTATCAATTCAATTGAATTGATCTCTTAATGAATGTTTATGAAATTTAAAACTCTATGTAATTCACAGACATTATTTGACTTGCATTATTTACACTTTATACAATATTGATAAGTCTTTATAAAATTCAACAAGGAATGTCATACAAATTCCAAGCCTTCAAATTTTTTATCTGTAATTTTCTCATCAGGCATCAGTATTTGACCTTCGATCGTAAATGCTGTAATATAAGTAGCAGTATTTCCTTTGTATTCTTCAGTCTTCAGAGCAACTATAATTGTATCTTTTGAACCAGGTAGGAATTTGAAACTTGAATATCCTCTAATTGGTACTACAGATCCAATGTAAGTTACCTAATACAAGAAATATATTAAGATTATTTAAACAATTGTAAAATATGTTATAGAATAGTAATGAAAATTCAATTCAGACCTGAACATTCACAAAAGTTTCATCTGCACTTATCAATACATTACAGCTCATGGATTCATCTTTTGTTTCATTGTATTGCTCTTTAGAACATCTTCGAGGTAAAAAGAACCATTTACGGTGTATATTACTCCATGCTCCAGATTCATGAATCATGTACCCTACAGAATAAAGGTTTGAAGACCAATTTTATGTTTTGTTTGACCATTTTTTAGTTAAAATTAAAGATAAATTATACCAGGAAAGTGGATATCTAATACTTCTCGCAACCGATTATAATTGGATACCCAATTAGTAGAGTGTATTTCTCCTCTAGGTGAAATGATTTTGATCCATTGGGGATTGTTATTTACAAATTCACCAGTAGGTGTAGTCCATTCTTTGCCCATACTGCCAACATACAATTGATCATCTTTCACAGCTGCCCATTCAGATTTAAAACCTGTGAAAAAATTAAGCAAATCTTATGTCTAAAAGTTTTTAATTACTTCAAGGCAATAAAAATGAAAATGAACCTTTGAGATTTTTTCCATTGCCATCCATTAGTATGACCCAAGGATAAACTTTGTCTCCTTCAAAAGCATAAACCATTCCTGTTCTATCATCAAAAGTTAGCAATCTACCATCAAATGTAATAAGCTCTGAAAGCTCCATTCCTCTGCCACTAAGACCTAGTTGAGAGTTCAATGAAGTCATGCTAGCTTCCCATTCAACGGATACAACATTTCTAGATGGCATCCATGTCAAAGTGCCTTTTTTAAAATAGCTTTGCCATGTATCGTGCTTCTGTTTACCTTCAACTTTTGAATTGGTATCCAAATCACTAACAATGGCAATGGCATACGAGATACCAGTATATTGTTTAACTGGTGGCGTTAAAGGATAAGTTCTATTATAAAAGTAGAAGTGACTAGGTGACATTGTACTATGGGGCTGCGGAGCAGTACAAATAAGACTAGTAAGTAAGGAGTATCCATAGTAATATAAAGCGATAAAAAATATGAATAGAAGGAAAACGATAAATTGACTCTGTATGCGTAGAGTACTGTTTCCAACTCTATAGACGTGAGGAGTTCGAAGGGCCTGTCGCCAGTCTCTGGATAACATGCTGCCTATTTGTCTATTATTATTTTGATTTTGCAATGGTGTGTAAGCGTAATTAGCCGTTGTCATCTCATCATCTTCTTCTGCAGTATTTGTCGCTTGCAACAGATGTTCTTTAGGTAGTCGTTGAGGGCGATCTCGTCGTTGACTTGGCTGTTGCTTTTTTCTGTAACGATTTGTTATTGACACTGCTGGATCTTCATCTAGACACGAGTGGCTTACTACTCAGTATAAGATGTTTATAATTGAAAATATCGACAGCGATCTGTTGTCGTGGATGTTTCCTCTTTGAGTTCAACAATGAAACATGATGATGATGTGTTGCGGCTTGGCATGTGAACTTGTACGTGTAAGTTTTCTGCTAGACTACGCGGGTGGGGGACAAAGCGAACTAACCTCGGTCTCATGGCGATAAGCTGGTTCTATATTGCACTGGAAGTATGTGCACCTGCGTATCTTTGGCGTCTGCGGCTGGAATTCTCGGGAGCAGATGAATGCCTCGTTCGTCACGTTACCGCCTTGCCAGGCTTACTAACATTCGTTCAGTGTAGCCGCCTCCCAGTGTGGCGATTGGCGCGATCTACGTCTTGCGCGAAGTGTCTATTTTCAAAATAGCTACTTCATTTATTACCTAATAAGTTACCAATCTACATTGCTTATACTCGAGTATTGAAAGTTACATAACGACGACAGTCGATGATACCGAATCGAGCGCATCGATAATTCGTCGTTGTCAATTCGATAGGTCCACGATCTGTGACTGATAATGCGTTTGAAATTACGAATGAACGTATCAACGGTTTCAAGTTTTACTCGCAATTTTTATATTAAAAATAACAATAAACTATGAAGTACGCACCAAGGTCAAGCGACTTTTCAATATTAACCTTTAGAAAGGCCGGAAAGCCAATTGTATATGGGCTCACCCCCTGATCGACACTTAGCCTATGATCGATCAATGATTTAACTTTTATACCATTTTTCTATGGGTGATAGGACCTGTGAAAAGCGATTGAATTTTTAAAAAAAACTAACGCTAAATTCAAGAATCAAGAGATACGTATCATAGGTTTATGCTGACGATTAGAAACCGGCAGCAACTTGTACAGTTCAATCTTAAGTTGAAACAAGAAAATGTTAATTCACTTACGAAAATTTAGATGCTATCGCATGATCATTCTCAACTACGATAGGCAAAAATGGAGACATGACTTGGCTTAAACTAACGGAAGAAAATGGGTTTTAAGTGCGTGTAGACTTCACCGACTTGAACCGTTAAACTAATACGGACTAGCTGCCGAAATCACTCGTGTGCGATTCATAATAAATCATAATAAAAATCTTGCCATTTTTTCCTAATTGATATATTATTGGCTGAAATTTTACGAAAAATTTCTTTGTACCTTATATTTTAATATAATGTTCAATGGATTCTAGACAATCAAACGACCAGAAATGAACCTTCAGATCTTTACCTTGATTGAATTTTCTTTGTGAATGCTTTACTTTCTTGAACTTTCATTTCTTCGTAAAATTGTTTGAATTTATTTGAGTTTTAATTTGGGAATTAAATATTTAACTTGGTTGGATTTTAATTTTTTAAGCGATTTTGTTAAAGTTTGACTTCTAACTGCTGTTCTTAAACAGCTATTTATCAATTTTTAATGTTAATTCAATTTCTTCACATACTTTTTTTGTTCTTGTTTTTAATAGCGTATTTTATGGTGGAATTGTTGAGTTTTATTCGGACTCGCCCTATCTGTAATGTTTCATTGAATTTAAAACTTTAATTCGGTAATATTTGCAATTTGAACAAGCAAAGTAAGTCTTATAATAAACTTTCTTTATTAATTAATTTGTTTGATTATTTAAGACGGTCGCTGTTACTTTATGATAAAATACAAAAAATAGCAGCTGCCTAAAATAATAAGTTGGCTTGGAGGGCTATACATTTGCAATTGGGGTTATCGAAAAAAATACGATCGCTTCATCGAGCGGGTCAGTTGGGAAGAAAAACACACGTATGCGCATACATACACGAGTGTGCGAATGTAACATCGAGGGGATATGAAGACGGAGGGTGGCATACCGCTTATGCGTTTTCTTGATGATATTCAGCTCACTGGGGTACGCGGTCGATCCTGAAGGGGAAATTCGAACGCGAAGAAAGTGCGTCGGACTTCTATATGTACAACGTATGGATTTCATGCAGCATTCGCGAGTGTGTGTTTGATAAGCTCGCTCGCAAGGGGATCGGATGAATCCGTTGAGAGTAAACCAAATTTCTTTGAGTTAAATATTCTTCTAATCGCATTATACTTTTTCTTCTGTATTTTGACGCATATTTTCTCTAGTCTTCTAATTGATTTTTTTCTTCATTTCATTTTCACAGTTTGACTCTTCTATTTGATTACTTCAAATATTTTGGTGCAATCGGAAGCTGTCGACGATGAAATAAATATACGTCTAATTATACCACATTGACGTCGTCTATACCAATTTGCTTAGTTGTACACATCCTTATACAACTCTTCACTCTTCGTCTGGGTAAAAGATACGATAAGGATCATCTCGATGTTTTATGCAATGTCTGCATGCCATATCTTGAGCATAGAATCTTACACTAAAAAGTCAATAAGTTTTGCAAACGTTTGCACGATTTGTGCGTACAACAAGACAAGAGCTATATGAGTTAAAATTCTTCGGCTTACGCATAATATCTTGCTTAATTACCATTCTTAAAATTTTGAGAGATACGGCTGATGTAAGGGTCAAATGACGAGAGTCAATTTGAAATATTTTATTTTAAGGGAGGTTCTCATCTAGAATCCTTAAAATTACGTGATTTTTGTGATTTTTTTCTCATAGAAGGAAGTTGATGAAGTACTCAAGATCCAGAAAATTTAATTATCTTTAGAATGAAAACAAAATTCTTATCGATATCTAAAGTAGTTTTTCAGATATCTTGCTGCCCTTCTCAGAAAACATGTTTTCGAGAAAAACACGTTTAGAATTGTCAACTGCCTTTGATCGCCGTGTAAATGCTTACTCGCAATCCTGACTTTGACTGACTAAGAATTCGAATTCACATACGAAATTTTAGTAATGGATTGAAAGCATAAGCAATTTGGAAATACAAAAAAAAAGATATTTTAGTTGAGCTTGAAGAAAACCTCCCCTTAAGACGTTTCAGAAGTAAATATATCGAAATTTGAAAAAATAAGCAATCGATGTGGTCATTGTACCATAGATTGAGTTTAAGTTAACGTACGAAATTTCAAGGTGTTGTTAATGGCATGGGTACTGTTATCTCCGATTAAATCTTGGAGTATTAATTTACCCCAATCTAAGCCATACTTCTGAGTAGTAAAAGGAGTAAGAAAGTTTGTAAGTACATAACGAGCCCTTAACTTGGCATGCAAATCTCGGGGTTTCACGTGCCTTGCGTGTTCATTTACTCGCATCAAAAAAACTGTCAAAACAACATTTACTACATTTTTCGTTCGTATAAAATGCATCGAGAACTACAATTGGTTGTCAACTCATTTTAATGTGACTTATCGTGATTGATACATCGAATAATTTCAAAATTATTGTACTTTAAAGTTGAATATGTTTTTTAAGATAAAAAGTGTATTCGATTATTCGATTAATGAAAAGCAGACAAGAGATAACCCTCGATTCTTATGGACGTGCATCATCGCAGCTAACGTGTATAATCTAAGCGCTCTCTGTGCAGGCCAAACTCTCCATATCGGCTGCGAGGGGGAAAGGGCGGGGGTAGACTCCTCGTGCATGCACATATTACACACACACGCACGCATACATGTACACCCATATAGAAGCGTTGGGGAGTCGTGGTAAAACGTCGAGGGTGGAAAGCTCGAGGCGCGCGCGACTAAAGCCGGCATCGCAGTTGCCTCTACGAAACGCGCGCGCGTTGATAACCCGTTGTTGTTGTTGCGAGCTAAAACTTGTGTATAGATTGTCCACGTGAGTGAGTGAATTTTTTCGATGAATTTTTAGCCTACACTGGATGCACGAATTTTCATGCTCCAAGTAGCTCTTTACCTTATGAGCATCGAGTTTCACTTCAATTTCGCATCTTTCGATTGAATTTTCTTAAGTATAAAATAATCTAATTTCGAAACAAGACTTGAGCAACTATGTCAAAGTGCTATTATTTTATAATAATTTACGAGTGAGTTGAATTAAATGAAAACTAAATGGAGTTCATTGACCAAGTATAATACCTCTAAAATAATAAACTTCATTGATCGGCAAACTCGTTAATTCAAATAGTTTTACAGATCGTAAAAACTTTTTTTTACGATCGTTTTCATTGTGAATCACATCCCATAAGAATTTTTTTTTGCAAATGGTGGTCTATTTTCATTGAAGAAAAAACACCACTTCACTTTCAATTGCATTTGGCTAGCGAATAGCTAACATCGTCGTCGAAAATTTTCGAATCAGCGGAGTGCGTAAAGAGGATTATATGCGCGACAGCTCAGCATACGTGCGGATAGTTTCCCCCTCAGAACCAGATAAACACGTACCTATGTAAGTAGAGTTATATCTCTGCATTGACTATTAACTACAGTATGCGACCACATGCCTCTTCTATCGTCCTTGAGTGCTTGCATGTATGTTTGATGTTTTGTAGGTCGTAATGTATAAGTACTTCTTTGAAATTCGAAAACAAAACCGGAGTGAACATTTTTTAGTTTCATCAGTTTCAAAATAGCATGCACTGCACAAATTGATTGAAATTTATTTGAAAGTTTTCACGGAGCCAAGTTATTGAACCGAGGTGCTAGAAATAATAACGTTTAACGGTATCGATTCTCAGTTCAGAATATTACTTCGGAGAATTCAACGATTATTCGTTATTTTTAGAAAAGTGCGACGATATTCTTTATAATATTTAATTCTCTTTATAATATTTTGCAACATTTCAAAAATCTATAATATTTTATTCCTTTTGAATTCATTTTTCATTTGTAAAAATGTGTTATTGTCGCTATTTCTCAATACGAAATATTAATCTATCTATCATTTGCATTAAAATCAAATAATATAGTATTTGGCTAATCTATAAAATGAATCAATTATTCACGTTTAAGATGGTGGATTTTTACCCCGAATATCGAACGCTTCTATGAGTGAGCCGCTAGTCTAGCTCTTTTTTGCCCATTATTAGAATGATGGAAAATTGTGGGGGTGCCGCAGTATCTAAAACGATTCGGTTGATGCAGCAACCAATACCTACAGATATATATTCTATATACATGTGCATGCACCGAACATGTAGTCGATATTACACTCTCGGCCCAAGGTACGCAGAGGTAGAGACCCGCAGGCCAGCTTATCAACAGAAGCAAGGGCTAGCCGCGGCATGTTCGCGTGACTGAAGCGAAACGCGCGCGAGAGAAAGAGCCAACTTTCGTGTATGCATGCCGACTATACATGTATATGTGAATGTTGGTCATTATGCGATACAGGCCTATCGTTTGAATTCAGGTTGTTACATTGACACGAGTATGCGAGGGTCCTTTTTTGCTTGACACCAGGCAAAAATAAGTTTGTCCAACGCATGTTAACGTCGTACAGTGGATAATTTCCGATCTACTTGCATCGATTTTCGAATCAACCAGAAAAATTGTTCGGGTACCGCTGCTAATTTATTAATTCGAATGAGCCAAGTTAACGACCATTCAAAACATTCATCAAGAATACATTTCCGGTAAAAGTTCGATCGAATCGCATACGAAATCGGTAGCAATTTTCCTACCTACAGCCGAATCGTTGACATTCCCAGTCTTGGCATATCCCAGGCTAGAGCGAATACTTTCCATATGGCAAAATTCAATCGAACTAGTATAAATTTGTAGTAAAGAGCATCTCAGCGTGTACGTACACGTAGCAGCGAGCTATAATCCCTAATCGATCCAAGAGCAAAAAGCTCAATCATATAAGCTTTATAATTAGTGCTTAGAGGTGCTAGCAATTACTGAAAACCTCCGAGCATTAGTGCGCGGTAGCATGCATATTTCATTCTCCACAAGTCAATTTCACGCGTTGATCAATTTTTACATCGAAGCATTTGCATTTCTGCACAACAGTAGCCAGGCTACATCGCGTACCTGACACGCGCTTATAATCATTAGTCAATCGAATTTTGACCTCTTTTAACGAGGCGATTCGCATTTATTTTCACACTCACACCAGGCAGTGTTTATTATCCGTAGGGGCTTTATCTTTTGGCCTGAAAAACAAGTGTCAGCAGAAAGTTCCTCGTCATGTGTGTAAATCTAGAGCACTAGTGCCAATCCTCGACTCTGAATTATAAACATCCTACTGGAGAAACGAACACTAGAAACCTCGTATCCTCGCTAGTGGTAACCCAGAGTCTTGCACCCTTCTGCAATTCCTTTTCAGCTTCGTGATTTTTTTTCATGTGAGCACACCCTCTTTAATAAAGCTCGTACACGTGTACTCACGTAGACAGATAGAGCGCGACAGTGCAAACACTCTTGAGTAGCTAGCCAAGGTACCTGTACCCAAGACGGCGGACGTAGTCTATATTTAAAGGAAAAAGCTTGGCGCATGAAAGCATCGGTTTATGCGTACGCGGTTACTTCTTACGGCGCGTCTTGACGGCCGGCCGGTATGTGTACGTTAAGGTCGACGACCCTGAAAAATCTGAAAAAATGTCAAGCTCATACATTATAGATGCTCACGTTTCGCTTTCCACATGCTTTCCACCCTTTCTCCTCGTTATGTGCACCATCGTCACGGTTCAAGTTTTTTTTTCAACTGTGCATATAAAAAGAGTTTCCACAAAAACTAATCGAAATACAGGATGATATTGCATGAATTGAATAGGTCTAAGCGTCATTTCTATGGCAACGACGTATGCACACGTGTAATCTATATCGTGCACAAATCGAACACATCTTATATAAGCCG
This sequence comes from Trichogramma pretiosum, assembly GCF_000599845.2. Classification (NCBI taxonomy): domain Eukaryota; kingdom Metazoa; phylum Arthropoda; class Insecta; order Hymenoptera; family Trichogrammatidae; genus Trichogramma; species Trichogramma pretiosum. The sequence goes on along the minus strand of NW_019641652.1, from coordinate 2,819,777 downwards.
GCGTATAGACTCTATTTCTGCTTTGCTCCCTATTTGTTATTCTCTATTTTCAGAAAATCATTTTTGTCTTGGCAATCATGCTCTTAAATACGATATTATTGAGATCTCAAACTTTATGCCATGCTTATTTATAAATATCATCTTTGAATTCTCAGCCATGCAATGAAGATACTTTAGCCCCTTTGTTTTCTAGTAATTGCGTGTGTAATTATACAAATTTAGCAAAAACAACTACTTTTAATGTTCAAGCTTTGTTTCAGAAGTTTAATAAATTACTTTGATTTATCTTTGAAAGTTACTTTTTTTGATAATTGATTTTTAATTTTGATTAAATCATTTTTCCACTTCTTCCCTTTTCGAAAAGTTAGTAAAGTTAAGCAAGCTCATAAAACTACAACATTTTCAGTGTTTAGACATATATCTAATGATAAACAAATCTTAAAAAGATTACATTTGTGGCACTTGGAAAAAAATGAAACGGTTTTTGTTCTTTAGCTATTTCATATTGACTTCTTACTGTATTTGTTGATATCAAACGTGTTCTTGTTTCAAGTATCGTGTGAAATTGGTGCATTACATTGGTACGGAAAAATCACGGGCTATCGTAGTTTGTATTCTTAATAAAATCCAATACTGATAATTGAAAATTTTAATTTTTACTCTTATTATTTTTTAACTTTGAACAATTGTCATATCATGATTAATATATTATCATTATATTTTTTTTGTTCAGAAACTTCTTTTGAATGCTTAAATGCGACCATAAAAAATGATGTTGATGGCAAGTAGCGACTCGATATTGACCATTAGTGGTACTATTGATACGCTCACTGAGTACGATCTTAGCGAAGCCAACAGCGTGAGCTGCGATGGGTACATTACCGACCATACAGATCTTGTGTCCGACATCGATGAGTCTGAGCTGCGCCGAGAACTTCTTACCGATGTAAACTTTGCTTATTAATTCACTCACATAAATTAAAATGTATTTAAATTAATATTGTTTTTTTCTACAGAAATGGAGATTACTTTTCGATAAGGTAATAATAGTTTTTCTCAAATCCAATTAATTAAAGTAATAAATTGATGACTTCAAAAAATTTTTTATTTTCAGTATGATCCTGAGGGTTTTGGAGAAATTCCAATCGAAGATTTTCTAGTGGCATTGAAAAGTTCTGAATGGCAAAAAAAAATACCTATCAATAAATTGGACCTTTTGTACGCGAGAGCAAAAGAGTTTCACGTCAATGCTGTAACATTTCAGGACTTCGTGAATGTGGTAAGTACTTTTTTAAGCTCGTCTGGGTATCATTTTATTTGCGTCCGTTTTTTTATTCCATAGTCACGTTGATACAAATTTTATATTTTAGAATCGTAATAATTAAAAAAATTTTTAAAAAGATGTTCTCGATAATATAAGAAAACTTAATAGCTTGATTTCTAAAACAACATTTTGAGTGAAAGATACTTTTTTCGCAGTTTCTTGATTCTTTTCATTTTTGTTCAAAAGTTTTTTGACGCTATTATAGGGTATTACATGCTTTAATCCCTTCGAATTTGACAAAAATATTTGCATCAATACATTTTTCTAGCTAAGCTCGCTTTAAGTAATATAAGCACTATTCATTCGGCGGCAATGAGATTATCATGTGTTTGACACGATGATCTCTACTCGACATAATTTTACTGTTTACATTTTTACTCCTTATATTTCTAAAGATTCAAATTTTGAATTTATTTTTAACAATACGAAACATCGTTGAGAGCAAAGAGTTTCCAAGTTTACGATTACTTCTCCCAGTTTCATTGTACGTTCTCTTCTTTTTGTCGTTCGACAAAGACGCTATAATGGTAGATTTTTGAAAAAAATTTAAAGAGGCTTTCACGGCTGATTTAATACAGTGGTGTCCAAATCTTATAAAAAGTTTACCTCTATAGCTAAATTGTTATTTTATGAAAGTGTAATAGATTAAAAACATTCCGCTAGCTTACATAAATATAATATGTTAGTCAAATATTTACTACAAAATAAACTAGTTTTTCCAAAAAGTTGGCATACAGTTCAAAAAATGATACTAGTATCGTAAAGTTTTTCAATACTTAATAGTATACATTTTACAATAGAATTAAACACTTTAAGGTTCGCTTTTTTTTTATTTAGCGCGCCATTATTTTCCGATATGTAAAGAAAATTAGGATTCATGGATTATCTCTTTACAGTTAAATAATTATATTTATTAACTAAACCCAAAAATGTGTACCCAGATAAATCGATTAAAACATACAAATCGTCGTTATATCTTCCTTAAATAATTTCTGTGGGAATATTGCATCTGTCCAAGCAGTTCATGCAAGCGCTTGCAAAGTAAAGCATATCTCACGTGAAATCAATTCGAGGAAGAGAAAAAAGTCGTGTCGGAATAAGCACCTACCGCAGAAGGATAGTTCAACCATTTTGGCTTGTTACCTACCTGGCGCAAGTATTGAGCTGTGGTTCGATCAGTAAGAGAAAGAAAAACGATAAATTGATTTACAAGCTTCGTCACGGTGGTCTTTTCTCTTTTTTACCTTTTTATTGCTTACGATTGCAAATTCTTCCAATACCCTGATCGAAATATCGCACCATGCAAGGAATAAACCTGCGAAAATAAACGCGTACGTATCCACACATATCGAAAGCCTGGACAAAGGGATAAGCCGCACCATGGAGTTATTATAATTATGCGCGTAAAGTCAGACAACACGCAGCTCTTATAATTATGTAAATGTTGATGACTCTATCCTTCTGAAAAAGGAGCTGATATTGCTTACCAGACTCGTTTCATACGTAAATTATTCAAGATGTTTATGATTATTTTTATGGTAATTGATGCTTTGCTTTTAATCTCGATATATTGTAGATGATTAAATGACGACTATTTTGTGAGCATTAAAGACACCGTTTTGACGTTTCATTTTATTTTTTCAAACTACCTTCATATTTATGACCGTGAAAACAATAAAATTGTTTGAATAAAAAACGTAGCGATTATAAGAATTGTACAAAAATCTGATAAATTCCAGTGGACGTTGGTTTAAAACGTAACAGAATTATCAGAGAAACGTGTATTTAATTAAACAATTAAAATTTATTAAAAACCAATGGCCTATTCTCTATAATTTGTATTTAGAATTTCATTGAAAGTTCTAATACAATTTTACGAGTGAGCGTTAGCGAGCAAGGAATGATGTTCAATTTTATTAATTTAGTAACATTTCAATAAGTTCAGTAAATATATTCTATTGTTCGGAACATAATTGAAAATATTAGCACTTTTTAAAAGATGAAACGGATAAAAGAGGATTATTTACTTTGAAACTTTATTCTTTTAGATAGAAAGAGAAAACCGACATAGTTGTCTAATTTTTGACTTTGTAGTGGAATTATGCCACAAAATATTTAAACAAGAGATGTATCAGATAAAAATTAAAATATTTGAGTTTTAATTCAATTACTCCTACGCAAATTCATTTTTTCCAGCTATTTTGACAGGTTATACGAATTCGCGCGATATTGAATCAAGTCTAAAATTCTTAGTAGCTCATTCGAGTAGGATTAATAAAAATGCACGTATGTGGATAAGATTGAGTGCCACAGCGTTATTAAAATATCGTACCTGCTTGCTAATGAAAGACCCGAAAAAAAAAGAATACGAAAAATAACACGACTAGGTGGCCGATACATAAAATGCGAGTTATCATTCCACTTCCGAGGCGTTGATTTATTAATCCGAGGTGACATCTTATAAGGCGCGAGCGTGCGACAAAAAATAGTCATTTTTGATCGCGTGAATTAGCATGGCAAAAGGTCCGCCTTCGAGACTTGGTAACAAAGCAATTCAGGCAAAAATCTGGACTAACATAAGTAGGATAATCAATAACCGGTCAGAAATAGATTTCTAGTTTGAGTGAATGAGAAAATCGAGAGGCTTGCCAAGATCTGATAACTACTTTAATTAATTCTGATTTATTATGACAAATAATTGAGCGATTACATTTCAATCCAGCCAAATATTTTTCAATCACATTATTGTTACTGCATTAATGACTCATTAAAGTTTAGAGTTATTTTATTCATACACATCTATAGTGTAAGTATAATAATTGTTGTAATAATGCAAGTTAACTAAAAAAACAGCGATTTTCTCGAAAATTTTATAAATAACTTTTTCTGTAAAATTAAATAAAAATACTTTAATTTTGTGTAGGATATAAACATATTACTGATTCATAATCAGTTAGTTATCTTACTACTAATTCATTAACAGTTAAGTGACAGAAAGCAATGTATATGATGTCTTTAAGAATTACTAAATACCATCACTACCAATTATTTTTATCTACTATATAGCTAGATTTATTGAATTTTTTTCTTAATTAATTTTTACAAATAATATTTTTCGACACCTTTGTATCTGTAATTTTCTTTGCATTGTCGAATATTTATTCAGATTTTACTTTAAAGCCATTGCTTCGCTACCAGCTATTGCTCTCTTAAGTAAAGATATATTTTTTAAATTTTAGCTTTTTCATTCACTGAGATCTAATATTTTTATCGTATAGTTCGCGAAAAAGTTCGTAAAAGAGAGGATTAATTTTTTTAATTTCACAGACTAATTTTCACTAACTCATACTGTTAACATCTCGATTGTTGAAAATACTTGAGCAGTGCTTTGTTAGTTTCTTTAAATTCTGACTAATAAATACTCTTTATAAATTTACACCTTTATATGACAGTCATCATAAAAGATTTCTCATAATTCGATGAAAATCTGAAGCTTTTATCTAGTAATAAGACGACATTGATATTCTATTCTACATTTTTTTTGTACTACTATCAAATGAACTTGATGTAGCATAAAATACATTTCAGTATTGTTGACTTTACATTGTATTATTGGATCCAGGAATTGAGTCAAATTTCTGCAACCAATAATTATCTAGTCATCGAGCTGCAAAGAAGATTATTGCAGGGTAAAAACTGGCGCTTGAGAGCGAAATGGTGCAGTATAAAAAATCATCAAAGAAGATCAATGAAGCCGAAGGATATCATTTAGCACTGTCGGTCGTCTCAAGGGCGTCATATATAATTGAAGAAGGTTGGAACTCGCTTGATGATTAGTAATCGGTCAGCTGACCTTAATATATCATCTAATGCGTAAAATAATTTTTCTCTATTTTAAGCAGATATGCTAAATTATAGAAAATTTCAATTCGATCGAAATACTCTATTGTTCGTCGACACTTACAGATTTTAAATCAAATACTTGTACCTTTTTTTAATAATTTAACATTAATCTTGATCTAATTAATAAATTCTCAACAAGAAGCAAATAAATAAAAAATAGCAGTTGTAAGTCAAATGACACACGCAGCGGTGAAAAAATCCTCTAGTACGTTTAACTCAAAAATGAAAAAATTTGAGAACTCCGCCTCCAATCTTAAAATGAATGTCATGCAGCTCCAAAAGTTTTGATTCCCGAATGGACATTGTTACAGTTTATTTACGGGTGGCCGTCTTGACAAAAAGGTCTACAAACATTTCGGCACGTTTTCAGCTTGTTTACTCTCTTTAATTATATCTAGCGCCCCATTACTTGCGGCAGTGAAAAGTAGAAGCCTCTACTACAACACGAAGATGCTGGAAGTTTGATCATTTTTGGCTTTCGATAATTTGTACACGTTTAAATAAGTCAGAGCATGCTTGAGACTAGAGGAAATTATAACACAAATAACTGAAATACGCGAAACAGATGATCCTTTGTTTTTAGCCGCTACACCCTGAGCCCTTATAATTTATTATTTTTAGTTTTTCAAAATTATTATTGCATCGCTTACTAACTTTGAAAATATATTAAATTTTTTATTCTCTAAAATAAGTTAATATTTAAAAAATTGAATTCAATGTTACTTAAAATAATAAAATGAAAAACAAACTTCAAATAATTCTTCAGAAATATTTGCGGCACGACAATAACTACTTTGGCAACTTTTGGCAATGAATAAGCTAAATACCGATCCACCTAAAGAAGCAAAAGAAGCAGCATCTTACATTTGGGCTGTAATGTTTTTTTTTCCTTAAAAATACACACATACGGGGAGTGAGTGTATGTGCGTATGTATAAACTCACACCCTTTATTTTCAGCTTGACTTCTTATCGGTGATAAAATCTGATTTCGAATTCTCACTCTTCTCTGCGCGCGCTTGCGACGCCCATTAAACGTCGTGGCCTGTATACACGCAGGGCGTCAGGGTGGCGCCTTGCAGCCGAGAAGCACGACACGCGCTCGCTTATTCTACCTTATATGAGGCCATACACGCGTCCTTTTCGTCGCAGTACGCGTGGATATGTATATACTTGAATTTATACGTTCAAATAACACCGCGCCGAGAGGACGATCCAACTGTGATGCGCTGTGTTGTCGTTTCAACTTCTTTCTTTGCCATCGCTGGCTTACATTATACTGTCGTAGCCGCTCTGTGTTGAGAATGTTTAAAGTGGTCTCGATCTTTCTTTAGAATCTTAGTTTATTTGCGGCTTTAATTTATGGCTCACCAATTCGAAAAAATATTTTAATTGGCGTTTAAGAGCCTATAAAGGGCTTATAAAAAAAATCCTATTAGATTGTTGGAAAAGATTTTTCTTCCCTTTTCTTTTTTTTCCTTTTGAACTTTTTAAACTTCTAAAATATTAATTTTTCACCGAGTTAGTGACGTTTCCAGCAGCCTTCTTCTTATATACTTTAAGTATTACATTTTTTATCGTTCCTGCGTTTTCTAGCATATTAAGTTTTTCTTATCCTTGTGTAATATTTAGAACTAACAGTCTGAGGTTCAACCCAGGTAATGTGCGCTTCTCAGAAACATCAAAGGTTACCATCCTAACCTTGAGAAATCCGACCGATTTTGCCTGAGGTGGCGACTATAAGCATTTATGCTCTGAAGAAGTGTACACCATCTAGGTACTGTAGTTTAAACAGTTCATTACAGATAAACAAAAACGTGGTTAGCTCATGAAAATAATTGTATCTGCAGGATAAATGGAAAAATTTGGAATTTAAAAAATTTAATTAAAAAAAATTAAAAAATCTTCTCTAAAATTCGATAAACCTTTTTTGATTTGGAGCTGAAATTGATTTTGGTCTTTCCATTAGGAAAAATGATTCTAATGTAAGATATTACAGGAAATAATTTATTAAATATAAAAATTATGTATTATAGTATATCAAACACAAATCCATTATTTAACCCAAAACAATAAATTGTATGCATCGTTTACGTTATCTGTGAGAAAAACAAGCAGGTTAATTTCATTTATCAATTCGAAGCACAGGTTCTCATTCGTGTTTTTGATACCACGTTCCCACAGCGAGCTTCTGAAAGAATTTGTTCTTATCACTGCAACAGTGGTGTTTTTGATTTTGGCCATCGCTCGTTTAACACGATGCGAGTCATGATAATTTATAGATAAATGTTCATTTTGATATCTTATAAATTCAAATTTTCGTCTTTCGCAAATTGTAAGAAAGGACATTGCTGCTTTGTAATAAAATATAAGAGGTTAATTTATTTTATCTAGACTCTGCAGATTTACAAATACTTTTAATTTTTATGAAAATAAGCCCGACATTCAACATATATAACTAATTAAAAAAAGCAAATGTAAACATTTAAAGCAATATAGAAGCGCAGGCGATACATACGATAAAAAGGGGAAAACCATTGAAAAGAAACAAGTCGAACACGGAGTGTCTATTAGTCTGATCGAAAAAAGGACACACGGGCTTTGAATTCGTCTAAAAGCATTCTTAAATATCTTCAGCTCTTATCCGAATATCCGATCGATCGTAACGAGACGCCACTGTAGTAGCCTGATGCTCGAGGCGACTTTCACTCGGACTGTGTTTTTTGACTGTATGTGTTATTCAAAAGATAAATATCAAAACAAATTCATATGTGATGATCTGAAATTTTTGCGTGAATTCAATTAATTATTCAAACACACATATTATATCTGCTTGAAAAATTTACCTAGTTAATTTACGTGCTAGATGTGCGTTGAACTATGACATATGCTTGAAAAAAAGAATGAATTCAATTATTTGTAAACGCAATTATCTTCCTTTTTGTCGAAAAATTTTTCTTTCATTTATTAATTATGACTCTCGCATTAGTGTAGCATTTTTATTTCTATTATGCCAATGATGGAATAAAAATGAATTGATAATAATAATCTTATGTATTACGCGGTGAAGATAAAATAAATTCTTGAATTTCCAAAATTTCTAATTTCGATTCCTAGTAAGTATAGTAATAGTACTATAATACTATAGTACTATTATAGTACTATTATTTTTTTTAAATCGAAATCAAATATTTTTCAAAAAAAAGTCTAAAATACTGAACGAGCGTTAGCGAGTGAGGATAAAGCATTAATCGATTATTAATATAAGTTAAGCTTACAGAATAATAAAAAATAATGTAAAGCTCATGCTGGGGTAGTTATTATTTAACTTTGACAACGATAATTTAATTTCATGCACAAGTTTGAAATAATTTAATTAGTTTTTAATTTTAAGTAATTATTAGCTATTCATTATGCAAAGTGAATCAACTCTGCCCCCTTTTTAGTTTTATCTTAAAACTTTCAATTTTTTTCATGCACGGGTCACGTATAGTCTTGTTCTGTTTTTTTACTGTTGTAAAATTGGTCTTGAATTTATTTACCAAAGCAGGGCCGATTCATTAGTAGCTCACGTGCGCCTTTTAAACGGCATTTAATTAGGGACAATAGAATTAAAATCATGTAGTCCCACCAATCTTCGACTGCTTGAGATAAGAAAATGAAAAATACGATATAAGCTACTAAGCCTTCGTATTAACATTTCAGGCATTTATGTAAATATAAAGGACTACGGGAAAAACATTTGTGTCTGTAACCGAAACGACTGCGTAGCAGTGTAAGAAATTTTACAGGTGGAGTTTTTGGGATAACGTACTGTAAAGTTCTAATTAATTTTTACGACATCAAAACATTCATCAATAACTGAAATAGATAAGAACCCTTTTTAACAAGCATACTATTATAATTCCTGTTCGTTATTTTATAATCTACTACTATCCTCTCTTACAAAAGTCATGAGGTTTTTAGCCTAGGCAGTTTTAAAGTACTATTATTGATCGTTAATTTCTTTGGACACCTCTAGACTAATTTTAATGAACTATCCAGAAGGAGTGTTTGCAAATAAGGGCCTATTCAACTAAACTCGTATTTATGCCTAGAGCAGATTCTTTATTAAAAAAAATTTAATTATAACTAACCGAAGAAATACAACTTAAATTACAATCAATAGAGTGTCTCAATCTTATTTCAAAGCACTCTTATGAAGCAATGACTTTTTGTACATTTTGAGGGTAAAATTTTTAATGATAATAAAAACAGAATAGGATTCATTCTTTGTCAAAAAATTTATACTATACTTATAGCTGTGAAAATTTTGCTATTCGGTTTAAAATCGATAAACCCGTCAAGGTATACACCGCTGAAAACTACCTGAATTACCCACATTCGTCGGAAAGTCGGTAAGTGCACGAACCGGCGCCGATCTTATCAGGAGCCATCAGAGGTTTTCGAAAAGTAACTGCATACAGCTGCCCTCTACAATCTTAGATTCGTAGCTATCATCATTTTACGTGTACAAATATAGATTGGTTCATAAAATTACTGGCTGTCAATGATGAACTTGTTACGTATCTGAAAATGACAATCGAATCTATTGAATTAGTTATAGCGCAAACTATAAACTGAATAAAGTTTCCAGAAACATATAAAAATTACATACGAATGAAAACATTTTTTAATGTTTTTTAATCTTATTATTAAAATATGGAAAAAAACAAAATAAAAATGTAGAAATATTTGATTATCATACTTAAATTAGGCTTTGCTATACTTTCTGATCTTTAAATTCTTCTATGAACGGCAATTTTATTATTTTGTTGACTCGTCTAAATAACTGAAAGCAACTAACAGTTATAGTACATTGAAAAAATGTGATTCTGTGTACACTCATCTGATATTAATAAGTAAGCGTATTAATATATGTAAGTTGTAAGATTGCATGAATCACTCGGGTATGTAATCTATGTGCACGCGTTACCCATATGCGAGTGGATGATCGTAGCAGGTGCGCGTGCACCTGCAGCGACGAATCGCTAATTCAAGAAACAGCAGTAGCAGCGGTGTATTGACGAGGCAGCGACCCTTTTTGCAATTTTAGCAGTGACTGCCTCACTTATGATTGAAAAATTCTTTGCGGCGCTTTTTCATATTTAGTTTCATTGCATCGAACTTTGAAAAACACCAAGCAAAGATTTCTCAATTTCGGTGCATTTTATGTGTATCCACATTGGAAGACAGAAATAAAGAACGAACAATGATACGTTTGATGAAACGATGGTGTACAAAAAAAGAAAGAGCGCAGTGAAAATCGAAGCTTTCGAGGGAACTCGTGATAGTTTCACGGATTGCGCATACGAAGGTGGTGGCGCGTAGTTCCTGCGTACAGTCGTGTGAATTTTCGCAATTCGACACTTTGGAACTTTATACACACAGAGCTGTGATTTGAGGTTGCATAGCTACCACTATGGACACGTGCTGCTGTTTCGATGAAGTTTATCGACCACCGATGTTTACGCCAGCGACGGCAAACAACACATACACGCTGTAGTGACCGCTTATGTGTATCGACTGCGCCTGTATAAATCTTCCGCAATGCCGCTGCTGCTTTCTTTGAAGTCTGACCTGCTATGTTACGCGGCTGATAGCGTTTACGTACATTTCGCCTGCGTTAGAGTTTACCTTTTGTTTCAGGAACTGATGATTAAATATTCTTATTCGCGAGGAATAAAAAAAGAGGAAAGCTTGAAAATTGGCATATTTTCATGAAAGATGAATCCGTTAACATAAGTCAAATTTAAAAGGTGTATAATGCGTGACTTGTATGAAATTCATTGACAGTCAATTTTGTCCAAACAAAAGTGCAATCATTTACTACTTATTTTGTGTTCAAAGAGAATAAAGTTAAAAGTTGTACAGCTATTTGCCGTACTATCAATTTTCTAATACTATTACCGTGTAAAATGAAATTAAGAGTATAAACTTTATATACGATCAAGAAAAAACCATAAAAAACGAATGTTTTTTCCTCAAGTGCATTGTGTTATAATGTATGCTCTAAGATAGATACGTACTCACCATATATATATATTTCTATCATAAATTGTCAGTGTGGATCTCAAATTTGACCCAAAGTTAAGATATCTGTTACAGTTTTAGCTCGATTTTAATATGTGATTTCTTACATCAAAAGGTAATATTGATAATTAAAAAAGATATATTTCGGTTAAAAATGTTTAGTTAAATTACAAAATTTTTTCAATTTTTAAGTATTATGTATTCGTTGTTATTATCGATTCAGCACATGTACAGACTAAAACGAAAATGGGGACAGATCCATTGTAAGTAAAGTATACTAGACCCATTATAGTAGTATACCTTAATACTGCAACCCGGTATAACTCAAAAAATAGACGAAAATTTTGTGTGACTACGACTCGTATTTTTGTTTTTTCCTGCGCTGGAAGAGAGTATCGTGTCCGCAGAGCTAATAAGAGATTCCCAGGATATTCTATTATTATGATCCAAGCGTATAAAAGCCACCGTAAGCGAGTCGGTATATTAAGCTATTTGGGCTTAAACCCTCGAGATACAGTGTGTGTACAAGTATATTATATATACGACTACAATGCATAATAGCGCAGAACCGGGGTGAAATGGTATTTTACGACGTGGTAGGATTATATTTTCCCAATTTGTGGACGAATATCATTTCGCAGGGGCAATGAATATTTAAGAAAATCTTCAACCAGAAATAAGGATTTAAAATCTCTTTATGGGCGATTCACTTTTTATATTTGTATATTTTTTCCGCAACTAATGACAAAGAATCTTGAATTATAAAATCCACTCGTGTGTCATCGTTTTTTTCTGTATAGATCGATTTGTTACACCTTCTTCAACTTTTTTCTTTAAACCTCTTTAATGCGATACATGTATCAATAGCTGGAAGCAAAAAGCATTTTTTTTTGTACAAGCCAATAAAATTAGAGATGCTTGTATACAAAGACCAGGAATTATCTACTTCTTCGATCTAACTATTATAGTTTAGTTTACGTGCTCCAATAAACTGTCCGGTGCAGTCTTTTGTGAGTAAATATTTTGGAACGTTTGTGGGTAATCTTTTAATTTCAAACAAAATTTCTCTCTTTGATCGTTACAATCCAAACATATCGTGAATCAAACGATTATTTAATGAAAAAAAAGGCAAAAGCATGTTTTCGTACACTCAAACAGTTATATTAGACTACGATATAATTTATATTTGATGAATAAATTATACTTATAAATTATAAAAATAGAATTCATCTATTTTGCACGATTTCCTTCCATTTCTACAAAATTGAATATAACATTTAAGCAATGTTCCAAATAATTTTCAAAAAACTTTTCGTATCTAAGTCGGTACTTTTTTTAAAAACCATATTAATTCGTATTTTCTAGACTTATACTGTTTTAATCGAGTTGAAACGACATTTCGAGCAATTAGAGAAATTGAACAAATAAGAAATAATAGAACTACGTACCAAGAAGAGAGAAAAGAAAGCAAGAAGGTATCGGTGCGTATAAGCATTACATTGCAATCAATTTTTCGACCATCTCATTTATCGGAAGGGTAGATGATTTAAGCCGAGGTTGTTGATACACAACGGAGTTACGAACATTGGCCATCTGCTGTGTCGACTACTGCTCCGAGTCTACGTCAATTCCATAAACACACATACACAGAAACGATATAGACTGCACAAGCGAGAAAGAAACAGCAGCTCTTCTGACCAAGCCCAATTATCATGATGGTATAGTGTACAGAAAGAGAGAGAGAGAGCATTAGAGTTCCGTGCATCTGAGACATGCCGCAACGGACGCGCGCGCGCGACATAATTTGGAGCGCGGCACAGTAGGATAAGAATAAAAGGCCCCCGTCGATTTTTGTGGATGCTGCTTTGTTGCGGGCCCCACGCCTACTACTACGTATATATGTCTTTAGAATGCTTCCTTTCTTCTCCATTACGGCAAACGTGTTTCTTTCTTTTTTCCCTCCTTTCGCTCGATCAATGTCGTCCGTAATGCTCTTACTACCCGCGTGTGTGCAAGCCGCTGCTGCCGCTGCTGTTTACTCTAGGTAACTCATCTGACGCGTGCTTCTGTGTGCAGATCCGTGCAACGACGCAGCGAGCATTTGCTCGTGTTCTAGCCGGAAAATGCGATTGTTTGTACTTTCGAGATTATTAATTGCTATTAAAGCCTTTTGTGAACATGACCGGGGGACAAAAAATCCTTACCAATCCACGAAAAGCTTTGCACCTTATTTCACTAACTTACTTTTAATTTCAGTTTCTAAATTAAGACGTTCGAGCGATATTTTTCTACGACTTCTCGAAAATTTTCCGATTTTCTCCTCTAGGCTCTCCTTTTATCCGGATTCCCGCTCACGTATACATTTTACCTCTCTGCTGCGCTACTGTTCTTCCTTTCTTCCTAGCGAACTTTGCGCACCGTACGTATATATATATTTCTTTCTCGCTCCTTGCGGAGTTCTTTTTTTGTGTTCGCTAGTCTCGTGGCGTCATTATTTTCGCGGCGCCGTTTCCACATTTTCCTTTTCGGTCGCGCACGAAAATTCTCTGGTCTCGTAACTCGATTCTCGCACGCGCGCGTATGCACTGCATTGCACGTCTTTCTTTTTTTATCACACTTCCGACATACGTGCAGGTTCGCACCCTGCAGCCCGCACGACTGAAAGAGAGAAGAGACAATTTTGTCACATTGTGGGTGTGTCTGCGCGAGGTTTCAGTGCGATGCTTTTTACGACTTTCCATATATAAAATGTCCTGAGAAAATGTGCACTTGAGGTACCTCGCAGAATGTTGCACGCTTACGAAACTTGAATCTTTTGCTGTATATATTTTATTTAAAACGTGCTAGTTTAAACTGTATAGAATTTAAGTTTCGATTAGATCAAAGTTGTCAACTTTTTTTACAACTTGATGATTTTTTCAACTTAATAATTTCTAATAATATTATTTAACGCTATGCATTAAGGGCGATAGTTACAGCGTATTGTCCACACGTGCAACTTATGATACGAAAAAGGGCACGATATGAATTTATGTCATTCAGTACAATAATTGCAGTACTTTATAGACTCTAGTTTTTGGTTGTTGTGTTATAATTAATAATTTACGATACAAATGCCTTGAGTAATACTTTTCGGCTCGACATAGTTTAGGTCCCGAGCGCAGCGAAAGTCCTAATAGCTTGACCAAAAAGTGTCCCTAATGGCACGAGTATCTATACTGAGCTAAGATCACATTCATACCCCCTTTCTGATGCCTACCATGCGAACGACACGGTGCCAAAAAGTGCGACTTACGTCACAGAAAAGCGTTTCATAAATGTGAACTTATGCCCTGAAGAGCTATAATATACTATTGTTATTTCATGTCAAAACTTCTAGCGCGGCCACCAGCACAAGATTTTGTCGAATTGCTCAATTTCTAACTCACTGTAAAAATACCAAAATGTTACCCCCAATGCGGAAGTCATTTTGAATGAGACGTTATGATTTCCTTAAATCTGACATTACATTGAGATTCAGCCCATGTAGAAACCCTAGTTATAAGGAATAAGTTTAAGTTCAGATCGCTTTTAATGTCAGGCAAAAATTTTTTCTATTACAATTTTGTTACAATGTAAATTTTTTGTTCATGTGCAATAAAATTATCGCAACAAAACGTTTCATCCAAATTTTCCAATTTTCAAATGCTTCCCTCTTCTGCTCTTTGTTTATTTCGACCATATCGAGACGAATTTTTTTGATTTCTTGTAAATGTTTTCTTCTTTAAATCAATGTGGGCTATTCCACATTAAGCGTGATTAAAGTTTTTAAGGCATCCACGTGCCGTTCGCCGAATTGTCACTTATCGCGGTGGTGAGCTCGAGCGACGAGCCTTTAATCGCGACAAAGTTAAGCATTTCTAGCGGGGAGTTATATCTATTCATTTTTAAATTCAAGTAAATATTTGCAAGTATAACTGCAAAGTTCCATGCAAATTAGTTAATAAAGGTCTAATGTACATGTGCCATCGAAATTCGGATGAATGCGAGATTTTTAAATGCATTTGGAAGGACATGAGCAAACTTGCACCTATACAAAGCCCGCCCGTATTTTAAAGAACTGGCGTTTAAAGTTTAATAGAATTTACGCTCTGCTGCGGGTTTAATGTGTGTAAGTGCCCAGTGCATAAGCGTGCGCGAGCTTCAACACCTATACTTACATTCTTTCAGAAGATTCACGTTTTCTTTTTTATCTTTTTACCTTCTACATTTGCTTATTTTTGCACCTGTTAAACTCTAATTATGACTATTACAAGAATTAAAGGTTTATTTTCAATCTTTGTTTTTGTTCCAGTCATTGATTTTAAAGATGGTTAAATGCGCCCTCCGACAACTTGCAATCGTAGCAACTAAGTCATGTAAATCTGTCACAGATACAATCTTAAATTTTTATTTATTTTCACCAAATTTTATTGTAACCAATAACCATAATTAGTTTAAAAACATTAGCAGCGACTGTCAACGCTTTTTAAAAATGAGAGTTTAAAGAAACTTATAAATCCGTGCGTTTGAGCGAGTTAATATTGAAAAAAAATGTTTGGCGATCTATCTTTGATAAATGAATTCTGACATGATATAGAAATATAATCAATAAAAAAGGGCGAATTTTTTACCGAATTGGGTACAGCATTTCACTTGAATAACTATAAATGCTAATTTTGAAATTATTCATATAACACAAAATAATAAGATGGGAAAAAAATACTCGAACATTAAAATGCCATTTCATTTATAAACTTTAAGGCTTATCTGACGGCAGAGGTCGGAAAACGCTCTCAGCGCACCTTGTCTTCTGTTGACTTTATTCCAAGCCGACGTGGTGTGTTCCGGCGAGCTGTCTCTGAACGCGAAACAATAGGCCGACTGTTTGTTACGTCCTGCCGCATATAATAGCTATACCCGACGAGCCTTAAATGTTTTCTCTTAACAAATTGCAGCAGGTGGTTGCTTCCTTACATCATCTGCAGTTATATGCTACTGGAGGGCCATATCGGCTTCTTCTTATTTTATGCACTTATTTTTCAATGAGAAATTGTCGAAAATATTTCTTCTGCCTTGAGAGGCTCAATTGTAGAGTAAGCGAGAGTGCTAAATTAAGTTGAGCAGAAATCTTCTTGAAACGCCCGTAATTGAATTATTGATACGTCAATTAACATTCTCAAAAGAAGCTATGATTAATGAGATGCCAATAAAAGACGTGTCGCAAAGTTAATTAAATAATGGTCGATTTTTCTATCTCTTATATTGATCGTATCCATACAGCAACGAACGCCTGCGAACCAATAACCTTTCAATCATATTCTAGTCGAGTTGAATAATCAATTTGAGATCTTATTTTGATTCAATTTATCATAATAATCGCATGGATAAAAGTGTTTTTTCCTTCACAAAATATAACACTCCATAGATTTGGATGTTAAATTATTTTCATTATTTTTTACGACTTATGCATATTCCTCTTTCCTCACTCCTTTCAGTCTTACCAAGCTCTGGAGTAATGACTTGCTTACTGATTTTTCAGATTAAAACACATTGGAGTCATTTAAATATCAAGTATTTACAAAATATTATTAAAAATCATATTTATTTCATGAATGTTTTACGCGTCACGAAATGGCGGTTGTATTTGCTTTTGCGATTTCTCTTCACGAGAATATAATCTCGTGACTTTTGCGGCTAGATGGAAAAAGTTTTAGCCTTTTAGAGCTCCAAAAAGAAAAAAGAGAATGGCAAAACAGCTGCGTGTATTATTATTTTGATGGACCAAGTACAGAGGATAGCTATTATAAACTCTTTTTCCGGTCGTGTGCCACGCGCTCTGGCCGCCCACACTCTTGAGAGAAGGCATCTGCTGTTTTTTAACGCGTCTTCAGCTTTAAAGGAGAAAAAACACACCCGCAGTATGCGTGTAACACATCTTTGTACTTGATTTATATATCGTATTAAAGCAATGTAAACTTAAGGGGAGATAAATTTACAGATGGCACGCGCTTCATAATGGTGTCTTGTTACGCCGCGAAGTGTCAATTTGACACTTTCTTATCAAAGACATAGATCATCTTTTTATTAGCTTTTTTAAATAAAATTTAAAATTTTTAAAATAGGCCGATTTAAAAAAAATGTTATCTCTGAATTTTAATTAATGTACGCCTTCTATTTTTTTAACTAATAACATTTCATTGAACAGAATTAACATATTATAATCATTATTGGTATACATCCGCTCAGAATGACGAAATTTCGCTTTGTTGATGTGCAATGAAAAATGCGAATTTTTCCATGTTCTGGTCCTTGAAAAAGTCTAATACAATCCAACGACCAGTTACAATAGTTTCTGCATCTGTAATTTTAATGTAAATAAATAATTCATTAAATGAAATACATTAATTGAATAAACATAGTCAGCGTGTAGCATTGTTCATAAACGATTATTATTTGCATATTATAAACTTATTTTTCTGCATACAAAAATGAAAGGTGAGAAGCAATCAAAATATGAATAAATGGATTTCAAGTTATTTTTTTACAAACAATTTGACTATTTTTTGTTTTCAAGCGATCTTGCTCGAAGAAATCATCGGAAACCTCTAGTTTTGATGTTAATTGATACATTCTAAAACCACGATAAATCTTGAATTGTTTGCTTGCTTCATTTGTTATGTTTACATAAAAATCGATTATTGAGAATCGATTACTACAAAATATCGATTCACTGATTAATCATCGACTAGAACATAAATATGTAATTGAAGATTCTTTTAACAGATTGATCTGATCTTATTACAGTGACTACAAAACGCCGTTTTTGTCAGAAAATCTTCCAATTCGTTGAAAAATTGCAAGTTGTGAGTTTTTAATGTGTCAGAGGACCTCCTGATAAAAGCCAGTCCGGCATAGCGTCTTAATAATGCTACTTCTTCTCTCAAAAATCCGAATTTTGCGTCAATGCATTTTTTTGATGTTGTAGCAAGAAGAATTTTATTTGTTGAATTTTTGAATATCTAAAGTATTTTATCAAAGGTTTTTCGTAATGCATGGTTTTTCAGTGAAATGGATTTTTAAATGTTCATTAAAAAAATTGCATTTCTTGTGCAAAATGCTCGCATATATATTTACAGATGCGTCCAAAAAATAAAAAAATAATGCATATGAAAACGTAATTTTAATTAAAACAAAGTACTTTACTTCCGTCAGTCACTTGTCTAATTTTTTCCCTCATTTTTATAGTTCAAAAATATACATTTCTCTATTCACTTTTCACTGTTGGTCTTTTTGAAAATTACAATGTATGCATAGTCTCAGTAATGTATCCGTTGCGTGCACGCTCAAACCGATAGACTCCGAAGCACGTATAGGGCATGAAAATTCAGCCATGACGGGGGTGAAACGAAAACAGTCCCAGTTACCGCATCTGCAAGAAAAAAATGTAAACAGCACGAGATTCGGACGCAATTTGATTTCTCAGTATGCAGTCCGCGTACCATTCGCAATCGCATTTTCACTTTATACTACCTTTTTCTCCCCCCTACGACTCTTTTTTCTCTCTAGTATTGCACAACACAAAATATGTGCTATTCGCGTGCAACTACATTAGTGGTTGATGAGAATGTATAATTGAAAATTTTCACGTTTTTAAAATAATTTTACAGTCAAAGTTGAAACATAAAAGGGTAAAAATCGTCAAAATGCAAACGGCAATCTTTCGCTCCGACGTATTTCGATTTCTTCAACATGAGCCGCCTTTATGCATTTGTAACACGGAAATAGCTTTGGCGACTCTATAAAGTAAGTCCGCGCGTACGTGCCCGCATGCGCGTGTGCAGCCGGCGCAACAAACGGCATGTTTTGTATAAACACATATTTAAAAACAGGATTTTTTTCATCCTCTTCTTCGCTTTTTTTTGCATACGTGTACACAAATGCTTCTGGAAGGAAATTGAAATGGTACTCAAACCCCTTTGTGGCCAAGAAAAAAGGCAGAATGTAGAGACTGAAAACAGCTGTGCACGCCAAACACGACGTATGACTCGAGGATCGGATTTTCGGCTAAAATACGCGTCTGCCTAGCTCTTTGATCCCCGACGTCCTATGCGTATACGCGATGGAATTCAATTCTCTCGACGATTGCTGGGGCGATTTCTCGCGCGCATGCAGCGACTACTTTATCTGCGAGTGGTGTATGAACGTACACGTACATGTATGCGTATACGTAAACGCGCAGTCTTTTCTTTTCCTCGCAAATGTTCTCGAAAAAAAGGGAAGCTTCGAATCTTTTGAATATTTTCGTTTCATTCGGACGATGGTTCGAACTTTTTATTCAACTACATCCTACGTCTAGCATTTTGGAATTTAAGCATGTAGTTTCTGCTAAACTTTCATTATCGAGGCCCGAGTCTTATCTCCACAAGCTGCAGCATCGAGAGTTATCGTAAAATGATCCCAGATCTGGTGAGTGCACTCTACGAATCGAGCAAAATTTCAGCAACGTAATACACCGGCTGGATTAGAGTTTCATTCATGGTAAATTGTTGCCATATATGTACCATAAAATTTGGCAAAGGTGCGTAGAAAATAGGTCCATTAATGCTTCATCAGTTTCTAATTAATATGGCATCTACGGAGCGTACATAACGCTATAATCTTTTGTGCTATAGAAACAATAAAGTCGATAACCATGTTGCAGCTTCGATGCCTCATACAGAGATGATCTAGTTAATTTTGTACTTCCCATCCACAATTTTGATGTCCAATATACTTCATTACGTTTTCGTGTTTTGGGAAAAGGGTTGAATCACGAAGTGAACGAAAAATAAAATAAAACGAAACTTTAGCTATAACATCGGAGGAAAGTAAAAATAAACTTATTGTACTTAGGATTATTGTACTACATAAAGCTGGTATAAATGTCTATTATAGTGAGCGATAATGTGTGCTAGAAATTGCTAATATTCTCAGAGCCAGTTCAGTCTCGGTATATATATCTTTCTATATACGTAGAGCAAACACTCGAGCTGAAGGCGAAGGAAGAAAAGTGATCAAACGGCGTCGTAAAATGGTCACCTTTATTGGATAGGCACTTTGATCAGGTGCTCTTGGACGGTGAAATTACTTTCTAGCCGTATAAAACCCTAGGATAATACCTGACACAATTTGGAACTCATAATACTAAACTGGAGTATTGTATCAATGGGAAGTCATTCACTTTATTTATATAAAGGAGCCGAGCTCAATTTTTGGCAGACATTGGTTTTCTGAAGAGTACATATGACAAAACTTGGCACAATGACTTTTTTGCATAAATATGTTCTGGCCTCTGTCTCTCGAGAAAAACCGCGAAATGTCTGCTCTTTCGTACGTGTGTGCAACAAGAGCAGCCGTCACTGTCGTCGTCGAGAGGTCAAACACAAAAAGATAAAAGGAAGTGGGAGGTTACCGCATCTGGCGTACTTCTGCAAGCCAGAAAAGCTATGTGGTAGTGCCACTTACGTTGTGACGGCGATGGCAGCGACGACTCTACGTGAGATCGGCATATTGGGTCTTGGATCCTTTTTATATACCTTTCAACGTTGGAGACAGTTTTTTATTGAGAATTACTCTTGGAAGCAAAAATCACCTTTGCTCGAAAGCACAAGTTGACTTTGCATATCAGGCGAAATTAGTTTGAAACGCTATTCGCCATTGAATTTCGATTGAATTGCAATTTGTTGAACACGATAATTCTCGTTGTTTTTTACTTGTACTTTATACGTAGGTGAGAATAATTTACGATATAGCGAGGGCTCTTGCTCGTTCACTACGGCAAGACGTTACGCGCTTACACATACAATAGGGGCAATAGGCGTCGAGATGGAAAAAGTCTTTCAAGCTGTAAGGTTCCATACTCCCGAAACTTTGTACACGACTGACGCGTGCACGCTACAGAAGTCAGAATTACGAGCTTCCCCAGGGATATTATTCTTTTCGCGACTTGACCCATGCGCATGCATCCCTCCTTCGGAAAAAGGCAAAATAGAAGAAAAACTTGCTGGGTTTGTCTACGGAGAAGGAATTTTCACTCTATCGAAAAAAAAGAATCGTGCCGAGTATATTGTGCTTTCCACTCTAAAACTTCACTTTTTCTCTCACTCTCCCTTCTCGCCCTAACCTTCTCTTTTTTCTTATTCATACGATGGCTAGTGCGCAGAGAAAGAGAGAGAGAGAGAGAGAGAGAGAGAATCTTTGCTATTTCAGAGCCTCTCTCTTTCTTCTGAATGCCCTTTGCACCCGAATGGCGAAACAAAGTTTTCTTTATCAGACTCTGAAATTGAATGCGCGCGAAAACGCGAGAAAAGAGAAACGAATGGAAGAATGTCCGGAGGCGTTCTTTTTCGCGAAACTCGATTAAATGAAGTGTGTTAACAGCTCGACGCGCAAGCACAGAGAGCCGATGCAAAAAGTATTGCCTTTCTCTTCCCTTACTTCTATATAGTATATATATATAAGTACATAATTTATTTTCCGTTCAAAGAAACGAAATGACTTCTATATCTGGTGCATCCAGCCGATAGTTGGATTTTCCTTTTTCCTCTGGTCCTCCATTAACAGGGTTTACTTTTACTTGAAATTGGCATAACAAATGTCTATCTTTGCAAGAAGATATGAAAATACATGGGGTTCAAATGTAAAAAGTTGGGATGTTGCATGAAATATAGGAGGCGGCTATGGCGTCCAGTGTGTTCATCTAATCGATGTATCCCTCGAAGCGTCGCAAGTCCGATCGATTATTATACGGCTCGAGCGTTGTCGACTGTTGTAATACGCACAGGCGATTTGACGCGCGCTCTTTATCGATAAACGCGCGCACACACGGAAGCTCATGGTTTTGTTCCTTCCGTACATTATATCATACACAGCTTTGTGCGCGCGAGCCGAGATGCACGTATATTATATTATAGGTGTATGTATCGAGCGTTTATATTGTATAATAATGCATGGGGTAAAGGCAAACAGATCCGGTTTCCTCTCCCTCTCTCTCTTTGCCTTTATATCTCTCTGTGGCCAGCAGCAATGCAATGCGCACAAAGATCAATCTCCTTTATGAATTTCCGGACGATTAAGTCTCGCGCGCGCAAGCACCAGTTGGCTACCGCGCGAATGACCGCTACCTCGCAAAGCGATGATGCGCGTACTAAAGCGAGAGAGAGAGAACAGGAGAGGCGTTTTTCCCGATGGTTTCCAATTTCAACCGGCCATTTGCATCGATCGACGCGCTTCGTTTCTATCTCATGAGCAACAATAATATATCTGCAAATGCACCTGCAACAAGGAAAGAGAGGGAGAGAGGGAGAGCTTGTCGACAAAGTTTGCGACAACAGCTCTGTGGCATCGGCAACGACAACATTATCGACTCGACAAAACTAGTCGACGCAGTTAAAGCAATCGATACGTACGCATACTCTTCGGTTACTCGATTATTTCTTGATGGCTTTCCTGAGCGGACAAATAACATAATCTTCGCCTATGTATACGTATTCGGGACGGGGAAAATTGTGCACTTACCCCTGATCTTTGTCCGTACGTGAGGTCGCGTCGTTATACGTGTGGCCCATCGACAATATTTTTTGAAAAAGCCAAATGGTAGAAAACTATTTTTGAAAGTCGCACAATAACGCATGAATCAAATTTATCGGCTCGTAGTCTCGACACAGAAAATAGCGATCATTATGTCGTTTCCGGATCGCTTTTGCATTAGACTCATGGTCTGTACGCGTAAGTATATTTGGCGCTTCATCTGCAAGTATCCTTTCAATTTTTGTTTCTCTGACGCTGCTGGTATTCTTTACCCCCCGCTTGAACGCCCGCGCGCAACAGAGCGGATGTGCACTTCTGGCCCAGGTGAACTTGCCCACGTATACGTATAATACGGGGACTCTCAAGAGAGTTACTGAAACGAGATATGTAAGAGCGGGTGTGCGTACATATACCTAACAATAATATAAGTTTCGGGAGAGACGAGGCGTAAACGCATGCTGTATACATCAAAATATTTCGAAATGAAAATATATTTTTACTCCTTTAACGCTGCAGAGCAAAGATTTTGTGCGTCATAAAAGTAAAGGGTATTTTTAACTAATTTCACTGATCAAAGTATCACGAAATTCGTGAATCAATATATTGAATTGACAATTTATCGAGTGTCGAAGAGGCTCAGAAAAAAACAAAGTCCAAAGTTGAGCGCTCGCGAGCCAAATAATATTCTTCTTTTTCTACTCTAGCATGAAACGAGAAAATCATGCCTTGAGTGATCGATAAAACTGAAGGAAACATGCGTATATCTTTTCTATACTATAGGGACATTCTGACGCGCTTCGGAGCGAGATTGACAAAGGCGCGTGCCAGTGCAACCGCCCACGTATTAAATGCAGCTGTCGATATTCATGAAGTGCGAGCGCACAAAAGAGACTGTGCTACATCGATGCGTCGGTGCCTATCGAAACGGTCTAAAATCGATTACATTGCATTTTGCCCTGTAGCCTATTGTGGCACATTATACCTTTTATAAATTTATTTAGTTGAAAATGAACGCTCGTGCAAAAAAATGAAGAATCATAAACATCATTTCTGTTTTTCACTGCGAATTTCTCAAACTGATGGCAGTTAATAGTAGAGCACAGCTAAAAACATGTTGGTGAGAAGATAATGCGCAAATATTCAGATTTTTTCAAAGTGATTCGTGGCTGGTATAGAGTTTAAAGATCCCGAGCTTGGATCGCTTCGTTCGCTAGATTATTTTCATAGTGATAAATTGAATTTTGCTTTCTATATTTCTCACGTGCTGGCTATCATATTTTGATTGTCAAATCATTTATTTTGTTTCAAAGTTTTAACTCATTAAAATATTCGATGCCAAATACGGTCAATTTTTTAATATTATTATTTCTCCTCAAACATGTTATGTTCTTTTAAATGATTAATCCTCAAGTGTAAAACAAAAAATAAAAAACTAAAATATACATTATAAAGATCGCATGTCACTCTTAAGGAATTGAACATAAAACCCTAGTAAACAATGCGGCTTCTCCATATGCTTCCGGTCTCTTATTTCAATAGTGTTTAGTTGACTAGGCACGTGTCCTTCGTTTCCTCCTTGTGCACACTTCATTCGCGTCTTTACCTTTATGCAGTAGGCAATGACAATGTGACTCAGGGAGAGACTTTCACCTTCTACTTTTTTTGTTGAAATTTGATACTCTGATAAGATTGAGAAGCTTATTACAGAATAAAGAATAGTGTAAAATATCTAATACTCAATGACGGTTCCAATAAAATGTTGAAATGGTTGATGTAGTTGAGTAAAGTATAAATCAGTGATATAAATATTCTAGCATCAAGATTCCAGTTTACAGAGCAGAGCGGCATTATGTCAGTTCAGAATCTATTCGGCAAGATGCTAGTTTGAGGCCACATTATACTTTTATACATGTTAATCTCGGTTATATTTGCCGCTAATTATATATCAAAAAACAGTTTAAAAAATTCACTGCATGCGAATGTGCGAAAAGATATACAATATAAAAATTAATTTGACCGATCATGAACGATTTGTTCAAGAAAAATGTGGATACTTTCGATCTTAACAACACGTGCCAACTTACTCATTGATTTCGAATTTTAGGATGTGATTTTCGAATGTATTAGTAGTAAAAAGAAATTCTTCTTAATGTAAATGAACGCTAACATTTTAAAAAGAATTACATTTATTTTCATTTAAGAAAAGAACATTTTCTAATGGTCTTTCAATTTTAGTGTAATAATTTACAATGTACATAAATATTTCATCTTATAAAAATGTTGTATTTTATTTATGTGTATAAATGTATGTATAATTTATATAAATGTACCTAAAGTTTTCTGATTCATTAAAATGATTTGACTAATTGACTATTCGAATTATTAGACTCTCTATGAGAAATTTCGAGTAGCAAAATTAGTACTTTATGGCACGCTAACCTAAAAATCGCAACTTCGCCGCTACTTTTAGGCTTTTGTACCATAAAATATTGTATGCAACTGATACGGATATGCTTTTCCAACGAAACTCGTTACAGCCCTCGCCTTCGGCTCGTGCTGCAACCCCTCGTTTCGCTGAAAAAGTATATCCGTACCCGTTTCATAAAGTACTATTATAGCACTGCGTGGCATAAGTTCACATTTATGGCACGCTTTTCGGTGGCATAAGTCGCACATTCTGGCACCGCTACGTTCGCATCACACTCGCATACGCTCGTGCGCTAACCTCACTTCGCGTTACCAGAAAGTGCGACTTATGCATCGGAAAAGGGGGCATAAATGTGAACTTAGCACAGTGCTATACTTATACGGTTATAGTGTATACGGGTAGAGTTATACCCTCGCTGCGCTCGGGCCCTAAACTACGCCGTGACAAAAAGTGTTACTTATGCCACTAGTATCGTAAAGTACTATAATAGTACCACACCTCATCACACTTATAAGCATGTCCACACAAAGAGAGGGGTCTAGAGACTGTTGATTCATCATTTATTTACTTAAAACTTAAATATATTGCGAGTATTCGAAAAAACTCGATTACTCGAGAAAATTTGAGTACTCGACAAAAACGCGAGTACCCGAAAAAACTCGAGTACTCAAAAAGTCGAGTACTCGACTCGAACTCGAGGAAAAAACTCGAACTCGACGAGTCGAGTTTTTTCGAGTACTCGCACAGCCCTAGAAAAAACAAATGCAAGTCCTTATGTGCATTGAAATCTTGAATTTATTTTTTTATTTTGAATTTATTTGGATAATTTTATGAAAACTTTTGCGCGGGGATGGAAAAAAATACTATTTCTTACACGGGTGAAAAATGAAACACCCTTGTAAGAAAATCTACTATACTTTGAAACTGACGAAAATAAAATAATAATTTAATCGTACCATATCATCGGCTTTATAGAAAAAAGAACACTAAAGTTCTAAAGTTGAAAAGGTATTGCACATACATAGTTTTGCGATAGCAATTGGTTTTTAAATGAATTCCAGAAGCATTTATGATACTTCTACTATTTATAATATATCATTCAATTTTTCATTCTTTTCAAAACTATTGTCGTATGCTTACATATATGCACTTGCCTAAAGAATTCTTTTGGTAAATTGGGTCATTGTGGATCGAATTACATCTTCGTTTGTAGGTATACCGACAATTTTTTCATGCTCCACTGATGCTCGAGTGAATTTAGGAGTAATTTCTCGTTTTCTTTCTTTATTTCCCACCAATCGAAAATTAGAGCGATCAGCGCGAAAAAAATGAAAAGAAATAGTTTACCCTGAACAGACAATATAATTTTTTGTAAAGATCCCATTTTTGAAAACGGTTGAGGTGAAAAGTAGCATTCGAAACATATGGCCTAACCAATAAAAAAACCTACGAGACCCCAACTTCATAATAGTCAATATTAAATCGATTTGCATTTTTTCAACAACACTGCATATAACAGCAGTCAATAAAATAATGACAACAGGTGGTTGCATTATGCATCGAATAATCATATGCATGTTGCGCCATATTTTTGTTTTTTCGGCATAAGTCCAATGCAGCCGTAGACAGACGTGCATATTAATTAATAGTACCACACAGACAAAGTGTAGCAGCTATAACCCATCAATTAAGTTCATTGAATGGTCGTAAGAACATAAGGGCTCATATGTCCCGATGACGTTTACATCAACAATATGGCGCGAAGTCCAAAAGTCACGCGCATGAGAAGTACTTGCTCCCTTCGATGTTAATTCGATGACATGCAATAATATCAAGTGCTGGGCCTCTCAATTGCAAGTTAATTTCGTAATTTGTTATTGATGGTATTTGCATTTTAATGAAACTTTCACCCTTTACCTTAAATTAACGTTGACAATTGTTATTTTACTTTTCGATCGAGACTCACAAATGAATGTTATTTATATTTTCTTTGAATTTTTTTCAGATAATATTTGTTTGGCACAGTTATACGTGACTAATACTTTTGTTCTTAATATGTTTTTCTAGATGTAATTTTCGTTCGTTTTTACTTCCGCTTTTGTTCTTTATTTGTACATACACTAGAAAATGCGTCGAACCAATATTAAAGCTCGAAGGATATTAGATTTTTTAGTTTCTCATCTCAGAAATAAAATGTAAACTTTTCTTCTTCAATGTTTTCTCTTCTATTTTTGTCTTTTAGTTGACAACTATGAAGAAGACATCGTAGAAGATGTGCAGAGTTTTTTAGGATACTATATTTTTCTATGCCATTGCAGCAAAAAAAAACGCTTAAAATCTTTAAGAAAATACGTGAATTTGATATTTGAACATTTGTTTCACTTCACGTTAATCAAAAATAAAGTTCCATGTCCCATAAATAAAGTAAAAAGTGATTTCAAACCATTTGTTTTGTAATAATTTCCAAATTGATATTTTTTAAATGAATAATTCTGATAACATTAACAATTTCCTTTTTATTATTCATTCTTAGTAAGTATTACATTTAAAACATTTTTAACGCTAAGTTACATTCCATTTGAAGGTTTCGTTCGAATAGCTGCGCAAAACTATTCTAAAATCTGTATCTCCAATTGTACTATGGATTTCAAATGTATTATAGGATCGAGAATTTCCCATCTATACGGAAAATACTCTCTTAAAACTTTGAAATCAATGGCATGCATGTGTTACATAGTTTAACTTCCAATGGAAATTTGCGAAGGATTTCAAGCATCATTTTCATATGGAAATGAGTATTATTTAGAATCACCTTTACTATGTAAAAATAGAGTATTTTTACAGTTTTCATTATTTCCACAATTACTCCTCTTTTAAAACATTCACCATAAAGTAATGCTTTTGTATATTAATATATTTCTGTACAATACTTTCTGTTTTTCGCTAAATTTTATAATTTAATCAATTTGTCGCTCTCTGAAAATATTGTTCAACAATCGCTGAATGATTCATGCTTACTTGACAGCTAATATCATTCTCTTTAACTGATACGCTATTTGCATCCATAAGTGACTTGAGCAAATGCGTATAGTATTTGAAAAAAAATGAATAAAAAAAGATAATTTCATCCAGCCCCTTCGCCGCTTATGAGCTGAAGACCGCATAAGTCAGAGATCAAATGAATGCACGAAGCTAATAATTTGGGGGCGTGTGGCTTAAATCTTTTCTCACGTTCTACTGCATCTCTGTATAGGTTATAAATTATGTTTAGACATCTACTTTTTTGTTGAATACGCATGCTTCATAATGTATGCACATTTAAAAATAAAATATTAATTCATCTGAGTACTTTGTGTGGCAAAAATAGAAAGAAAAATCTATCATAATTTTATGAATCAAAAATGCTCGTTTACTTTTTTTCAAGGAGCATTTCGTTATTTTCATTATAAAATATTTCATCATTTTGATGTAAAAGTTCCATCAACAAACCATTTAAATGTATAAAAAAATTAATGAATAAAGTTTTCGAATTATAGAAAAGAAATGTCAAGTACATTACATCAATATCTTGTTCGCCCGCTGAAAAGTGTACGGATAGAAAGTATTATGAAAATAACAGAAGCATCTTTGCGTGCACGAGATGCTGTTGGCGTCCTGTGCAATTCTATTTTGTGCACCATATACTGTACATTTTTTCACTGCCTCATATTGTGTTTCTGTCAGTTTCGCAGAGGAGTTACTTTTGTGTACACGTGTAAATATACTCCCATCTATATTCATGCAACTTTTTTCTGCGTAGTCCTCGGCAGACTTAATTTCATAACAGGCCTAGAACTCTGCAAATATTAATAATCTGAAAAGTCTCTTATTGTTAACTCAATCTTTTTTATCTATAAGATATTACATCATTATGAAGCTGGCAGACGGTGTTCATACTTTAGAAAATTTCAAATTAAAGTATAAACCTGAAGTACGTCTAAGTACAAGACAAACTTATCTCTGTGATATAAAAAACGAATGAACAATTAGGTTTATAAAATATTTTGACAAATTTGTAACCGTAATTTTTGGTATATTCTAGACGAAACTTTTATGATAAGTCTAAAATAAAGAAAATTTCTTGTACCACTTCCTTTCCGACAATCTTCGCACTTGAAAAAAACAACGAACATCTTAATTTCACCCACGTTTTTTTAGGCGGAAGCTTACATTTGCGTATACGTTATAGGAATTGTAATAAAGTATACAATTCATACTAATTTAGCAAATTTCAAAAGACATAATTTTTAGTTTCATAATCAAAATCATAATTTTGGGTCGAGGAAAGTTAACTCGATTATTTTTACTTTTTTTTATGAAAAACATAAAAATATCGAGATTACAAAAAAAAAAAATAATTTATAATAAGATTTCGCTAATTAGAAAGTTACTTCTTCAATTGGAATAAGTTTCGTTAAAGAATTAACGAGGGGGTTTAGTATAAATGATATTATGCAGTTTTATTAAGTCCATCTATTATATTTTCATATAAAATGTGAACTTCCAACTTACAAAAATGTATTATTTTCTCTTTTTTTCTAAGGTACGATTGTCATGACTCGCCGTGACGATGACATTAATATAATTATTTAAATTTGAGTTTATTTAATAATTTTATAAATTATGAAAATTTATGATAAAATGAATAATTCTGACATGTTTCCAAATAGCATAAAGTTTAACATTTAAGAGATCAATAATCGTGCTCGTTCAAAAAATCGAAGCAAATCGAAAGCGTTTCATGCAAAAAATCAGCAAAACAGCAGTAGAATATTGCGAAAGATTGAGTGCAGATAAAGATGTATAGAGTGAAGGAGAAGAGAGTCAGTCAGACTAGGCAAGCGTAACGAGTCAACGAGCTCTGGCTTGGACAAAGGACGTAATCACCGAACGGTCGTCTGATAGGCTAAACTACTGGTCGACTTACGTTGTAGTCGACTGATGACCGTAAAACAAAACAATGATGCTTCAATGCATGTACATATACATATATATAGATCTACCTCAATTCAGAATCTCTCTCATGTTCGTTTTGCTTGCAAATGTCTGATCAACAGCACACAAGCTCTACAAGTGCCGATCGTGCAGATAATGATGGACTACCAGCAACGCCGAGTTACCTTTGCTGCACGCATACAAACCAAGTTCTCTAGCTGATATTTGCATGTCGACCGCCTTTCCACATACATATACACGCATGCGTGTGCCTCTCTTTCATCTAGATTTCGGAATTTCCACGTAGAGATGTGCAGGGGGCTCATTGATTCTGTCGGACTAAAACTCCGCACTATACCTGTATCTCGAGTATCGCCTAATTCGAGATCGAACTCGTAATGTTCATAGATTGACTCGAATCACGGATTTTTCGTTTTGCTTGGGAACTGTATCAATCGGCTATTGATGGACGAGTGCCCGATGTTGTACACTCAAGTGTAGTTTCCCGATTCGCTCCCGTTTCGGTCATTACGATGAAGGGTTTCGTTCTTTTTAAGTAAGAAAAAGATAGGAAAGTTTCACCGATAGAACTTTCAAATATATCTACGTATACTTGATGAGTTATCAATTTACCGTTAGAATCATTTTTCATGTATATTTTCAAGGATTCACTTCACGCACAACTACATCAAAAAATGACTGTTTCATTCACGATGTAAGTTATATGTTTTAAGTGCACTCTCAATTATTTTTTAACACTCTTCGACGATCAAAATTTGCAAGGAACTTATTTACTTTGCTTCAACATTTAGCTTAAATCGTAAGAGAAAAATGCTGGAAAATATTAAAACTGTATATGCATTTTCCAAGTCGATGCATTTAACCCATTACCATATGTGCGCAGTAAAATATCTATAAAAGTATACAAAACCTTCGTGGCAGACTGTAGACTGAGTTTTACCTAAACAATTTTTTGTCTTCCAAGATTTTACCCGTGTACACGTGGTGCCGATGATTTTTTTGCGATCATGTATGAGTTGCTTGAAGATTTCTTCTTTGATACGGTTCGATTTCGTCGAGAAATGATTATTCGGCATGAATAAATTTATAAACTCGAATACAAGCGGGATATTTCATGTTGCGTGTGAAAACAAACCAAGTAATAGTCAAAAAATAGTAGAGTGTAGAGTATTTTTCAATTGTAATATTTTTGTCTCGGGCGCGCTACGCTCGGCTTATACATCGAAAATACGCTCCACGGCGCAGATGGAAGTTAGCGAAGCCGAGCTGTAGGGTAAACCACACGTGAAAAAGTTGCAGTGTTGCTACTTATAGCGGAGCTGTACGAGGGGATGTAAAGGAGATTTTGACGCTAGGAGACGAAGGCAAATCTCCCTCGCATGCACAAGTCAAGCTCTTTCTTCGGGAAGAAAATCCACGTCTTAAGCAAGCGCGCTAGCACCCCTGAGTCCCGATTATGTAAATCGCAATCCTCGCGGAGCCTTCTTTACAGCCACACATGGGTTTCAAGCCCGCAGCCAAGACGTATCCAGAGCGAGCTGCATAGACACAGGTAACATGGAACGAGCGACTGGCTGTCCCGTGCCGCTGCGGTGCTCGTCCGGCCGCAGAAGCACGCGCGATCCTATCCAATATTCACACGATAGCCGGGACATAGTAGCTGCAGGCTAGGACGAATTGTATCTGACAAAAAGAATCTCTCGCGGAGGACTGGGCGAGGGTAGTAGCGATCTGGAGGCGTAATCGAGTCCGATCATCTATGCGTAATGCGCGCACGACTCTACAGGGGGGCACGCGAGCGTCGAGCGAGGTGTTAAGGTACGACCACCTGCGTGCAGCGCTCTCGCACACCCGCTTATTATTGTAAAGATCATGCTGGTAGGCAGTGCGCTTCCCTATGTAGCTCGAGCAATTCGATTGAAAAATTGATCCCCATTCTCTGGGCTTCATGGGCGCGCGATTTCTCGATAATACGCGAGCCAACGAGAAAGATCGAGTTGCATGGCGTGCAGAAGCATCAGCAGCCGTTACACCGAAGCGATCATGGCCTCATATCAAGTATATAACAAAGCTTCGGATTTACTGCGCTTCATTGATGATGGCTCAATGTTCGAGGTTTCGAGTCTCCTTTCGACTTCTTTTTTTCCTTACTCCGTGTTGCTGCATTACTACTAAGATGCAGATTGCCTGATAGAGTCGATGATTTATCACGCCGAATTGGGCAAACCGGTATTAAGCAACGTGACATGGAAAAATAAAAATACTTAGAAAATGTTCTATGTAACGCCACGATCGCAATCTAAGAGTATAGTGAACGTTAAAATCGGAATATCTAAGCTCACCTCGATCAAAATCTTAATTGTGCACGAGTCTATTTATTGTTGTTATTCAAATAAATCAAAATTAGCCAGGCTCTAATGTATATTCTCGCCGCACACGCTCACGCGAGGGTGAAAAAATCGACAGCAATGAATCGAGAAACAAAACGAGCATAAAAACGAAGCAAAACAAAGACAAGACGAGAGAGAAAGAAAGGATCCTTATGAGAGTTAATCGACGACGTGGTGGTCCAATGTTGCTGCCGATGCTTCGGTAGCTTGCGCAGACCTTGCAGCAGCTCACGTATTCCCTGCGGCACATCGTCATCGTCGTCGTTGCGCGCAGGCATCGCAGTATATATCGCGAAAAGACTTCGAAATTGCCACTGCTCTCGTACCTCATTATATTCGCGTCAGCGACTACGTTTTCGCCTTTGCGTTGATCCGTCTCTTTTGCTCCCGTCCAAAGCGCACGTGGCTTTTAACGACCTGCACAAATTTGAGCTTGGACAAATTTTCTATATGGCTCAACTATTTATTTCAAATTTTTAAATATGACAATCCCCTTAGTTTCGAGATTACAGACAATTAAATATTGATTTGAAAGAATTCAAAATGTATATATTGGCTTATATTTCCGTAATGTTTTTCAATGCGTTTTCAAAGAATTCTTTTCATTACGTAGCGTAGCCAATCCGATGAAAAACGAGCTATTATCAAAATGATAAAAACATTTTTTGCGAAAATCTAAAAGAATTAAGTATTAATTGTAAAACGTATTGTTTATTTCAATTATCATGATAATGAAATCTATTTACGATTCATGCAATTTGAAAAATTACAAAATAGCGCTGCAGCAAAATTTGAAAAATTATTCGTTTACACGTATGTAAATTTTTTTGGGAAAAATTATGCACTTTTATCTAGCAAAAAGTTTCTACATGCATAAGCACAAAAGCAGTAACTCCCACCCAAATAACACAAACACCCAAGTAAATTCTTAATGAAGCCGCTCGTTTTAATATTTACGGGGAAAAGTTAAATTTTTCGACTGTACTACAAAGTAATCTTCAACATCAATAGTCATATTTAGCCCTTTTTGTGGTTGCCGACAAATTAGAATGCAACAGTGGCTTATTTTTTGTGATAGCGCAGTAGCGAGTGTGTTGAATTACACCGAAAGTGTGTCAAGATTAAGATGAACCATGTAGTGGGACACCACGTCTGTAAGGTAGTTCTTGCAGCAGTTTGAAAAATTCTCAAAATGCTATGCAAAAGGCCGTACTAGCTTCTTCTTCGTGCAAGAGATTCTCATGCACATACGCATAGACAATTCAAAGTGTGGTTTTGAGTTAACAAAATTATTTATAAATGTCAACATTGTATCTATTACTATGTTTAATTAATAAACATTCAATAGTTCATTCTATTTTTAATTTTTTTCAATTGTCAAAGTTGAAATTACTAAATGTCATATCTGAAATAAAAAATTTTCCTTTAAATCGTCTTAAATTAAAAATAACGGATTTTTAAATTAAATTTATGGATTTTACGAGCGCGAGAAATCTGAGTATCTATTACACGGTGAAGCTAAAAAAAGTGCTTGGATCCCCAAACTTGCGGATTTCGATTTCTAAAAAAGTACTATTTTTATTGCATTTTGATATAATCTTAAAGCTTTGCTAGCGCTGCCAATTATGTTCTTATAAGGCATCCATTCTTGATATTTTTTTAATTTATTATTTCATCAATAATTGTTTGTGTACAATCATTATAATGAATACGAGAAAATGAATTTGGTTGATGTAGGAAAAAATACTAGAAGAAAATATATGAGTAGAATGAAGCGAAAGAAATATATAATGTACGTATGCAGTCAAACCGAAACGAGGTGGGAGTGTCAGAAATTTATATATGGAAAAAAATAAAGTCTTCAAAAAGATCTAGGCGAGCGTAAAAACAAAGCGCGATCAAAGGAATTCAGATAAGCATTCAGGCAATTCAGTGCAGAGGAGCAAAGAAAAAGTAAATGGAAGAAGCAGCAGCAGATTCTGATGGAAGATCGCGATGAACGAATAAGAAATAAAACATATCGCGCGAACGAAAAAAAGAAGGCTATATTACGCAGGTAGAGCAAAAAAAAGGAGAGTGCAGAAGCAAAAAAATGAGATGGCAGAAGCTGCTGCCGCCGCCGGAGATCGCACACACGTGTGTAGAAAGAGGGAAAGACAGTTGTCCTGGAATTACGATGGTGACTCCGATTTCCTCGTGAAATCGTTTATGTCAACTGATACGATCATTGCTCGATGTAATGGTGCACGAGCTGAATATTGTACTTGGAATTTTCGCAGAGTTACACCCGTCTATTTGTCTGCGCTATACACATGTGCGCAAAATCTCTAGAGACAAATTCATTTGGTCAATCATTTTTTAACGAAAGGCTTTGCATCAAAAGCACGAGTTTTTAGCTTCATACGTGCGAGTAGATTTTCAGATAAGATTGAATGATCCATTCCTACTTTTGATCTATAATATTGCAGTATACGGTGTTGCATCTATAAATACGTAACGAATAATTACTATTCCGTTTAATTAACACATGAAGATAAGAGATTTTTTTCAACATAACTTTATTTGCAGTATTTTAAATTATATCGATTCGAATCTCTGTAGCGTATGGAAATCTTGATTATGCAAATACGTTCTATATGCACCGAATAGAATCCTCACGTGAGCTTTACGATACCGACCGTTAATAAATTATTGCAGTCCAATTTGCAAAAGCATTTGTTAAATTATGTATAATAATTTATCGTTAAGATGTAAAGCTTCTATTTCTCGATTTATAAAAATTACGCTATTTAGTTGAGTTCAGTCTTTTATAGTTATCATAAAAATGTTGAAAGTTAAGCAAGATTATTTTTAGAGAAATGTCGCTGTACCATTTAATTGAAACATTTCAAAAGTTTAGCTGCTTAATGCAAAAATCAATAAATTTTGTAGAAACGTGAATTGTGAAAATGATTTATTATGACATTTACTACATGCTGGTTAATTTAATAATTTACATTTTGATAGTATGAAAGCTATAATCATCAACAGAGTGCATCTCAAACATTCTATTTTTGCACCTTCCTAGAGGAAGTTCTATGGTAGGCTTGAAAGTGAATTTTACAACCAGGTCTCGTGGATCATTTTCTTTTACGTTTTTGAAAACTATGTCGAATTTCTGACAAATTTCTGCATATAAATCTATGCGTTTGTGCTTTTACAAGTCTATCCTGGTCTTATGGATGAGGGATGACTGTTTTTTATTTAATAGTAGATAGTAGTTGTTAGCTATATATGCATATTATTTCGATGCTACCGCCATGGACACATTAAAAGAGAGAAACACTTGTTTTATTTATTTACGTTAAGGTCACTTGCTAAAATATTAACTTGTCCAAGTAGGTGAAGAAAACATCTTACTATCGTTTTTTAAAACAATGAAAATGGATAAAAATCTTCTTATACTGATATTAAACCCATAAAAATGAACTGTAAATGTGACAATGTTTTGCTTTCATTAAATTATTTTAGATAAATTATTAAACTTATATTGATTTAGAGTATCTATCTTCTAAAACAGTACATCGTGTAAACATATAAATAACTCAATCGTGCTAGCTGCTGTGTCTTAGTGCCGAAGCTATATGAGAATAATTTAATCAAAATATTCCATCTCAGTGAATGGTCATGATAATGGCAGGAAAAAAATAAGAGCAAAATGAATAGAATAGAATAGAAAATTGTCATTGCATTTCTTAGAAGCACATTACAAGCAGACTTCAGTCGGCGCACAGGCCGCATTTATTCTATCGGATGCAATTATAGTTCATCTCTCTTTCTCTCGGCTGTAGCCGAGCTATTATATTTGCGTCTACAATGACTTCGGTAGCGTCAATATGATACGGCAATATACATGGCTTGGCGCCGGAGGTACATATGCGACGCGTGTATCAATGCATGTTTGTGCGTCATCATTCCTCTCTCTCTCTCTTCTCTCCTCTAAAACTAGTCGCGGTATTTGTTCGCTGCGTACAACAGCTCATAGGTGTTTTTCGAACACTTCTACGGGAGCGAGAAAACAATTTGGCGCGCATGAAAAATGAATTAAATCTGTGTAGCTAGGAAGGTAAAAAAACTTTGGAGAGAAACTGTTGGTGGTCCTAATCGAGAGATTTTCGAAGTCGGAAGAAAAAAAAAGACTTTCTTTTGTCTCGAGCCGCGATGTGCGAAATACTATACTTTAGTTTATATATCCATGTATCTGTGTGTATGTGTACTTACAGATAGTTTACAAACTGCAGGTTCCTGGTATCGACTTGCACTTTCCGTCAGCTCCACCTAAGGGATTTAAGAACTGATTCGACAATATACGTTTTTTACTGTTTAAGCATGAGTTGCCACTTTGTGTGTTATGATAGCGAGGAACAAAATACTTGCGATTGTATTTATACGAGTTATAAGACGAATCTTTGTTATTTTTCAATGAGCCAGTGCTAAAGGAGCATGAAAATAGGAGTGTATTTTTCACTAAAATACACACACGGCTCCGAGGGTTAACAGAAAAATGGCTCAATTGATGTTTAATAAAGGCTAATAGTTTGCTCTAGTTTTTGTTAGACACTGATGCATCGAGCGACACAGACACCATCTGAAAAAGATCCAAACTGATGAAAGAGAGAAAAATCAACAAAAGCGCAGCAGCAGCGTATCAACAAGGGCGTTGAGACTTTAACGATCGACTCGGAGCAATCGGCGCTACGAGATGCGCACAGGTCTAATTAATCCAGCAAGCTGCGGGGCATTAAAAGTCCTCTCTCGTCTTATTTTTCGCTCGATCCGTCATCTCATTATCCGAATGCTCTCGCGCCCGAGCGAGAGATCGATGAAGCCTCATTAGCAGTGGGCGCACACGTGCGTGTGTATGTGTCTGTGTGTGCACGTGTGTGTTACTCGCACGCGACAGCAGTCCTTTGCGCGCATACATAACGCGAAAAAAGACAGTCTGTTGCATATATACTTATACACATATGCACCTGAAAGAAAGAAAGAGAGACAAGGTCCAGGTGCGTAGGCGCGTGCTGCTGACTCTCGACAGGTGGCGAGCGCCAGACACGCCAATTCTCCTCTCTCCCTCTCTCTCCCTCTCTTTCTTTCTCTCTTGCTCCTTCTTCATGGTGGATCTAATTTATCTCAAGCTGCTGCTGCTGCTGCTGTTGCTGCTGCTGGCGAAAAGAAAGCCTGCGGCTGTGTATAACATAGCCGCCGCCGCTGCCGCAAAGTCGAGTTCATTTCGCATGAGGTGCAAAGTATAACTGCGAGCTATGCGGCGCCGAAATGCGCTGCTGCTGCTGCAGCTCCTTTATGCTCTAGATAATTCATATTAAAGGCTTTTGCGATAGGTTGTTTCAAATTTTATTTTATTTTATTTTCTTATTTTCATACCAAGCCAGTCTTGGCTACGTTGAAATGAGTTTCGTCTTTCGGGATTAGCCTATTACACGTGCAAAGATGTAGTTTGGCACGATCGGCTATCATAAAAATAATAATAATAATAATAATCGAAATCGCAGCTTTGGAAAGGACGTATTAGATACTAATTGCTACTCATAACTTTGTTACTTTTAATGCGGAGAGCTTTGTTTAATAAATTCGAATATGAACTGCGTACAAAAATTGTACTCGTATGTTTGGACATTTGTACGACTATTGTCGCTTTTCATATCAAACGAAAGTGTCGAATAAAAATATTATTCATCAGTCTACTTGTAGCCATAGAAAGAGAGAAAGAGCGAAACAGAGAGAAAATAAAAAACATGAAGAATCCTTCATCAGTTTTTTGTAGATTACAATACACAGGTGCCAGTTCTCTTTCTCCCTGCCTGCAGCTCGATCGATTGGGCCTGCAAGAAAGGCCAAAGCGAAAGAAAGATTCGCGCGTGCGTCTGTCTGGCCTCAGGCTGCATTAGATTATTCCTTTTTTTCGAGAGACCAAATGTACAGAATGAGAGTATATTATATGCACACGGGAGTAGCGCAACGAAAGCGCAATAGCCCCTATAATTTTGAAGCGCGTGTGGAGCGCGCTTAACAATGCGCTCGCGTTCCAACAATGAGACTTGACCGAGAGGTAATGCGCCAAGAAAAATCAATGGATGTACGGCGATGATTGCACTCATTTAATGTTCCAGTCACGTATAGACTACTATAGAGACGCGCACGCGTCAGCAATGATAGACACGAAATATCGTTGATCGACTCGCACATAAAAGAAGCAGCGCGTTTCGACGCTTCATTTTTATAGCTCGAATTATTCTTTCAATCGCATTTCAGGTAAAATTTCTACCTTTGTCAAGTGCTATTATTTGGAAATGACTATCGTTAGTAACAGATTAGAGTTAAGAAGTGTCGGGCAAGTATTTACCTGAAAAAAAGGCATACGCTACTTTAATGCTCAAAAAATTTGCAGAGACAATTCATTTTTCTTGTGCATCTTTATTTAGATCTAGACTTATTGCACTCCATATATTCATATTGAATAATTGTGCTTTGTTGTTATTGCTTCTACGTTAATTGTCAAAAAAATATATGATTGAACATAAATTTGGTGTAGTATCAGTATCTTGTGGGTGTCAAATAACCAAAACATCGATTGGTAAATTTGCTCCATAGTACTTAAGTTTCACAACATTTCCAGTTAACTTTTTTTTTCACCTGATATTCAAAAACATTAATATAAAGTTGTTTATTTTCTGGTATATGTATGATTCAATTTGAGAGTCCTTTACAATAAAATTTTACTAACGAAGTAAGGATTATTTAACTAACTCAAAAGTAAAATTTATTGATGAACTTGTATCTAGAAATGTATAATACAAGAGACTTAAATTTGTGAATGCAATAGTCATCCTGTTCCCATGAAATTTTCGCTGCAAAAACTAATATTTGATGATCAAGTTAGCTTTTTATCTTCACACATTCGATTCGATGACTCGCGCTTGAACGAGTATCGTTTAAGACCGCAACTATATTCTCTATTGAGAATTGAAACCACGAGATAATGAATGTTGCTGCTTTTTCTGGTATGGTCTTCTTCTTGTTCAGTTGTATGTATAGTAGTAAAAAAGCGTTCGATGCAATTCTCCTACATTTGTTTCATTTGTACGAACCAAGATTAGAGCTCCATGACGAGTCCTTTAAATCACCAACTTTTTTATGTGAAAAATAAATACGAGCAAAATTTTCATAGAGCAAACTTAAAATATTTTAAATGATTATTACAAATGTCATCATTTAAAATTAATGAAAAATTGTTTCATTTTTGGTTTTACAATATGTTTTTTGAAAGTACGTAGCTTGGTGAATCATAGACTCATACAGCCTTTCATGTTATTCACAAAAAAATAATTTTTTCATCGACACGAATGAATACATTCAAAATCATCGATTCTAATGAACTTACAATAAGTTGACAATGAATGAACTCGTGCATACATTATGTATTCTCACCTCAAGTATGATTTTCAGTTCAAAGGATGTCGTTGAAAAGAGGCTCGTTTTTGTCAAAAAATGACACACGAACATGCATTCAAAGCACTTAATAATTGGTTTTAGAAAAAAGCTCAGATTCTTTTAAAATTCAATAGCCGAATTTTTTGGTCCAACTAAAAGGTGCGTAATAATTAAGGAAATCGATCGAGGCTTCTCGGACAGATACTTTACGTGTGGTATATAAATGACTGGCAATGTCATTTTTTGAAAGTTCATTCGTGGTGCTCATTCTAATACGCGGCACAATAGCAAAGTGAGAAGTGCTGGCCAAATACGATATTCGTTCAGACAGGGCCTGATCGCGTTGGGAAAAAATTGCTGCATCAGCGTGCGCTTGGCGAGCTGCAGGTATTTTGTCAGAGTGAATGATATTTTTTTAGCTACCGATCACTTACAATGGAGATAATGTTGTTCGTTGACGGGTCCATTTACGAGAGCTGCTGCTACGGGCTCTCGAGTTGCGATCAGGCGTTTCACGAAGCGATCAAAGTTGTCGGTAAAAGCCTATCATTAAACGAGCGTCGCTGGCGCGAGGCATGTTCGCCGCTACCGAACGAAACACAAAGTTGGCTGCTCATAATCTATGCAGAGGCCGCGAGTTACGCGCGCGATATACACCCTTGCAGGTCACTTATGTATTATCTCTGCACGTACACGCACACGCGTGATACCCTTTCGCTGTTTAGCTTGGCTTAATTGGCAATTAGTTTTGAGTCTGCTTCTATGTATATACGTGTTGAGCAGCGTCGATGGGAAAGAGGCAGAGCGAAAGAGGAAACTTGGACCTGTGAGCGCGTGATGACGTTGAAAACGCGTTGCGTACACATACAAGCGGCCGACGAGTGTCGACGCTAATATATATCGTATACATACATGAGTATGCTCTCTCTCTCTCTCTCTCTCTCTCTTGCTCACATACTCATATGCATACATGTAGAAGCGCGTAAAGGACCTCACTGCAGCAGCAGCAGCAGCAGCAACAGCGGCAGCAGCGTTGTATATTGTGTATAGTAAATAGAGGTGGCTGTATATTGTCGTCGTCGTTCTCGCGTCGTTGCATAAACGAGCGAGCCACGACGACGTGTAGTGCCGCTGCTGTTGCTCCGTGATAAATGGTTACCACAGTTATTTGATTAGGTGGTTATATTGTGTATAGAGCAGCTCGCTCGCTCTGCTCTCTGCGTGGCTTCTACTGCGTCATAAAGTGTCACCTTGCTCGTTAACGTTTACCTTGTTTTATGCTTTTTTTCTCAGCGCACACTTTGAATAATTGCCGTAGCCGCTTTTGAAAAGACAAATGATTCGAGCGCAGCCTTGTAATGTCCGAAAATCGAGACGAGCGCCTGAATATGCCAAATCGTCGTCTCGATGACACGGGCTCTCTATGGGCGCGACAAGTTGAAAGCCAACCCTCGGATGATTCATCAATTCGTTAGACTCGCACATGCCTGCCTTGTGCATGATATCGCATCCATGCGCGAAGCCACGATACTGCTCGATCGCGTGCGCTCGTATGCCAGGCCAACGAATAAGCATCGATGATACACTCATAAGCCCTCTAATTGTATTTCTAATTCCTGTCGACTAATGCCAGATAACTTTACGCTTCGTGCCAACTTCTTAGGCATGATTCCGTTTGCTGTGAAAAACAGTAAATAAAAGCTCAGCTTAGTAGCTGTTTCAAAAAAGCACTCACCTCGCCTACCAATTAATTCAAGAATATACGACCAAAAATTTAATTTTACAATTCAGCATAAGTATTCCACTCGATTTAATTATACTTATCTTACTGAAATTTCAAGCTGAGGACAATTACTACCGAGGCAAGGCTCGAACTAATGCGTACTTTCGTACAAATACGTAGGGCGTGGTTATTGTCGAGCTTTCGAATCCGTCAAATCATCGTCATACCCGAAGCTGTTGCTTGATGTAACTTTGCATGTAACTTTGTTTTGCATTCAAGAAATATAACTGACATATTGTCAGTCATGGTATGTACCCATGAAATATTATGTTTAGTTGGAGCCTCGAGCAAATAATGAAAAAACATCGAGATGTTACAGGAAAATAAATAATCAGGCGGCTGAGATGTTTATATGATTTAGCAATACATAGATAATATTAGATTATAGTCGCGTTAGCAAGGAACAACAAGCGCATGAATATTTGGGATATTTCCTGATGGCTGCGATTCAGGCGCGGCTATACAAGCTTTCACAGCATATCGGCTGATCCGCGTAAACTGGTGTTGGAGCATGCTGGGTCCCGCTAGGAAATTCGAACTAATACGTGTTGTGCGCGTATGATATACGAGTCGATTTGCATTCGATCGGCCTTGATTTAATCGCCATAGCCTCGCGCGCGTTTACTGCTACACCGACTTTCGTTGGCCAGCACATCGATTTTCTCTGGAATCGAGCCGTAATAATATTCGCGCGCCACCACGATAACCACCGTAGGCTGATGCACTGCTGACCGATATATGTATAATATATATATTACACAGTATACAGGCAGTGGCTCTCGCCTAACAGCCGATACCGATGAATGTTCTCCCGAGCGAGAGATAGATAAAAGCATTACACTGTACGAGCGAGTGCGACTCGTGTATAGACAGTGAGCGCTGCGCGATTGAATATTTGCCGGATTATCGACTATCGACTTTTTGCCCTTTCTCGACCCATTCCGCCGTGCACAATGTATAGCAATTATTCGCAGACAGCGGCTCAAATCATTCAAGAGGTTCGACAGCTCGAAGCATTAAATACGCGCTGAGTCAAGAATCGTACGAGATCTTTATTATAACTTTTACAAGTACAACGTCGAGTTTAGATTTCGGCCTCGCATATGAAAGGTAGTTTACGTTTGCAGGCTACGACATGCATGTCGCCATCCTCGTCAACGGCAACGCAGTTTCCTGCCTCGGTCTCCGTTCTTGGGTGCGTCGGCTTCGACCAACGCAGATAATTTTGTTTTTCAATAATTTGAAAGAACACATCCAACCAAACGTTAGGAGAATTGTAGTCGTGCATACCAATGTAAGCCATGCTCTTTTCTCCGGTCAGCGGCGCCAATCTCTCTTTAACCGCGTTACCCAGTACCTATAGAAGAATGAAAATTAATTTAC
Organism: Trichogramma pretiosum; assembly: GCF_000599845.2. Taxonomy (NCBI): domain Eukaryota; kingdom Metazoa; phylum Arthropoda; class Insecta; order Hymenoptera; family Trichogrammatidae; genus Trichogramma; species Trichogramma pretiosum. The sequence goes on along the minus strand of NW_019641652.1, from coordinate 2,776,424 downwards.
TCGCGCTTCGAGTGGCAGAAGCGAAAATACACTTACGTCTAATTCGGCGGTCGAGTTGACGACGGCGAGATGGGCATTTTTCCGCCGGCAAAAGTTCAGGGCGTCGTGCCAGCTCATCTCGTTCAAGTACAGCTTGTGGTAACCTGCTCCAGGCGTCAGACGGTAGCCCGTCTCGATGAGAGTGTCATGACGACCCTTCTCCAACAAACCCGAGCTCTTGGTCTCGTTGAGAGTCTTGTCCAATCGAGCTTTGATCATTTGAACTTTCTTTGTTATGTTGTCCAACGAGCTTAGAAGTGGGTCCGTTGGCTTTTGTGGCGCATCGTCGGCGCTGACCAACAACACCGAGGCAGCCGTAACGAGCGCGAAACTTAGTACTTTTACGTTCATCTTCGTGAGACCGACTGACTGTTTGTTGCCCCCTACGTTCTTCTTACGAGCATATAAAGATGAAATTTATCTGAAATTAGTCAGCCTCTGATAGCCAGCTCGTATTTTCCAGCTCGATATTTCATATTGCGCTTCTGTGTCACCGTGTGCTTCTCAACAGATGCAAATACGCCTCGTTATCTCATCAGTGCGTCGAAAACATTTGAACGCAGATTCGTAAAAAAATTGATTATCCAGTACTTGTAATCGCTAAGGATTTTTTTTATACAAAATGCGCTCTTTATAATTTATCGATTTTAATTTATTATCTAGCATTTCGGCATTCCGGGAATTACGCGAAAAGTAGAACCGTTCAACTTTGCAAGGAATTCCGAGTAATTTGCCATCGCCAGCTCGTATAACACACCCCGGCACGGAAATTTTCGGTGGTCCTGCGCGCGCTCCATCGATTATACCCCGTTTCAGCGAGGGGATCTTCAAATACAGTCAACCATTCATCTTCTTTAAATTGATCATCGAATATACCCCGATGTGCAAGAGCGCGCTAAACTGGCAATTTTCAAGCAGCAAATTTTTTTAAGAACCTGCAATAAAGCTGAAATTTCAGAGAGGTCTAAGACATGTGCAATTTGTATTAATTTAAAATCATGAAATATCATAATAATCAATCACTTGATGTCTATTTTCAAGTTGGATAGTTAATTTCAATCTTCGACGCGGTACATCTGATTTTAACGTCATTAATTAAATTTTTTATACATTATAATAGAGAAAAAACTCACATTTCGTTATCAAAAGTGACCTTTCTGTAAAGGCGATGATCTGGAACACCATTCATGAGAATATGTTGCTAATATTGTGTCATTTATATGTTCAAAAAATAATTCTACAAGCTTGACTTTTTGAAACTGTGACATTTTTTATCAGTGTTAAGATAATTCATTGATTCATTTTACGTGATCACATTCTGTAAAATATTAAATTTCAAATATATCATTTGATAGATCTTTTCCTTGCACGAAGCTCAATATTCAGTACAACATCGATACTAAATTTATTCAAAGCGTCAAATAACTTGCAATGATTTCCAGTGTAAATTCGGTTGCATTAAAATTTAAATTCATATCACGTCAATTTTTATGCACCATAAAATCATTATGTGAACAATCAAAAATGATCCATGACGTGCTATACTTAGTATTTATACACTAGCGAAATATAAACGTTTAGTGTTCGAAGGATTTTCGCTCGTCCAACAGACCGGAAATCCGGTGAAGTGGCACTATGAGAATAACAAATGCTGTCTGAGTATGCGAATGAAGATGGGCACAATTTTATCAACACCTTCTTAATGGTTGCCCTGTTTTTACCCTTTTAATGCTGAGCATTCAAGTGCATTTGATTACTTCTTGAGTGTCGGTACTAACTGTTATTGTATAAAAAAAACTTGATTGATATATATCTTATATCTTATATAACCGAAATATTTCAATCAAAATTCTTAAAGAATTCCGGTGGCTTCACTGCTTAAAAATCACTAACTTGAAAACAAAAGTGTGAAATGAATAAAAGTATTTTAAAAGAAGGCTCATTTCATTAGAGTTAGGTGCTTTACGCGATAAAGTATAATATCCGCTCTTGCGGCTCGATGAAAGGCCAGACTAATCATTCGTTTGAATGCTACATGCGAACTTCACGGGCAGGAAGCTCGCACCAGACGTTGTACTTTTCACTTTTGTCCACCGCATGACGAAGCTCAAGTGACGAAATGAGAAGATGCGCACGCGAGCAACCCTGCTGTACTTTCTTAGAAACCTTTTATATGTAGGGGTTCATTTCTATCCTTTTCTCTCTTTTTTTTAAATACGTGAAATTTTCCCTTGGGTCAAAAGCACAATGAATTATGAAACTCGAGCTTATGTATCATACCAGTTATAAACTAGAATTATAATTAACCCCGGAGATCGCGGCATCAATTTATTAAATTTAACCTCTTGAGCATTCGTATAGTACCGCGGTATTTGTGCTTCGTCGACAAAGACTAACGTAATAATGACAACGGGGGTGTCAAAAGCTGCTCGTACATTAATCGCTAGTAGCCACTGGAACATGGCTAGCAGATACGATGAGCTAGTATAATAAGTATAGTACGTAATTGTACACGTATATCGCAACAAATTTTCCTCAAACTAAATAATTTTGCTTCGCAAGAGAAGCTTCAATTTAGGTGAAATATCGAGTATGCATGAAAATTACATTTCAGTATGATTATAATGGAGAAAGTATGATGAAAAAATCAATAACTTTTAAATGTTTCCTCGATTATTGTCTCGACAAAGTAAATATGCGTAGAGAAAATATTTGCGACTATTCCTGTAGGTCCAGCGAGATTTTGTTTTTTCTCCTTCTCTAGATCAAGACTGTAAAATCGTAAAGGGTCATGAAAGTTTACCGCGTCCATTTCAAGCCAAGTCCGAGATCTCGTCACCCCGTTTCAAAGAAAAATAAGTATATATATAAAACGCGTATAAGATAGGTACGTATGAGATGGAGGCGAAAGAAGCTTTCAGGAAGGACATTTTATCTCGTATAACGTATTTACGAGGCTAGCTATCGTGCGGGTATACATTCAGACGGCTTGGATGTAACTAAAGTGAGAAAAGTGTCGTGTAAGAGCAGAAGTAAAAAAAATAATCTCTCTATTTTCTTTGGGTTATGTTTAATTAAGATTAAATTAATATAATATATCACGACACATTTAAAACTGAATAAAGCACAATCAAAGAGGCTCTTATTTCCAATTTTGACAGCTCAACTTGAATCGAAATGAATTCTATACTTTATGCAAACATAGCCTTTGCATAAAGTTGCAGAAAAACGAAATGAAGCGTAAAAGATACTGCTGGATTTGACAAATCCACAGGATCTGGTGTACGGGAAGCAGAGTTTCTTATCGCAGCCCAACCTCACCAATTCGCTATCTTTGTGCGCTCTTTTCTCGATTTTTTCCTTGATATATATTGTATAGAACTGCACGCGCGGTCACAAAACCTCAGCTCGCTTATCTCGTCTTTACGCTCTGTCGCATCGTCATAGTGTTGATGATTCGCTCGAGTCCGAGCCACTGATACGACGGTTTATTTACTCTTGGCTTTGATACTTATTTATTTTGAAAAAATCTCGTTAAAAATAACAAAACAGATATAAAAATGATGACAAAGGTCCAGTGTATATATCAAAGTTTTAATAATTATTTATTTCATGAAACTTTTTTTTACTAATAACAATATAGTTTGGTTAGTTTCGTTTGAACAAAATTTCTTAAAAAATACTGTGTGGTAGAACATAATTTTGGAGCAAAGATCGAAGTGCGTGGTGGTAATTTTGTGATATATATCTAAGTGCAAGGAAATAAAGACTGATGTTGCACGGCCAAAGTACTCGAGAGGAGTTTGCTCTCAAAGAAAATTAAGAAAGACCTCATCAGAGCTGGTTTTATATAGAGATGTAGGTTTTCGCACCGTAAAAACCAAAGAACAATTAAAAGATGGCACGTTGAAAAGTTGTAACGAGAAAATATTGGATTTCCTACGATGAACTATCGGCGCCTTTTGCGAACAACTTTCCAAGTTGTCGCGTTGACGTACGACGGAGAAACCGTCGATACACATATTATGAAGAACTGCACGGAAGCAAAAGTTTTCGATGTGTATTAGACATGCTTTTAGCCCAAGTTGAAAATTACGGCAATGCAGAAAATCGATTATTTGAGATGAAAAATTCTTTGCGTAGATAAAAATTTGATTTATTATTTTCAATCAATGATGGATTAATTAATTTTTCATTCTTCGACGAATAAAGATTGGAAAACGATAATCTTGATCCGTACGGGTATATATGTGAATTATGAGCAGCTTTAATTCATGTCCACATTGGTCTTGAAGATTTCTTCTATCGTTTAACACAAAAGAAAAAGTCAGAAAAATCGCAAAAGTTATGGTCGTCCATAGACACTTTCAAAGAAAAGCGTAAACCCAAGTACAGAGTAAGTAGGAAGCTCTGTGCAATTTCCGGACAGTAGAGTACAGTCGTTCGGAAGCTCGAGATAGACGTAAATTACTGAAATCTCTCGCTGAAAGAATCGATGATTCATTGAATTGTCGTGGAAAAAAGTTGGTACTGAGTAAGTAATAAAATTTGTAATACATCGCACGTAGCGCTGCAGTTGAATTTACATCAAATTTATAGACTTTAGACTTGGATTATCCGATTGCTTGAATTATTCAAAATCGAGGCGGCTCGCGTCAAAGGACGAAGCTGCAAAATTCAATTGCTAATCAAGCCGCCAATTAGCGAAGCAAAAATTACAAAAATTTGAAACCACAGTTGAGCGTACTTTTTCTTGTCCCACCCTATAAATTCATGCTCTAAAAGCTCAGATGTAATTAATGTGCGTGACATGCTAAAACTGACCCCGTTAAAAGTGATGCATTTGAGAGTTAAAAAAAACAACACCAACAGATAACTCGGCTATAAATCTGAATCTCTACATGCAAATAGTAGCACTCTCTTTTGCAGCTCGCTGGTCGCATAGGGTTGTAAAAGCTCGCGCCCAGGAACTTTTTCAAGCATATACAGCACGCGATTGTTCATTCAGTCATTCTTAGAATATCATATTGTTTATACGTGCTGCTATGCACGAGTTTGTAGTTTAATCTGATGAATTTACGAATTTTCTCTACTTGCCATAAGTACTCGGTGTATAGCATTTATTTATATTCCACTCTCTCTCTTCACTTTTTTTGCTACTGATGAGAAAATACGTGCGTCAGTTGTATCTAGGTAGTTTTTGTACGTGCTGTTTTTATGCTTGCACATTTTATACTGTGGACGCGAGTAATATTGTGAGCACACCAGGTTCACGAGAAAACTATTGAGACTTACTTTTGCAGATTAAAAATTTGGCTGCTCTGCTCCAAATAAAAGCCACGAAGCTTCAGCCCAGCCGACTCTTTCAAGCCTCTAAGCCGTATGTTTATTTTATAATTTTCGAGCGAATCCAGCAGAGCTTTATAATATTTACTTAGGGGTTGGTGTATTTTTGCCGGTGGCGCACTGCGTCATACACGATTTCTTATTTATTAACGAGTTTAAATGGCGACAATTCAATTGCCATATTCACGTGATCGTTTCGAGTAAATAGCTCATAAATATTGCTCACGACACGAGTACGTAAGTTAATGACGACAATAAAAGAATGTGCTTATTCATAACACATTTATTAAATCGGTCGATTACTCGCGCCACGAATGATACGCGTATTTATATTCAAGAGGGATGATTGAATTAAATTATCCACACCGTTCAGCGACGTGAGAGAAACTCGATCGCGTTCATTCGCGTTATTTCGACGGACGTGTCGCCGTCGATGGCGATATGACAGTCCCCCGAAAAATCATTATAAATATTCATACATGTGCGTACGAAATAGCGACCTAACGCACTGTGGTTTTTTTTCCTCTCACCAAGAAAACAGTGAAATTCAAACATAGATATACGAAAAAGCTGAAAAATCGGATAAAGCGCGCATCGTGACGATGACAGAACTGCGCTGCCTGCTGGTCAGTTGTAGGCGCGCGCGCGGCAGAAATTAATGCATCGTGACTCGACTCGTGGAGCCGTGAAAAACGATGTCGAGCATTTGATCGACTATATAGCATGTTCCGTACACGGGAGAAAAAAATCACCATCGTGCTTTATTCTTGATTTATCAACGCACGAAAAATATGGTACACTACGCAGTAAGATGCTCGTGTCCAAATTGCATCCTCCGAGCGATTATTATTCAAAGAGAAAGACGTGTTAGCGCGATGACGTCAAGCCGGCAAGAACAAAAGGAAGCTCGTGAGTTGGATATTGTAATAAAAACAGCGAAATCACACCCCACGTGCGGCAGCTGATAAATGCAAAATAATCGAGTATAGACTGGCCCGAGGCTCGACTGCTTTAGCGCGCGTTCCTCGTCGCGACTCGAGTCGCGCTTATCGGCCAACTTAGCCAAGTGTCTGGCACAGCTCTCTGTATCTATTTACCTATATTTACATCCACAAAGGCGTGTGCGGGGCACTTCCGCTACCTACGAAGATATAGGTAGCAGCTGTGTGTAGGTCGCGACTTCTCGCGCGCGCGCAAGCCTCGGCAAAAGTGGCGTGGGTTGGACCGGAAAAGTTTATTATACTGCTATACGTGTGTCTATGTCTGTGTGTGTCTACGTCCATGCGTGTGCGGTACTGTGACTCATCCTGCTGTGCGCGGCAAATGTGACTTACCGTGATAAATAAGGCGTAAAGTATATAAATACATATACCTATGTGCATGTAGATCGGGAGAAAAATCAGCTTTATTGCAGATTTGAATTTGATATAAGGTGCGCAGTCGCAATAGTCGCATGTGCACCGATATGCATATAGCTATAATCCGATTTACAACCGACGTGATGTGAAAGTATATACACGAGTATATCACGGTCGAGTATACGTTTGGACTCCATCGATTTATATTTATGCCACATTTCCATAACATCGTAGGAGTATATGCATTATATATAATGTGTTCGATACATCGAGTAATGTGACTTACGAAAATTTCAATTTCAGATGTCGAGCGATTTTCGCATAGTTCAAGTACCCGCAAAGTCCCTTGACGCAGCAATTTTATTTCCATGGGCATAGGCGACCGATCACGCCTTCATACAATTCCGTCTTCTAAACAAAAAATCGTGCCATCAATATTTTCTTCTCCTTCTTTTTTACCGACGGAACAAAAGTATTAAATTTCCTTCGAGATACGCGGCCCTTCTAATGCATAGTATACGATGAAGAAAAAAGGCAAGTTAAAAAAGCCTTTGATTGCAGTCAGGTCGTCTATTTTATTCTTTAACAGATGGCCTATATAGATAGCCCACTAAAGAGTTTGCTCCCAGCTCTCTCTCTCGCGATACATATTATATTGGAGCCTCGGCGATAATGGATTTTTGCAACTCCGAGGTGTGTGCTCTATCTAGAATCTTCAAGTAAATATATACACGCGTTTATTTATACATGCATTAATGAAAAAGTGCGGCTTTATAGAAAATATTTTTCAAGTTTGCTTATACCTAAACGATCGATGATCCATAGCGCATATTCAATTGCAACGGCTACTTATAACGTTGTCTTGCTTTTTCATATTTAAGTTTTTGCTGTGATTATTTTTGACTCCATGTGCAACTGAGGTGCTCAATTAAAGTTGAGTTCAAACAATCATATTATGATGTTCATTATTTCAGTTATCTATTCATATATTACATCTATGAAAATCTGTTGAGTCTAGCATAATGAGAGCATCGAAAAAAAGGGCACGCACATTTAAGATTATCTAAGATATTACTTTCGTTTTTATAAGAGACGAGTCCCACGTGTGTCTCTCCAAAACCTGTATTTTCCATGTATAACTAGTTCAATATTTCGATTGTATAAACTTTTGATCCGACTTCAGCCAGATAATTAAATTTCAACTGTTCTAACTTTCTTTGAAACAAATCGGTCTTTTTTATTATTCTCGTTTCACCTTCTAATATTCACTCTTCATATATACCAGGATAAATGGAGAGGCAAAAAATTTTGAGCACAGAAAGGATGCAGCTGAACCGCAATCCAATTAAATTGTATCGATGTACTAGGTATTCAATCTGAAAGCTGCAAAGCTTTTTTTCACAAACCTAGGCTCAGCTTCCAAGCTGAGATTTCTTCATCCACGTGAGATTGACAGGGTGCATTTATTTATACTAATGCAAAGGCTTAAAATGGTTTTAAGAAAAGAATAAGTTTGGTAGAGCAAATGAATACGTGTAGGGTCGAATAAAAATTAACTAATACAATTTTTTACGAAGATATTCGATTTTATTAAATAACACATACAATCATTTACTCAATAAAGATAGACAGCACCCAGTCACACAATTCATTACAAAAAATTATTACTTTTAAAATCTGGTAAATCTTCACATTCACGCCTATTGATCCGCTGTTAACAAACAGACACGCGCGCTTATACCAAAATATAACCAAAGTCGTAGAGCTATGTGTACGCGATACCTTTGAAAATTTCTCAATGAATTACACAGATGACTGCTTTTGAACTCAGGTCTGTATTGCGGTTATTAAACCTGTCACGTGCTCACATGCACGACATCACGCACATATTTAACTAGTCCGAGCAACATTTTAACCTTCCGAATTCCAGTGAAAAATAGGTCTAAATACCAAATCATACATGTCATCTGGTTTATGCATACTCGAACAAGTTCGACCCAGTTATCAAGTTATAAGAAAATTTGAATCGTAATAAAATGAAGAACGAATCAAAAGGTGGAATTCGAAAGAATTGATTAAATGATGTGACGATAAAAAGCGTCTCCTATCAAGAATTTAATGGCGAAAATTTACGCATTCTTTATTATACAACTGTACGAAACGTTTGATTGGCCAATTCCCTAATAAAGCTATCGTAAGTAGTCTACGAGCATAGTTGCGCATGTACGATTGGCAGTAAGACCAACGACTTTTTGTACGCACGAGTTGCTCATGTTTTTCCCTAATAAAGCTATCGTCTCTACGCCACTCTGCTGCTCGCGACTAATTTTGTGCCCTGATGCTGACAATATTTTTACTGTTTACACATATGGGCAAAAAAGCACAATGTTCAATATCTCGAAAAAATATATTTCTATACGATACGCATGAATTTGCGATGACTAGAACGGAGTCACGAGCACGGCACCAGGAGAAATCGGTCGAAAGAAGCCGATCAATCGGTTACTTTGCACGAGCGTAAAACAAGCTCGCGTTATAGATTTACGCATGCGACGCATGCAAGTGAGTATGCTTGATTTTCTCACGGCTTGGCAAGGAGACACGCACAGGCATAAACGCGAGCACAAACTGCACTCGATCGTTAATGCGCGCCGCCGTGTGCAGCCGTCGGTCTTTAAACATTGATTCATTGGTTCGCGCTCGCGTAGCGTACACACGCGCTCGGAATCGAAGAAACGGGATACCTACCTCGGCTTCCGACCGATTAGAATTTATGTAAGCGGATAATGGTCCCGGCACACTCGCTTCGAGCTTATGTATATTAGCAGGCACTTTGCGCGCTCGGATGACGTGTCGAGCGAGGTATTCGACTCAGCTGTTTGCAGGTGCGAACTAATGTTCAAAAGGCCCCATTTTTCATTCGTGCCTGTGCTCGTGTGAAACGCGCGCATCCTCGTCGATACACTGTTTTTCTTCAAAATCCGCTCGTACCGAGGATTTTATCTTGTCGACGAAAAACCATTTCAGCGACTTTGGCTATAACAATAAAAGCAAATGAAACATTTCTATAAATACCCGCAGCTCGCGCTTAGGAGACTTAATTTATTGAAACATTCTTCAAAACTATACACAAAGTTTTTCGTTATCTTAATTCGCTAACAAGAAGATATTGCCCCGAGGAGTAGCCGATTCTTCGAAATAAACATTAGCAGTTTCACAAGTGATCATGGAGTCTCGGACTTTTAAAAGGCCGGACAAGAGAAAAAAGACATTCTCTCTTTCTCTCTCTTTCATTCAGCATACTTCGCGACTGGATGTGTATTATCTTAATGCGTTATGTATATGGTTTGTTGAAAAATTCTCACACACCTACAAATTTCGCGGGGATTGAATAATCTGACGCGCATGTCAAAAAAAGAAAGCCTGCGACGGCTTTTTTTGACGATTCAGCATATCGGTTCTTTTTTTTTTTTTTTCTTTTTTTCACTCATACAACCGCCACCGAAGACGACGACGATGACGACGACGACGACTGTCACCGACACTTTTTCCAATCGGAGAACCAGTTCGCTGCTGCAACTCCGTGATCGTTTTTTTTACGCCTACTATATACCGAAATTCCCATCGCAGCTCCCTCGTATAACGATTAATTGTCTTTTTTTTCTTTTTAACTCTTTTTTTTGTCATGCCATTTCGGGGACCGTACGCGCGCGCTCGCGCGTCTATATAGCTTTCTTTGTAAAGGCTCACGAGGACCGCTGCAAATAAAAAACTTGATTGATGCTCTTGATTATCTTAACACAGTTTTGTCATTAAATCTGAAAAAGGTTGAATTTTATCGTTTCGTAAACGGCTTTATTAGTCAACTCGGAATTGATAGTAGCGTAAAAATCAGGTATTTAGACGAGAAGAATTTTAAACATTTTTAACACGGGCGTCCAATGAATATTCCTAATTATAACTCTCGATTGCACACGGGCAAATAAAACAACAAGCAAAGTTTTTCGATGAAATAATTTATCAATACGAAAATAAGATACGCGTTGGGAGCCGGCAAGGCCACCGCGAGAAAAAGTCCCGCAGCTATAATGCCGCGCGACCGCAACAGCGCAAACGATATTAATATTGAAGAAACGCGCGAGCGCACCGAAGACGCGTTTCTGCGCAATTATATATCGACGGACAATGGGCGATGGACTATGCGCGGCGCAACGCTTGCCGGGTGGCAATTTATAAAATGAGCTGCTCTCTTCGCCGTAATAACACGGTCGCCAAGTAAATTTACAATCGTACCCTGGTTCTATATAAATCACTCGACAGTTTTCAATTTGTGTTTTCAAATCATCGTCCCGGATTGCTTCTCGAATCTTCATTCTGCACTGCACCTATACATACGCATTGGCTTAACGAAATAATATAATAAATACCAAGTGTAATTGTACAAAAACTGAGAGTAGCTAGTTTAAAAAGAAAATTGCTCATCACCGAATTCCTGCTGAATTAAAAACAGTAACCAGTTGAAGTACATTATAAATGGGAAAATCAAACGATTACGGCAAATCGCATAACTTATACTTTACATCGGTATCGGTGAACGAGTCGATTCGCGCGTTCATGAATAAAAGCGAGATATTTGCAGCGATGCTGCCACACCTTACATCTTTTTCCCCGATATTCTCCGTGTGCGATAGGAAGCCATGCCGATCTTAAATAAAAAGGGGGAGAACTCACGAGTGCAAATAGAAGTAATAGTGGTAATGAAACGAATATCTGCATTCGAGCGCTCGGAAAGAAAAGGAAAAAGGCCATCGGAGCGGAATAAGCATTAAGAGCGATGCCTGTAAGACGCTACGGAAAAGTGCCTTGCTTAGGTCCCTGGCGAATCCATCTATCCTTTTTTATGCCCCGAAAACGACTCCCAAAGGTGATATACTTGCGTTTTGTACTTTCACGACGATCGCTCGCTGCCTCGCCGAGATGCCTCCGGAATATCCTTGATCTTTGAAAATGCAAGATCGACACTCGTACGCTGCATTTATGTACATTCATGTGCTACGCGGCTCGATGCGATCCATAGCCCCAACGGTCCGTTTTGTGGATTCTTGCCCGCCCCAACTCGATTCTTATATTTTACATAGACTGCGAGCGAGCGAGTTGCCTCGTTAGGTCCGTGTGTAGGCGAGGTGTGCGCTTTTCTCTGTGCAGCGAGTCCCTTGCGAGCAATAACTACGTTGCCCATAGCGAAAATCCTTTGGCCGCCCAGTCCGCTTCGAGGGAGCTGCAAGAGAGAAAGAGAGATTTTCGCAATTTATACTTTGTATCGCTGGGGATCCATCCTATCCTTCATTGTAACATTTACTCTTTTGGCATATTATTAGGAGGATTTTCCGAAAAGTAAATACGCGGGGATTGTTGAGCGGAGATGTTTTGAAGAGCGTATAGGAATACATAATGGGTCAAAAGACAGGCAAATCCGAGAGCTCGGCCGGAGCAAAAGTTAAAATCGGGTAAAAGCGCGTGTAGCGCGGCAACTGTCACGGGCGATTTTCATGCGGTAGCGTGCGCGGCTTTAAGCGGATTAGCGGTAAATATTCGTCGTCCGCGTCTAAGCTAACCGACATAAGCTTCGAGCGTCGAATTCGTCTCTCTCTCTCTCTCTCTTTTCCCTAATTCCAGGTCGTTTGCGTTATTGCGTTCGCACCCCCGTACGTGACAGAGATCGGCATATGGCCTCGCCGCAAATTCGTACAGTTCGATGAAAATAAATGAGTTAAAGGAGGCAAACAACGAAAACGCGTATACAAAGCGTCGGGGGATTTTGCGCGGCTCACGTTTGCGTCTATAAAATAGGAATTCATGGCGCGTCGAGCTTTGCCTCGCGCGCACACCTTTCCTCGCACATACAAAGTATACGTCAACGAGCTCTCTCGCATAGCATGTATATATGTATACGGAATGGGCAAATCAAATCTTGAGCAATCCTCGAGAAAAGTCTCGGAGCGCTATGACAGTGAGATCCTGGCACTGCAGCGCACAGAGTGTCTTTCATCCTGATGCGTTGCGAAGAAGCCAGAGCCTGGCGTGCCAGCCGAAATTCAATTCAGAGCTGTATTTGCAGGCGCGAACTGAGAGAGAGTAGAGACGGCACAAGAATTTTCAGTCCTGGGCCTATCTGTCATGTATCTCGCTGCGTCGAGGTGGGGGAGGGGATGACGTTGACGTCAAGCCGCAGCTACCGTTGGAATGCAAAACAGCATCGAACAAGTCTATGTATGTACGTGTATAAACCTGCAAGAGCTTCCGCCAGATAATTGTCGAGAGCTCTGCTAGAACAACTTGCTGATCTTGAGTAAATTTTCCTTCAATTTTGCAACTTTATACTCGCTTCGCTTGTTAAGAATAAGAGATGCGCTTTTACAAGACCAAAATCCTTGTGAGCTTTCCAAATGGACTCGCATTTTTTTTTCATGGTTTTCTATTAATAAAATGTTGCTTCTTTTCAATTTAAAGTTAAAAATATAACATTGGGTTGGAAAAATGAAGTAATGCTCGACAGGCGCGCTTTTGTCATTTAATCAGGCTGTGGTAAAAGCGTCAAATTGGCGGCCAGCCGAGCAGCCTCGTTCTTTCCCTCGGCGAAGCGCTAACGTTAGTTTTTATAAGCTTCGGAGGATTGGGATTCATCAGACATTCCATTTGAGAATGCTTTCGAGCACGGTGGCCCACTATATACACCAGTGCAGCGCATTAATCGAACTGCGAAGGGAAGCTCTTCTTCTCGCCCTGGAATGAAAGTTATGCGGTGATGCAGGTAGTTTTGCTCGTCTCATTGCTACTGCGGCTGGATCGCCACACTGGCCAAAAAACTCAACTTTGACATCTTGTTTTGTCAAAAATTGTTTCCGATGTCATATTTGAGCTCGCGATCGAAATGCATCCAGGAAATGTGCATAATTACGATACTTGCTTGAGATATTACGATACGATCAATATGCTAATATAAGCACATCAAATGACGCTTTCGGCTCGCCACGACGTTGCAATCATTTTATTTCTTACATTGTACATCCAAGTCTTCATATATAAATTGCTTATGTATTCCAGACGCGATTATACCACGAGGCGAATTCATTAAGCCGTTGCTGAGCACATGAGCGTACGTGTGTGCGACTGTGCGCTTATATACCATATACTTTATTTTTCGCGCTCTAACTCATTTTACATTCAATGTCTATATAACATGGCCATTTGGAAGGCTAAGGCGCACGTTGATCATTTCAAATTAAATTAATTGAGATTTAATTTTAGTGCCGGCGATAAAAGATCAAAGCATGTGCGAATGTATTTCAATACATTTACGCGCAGGCGCAAACAAAACTATTGTTGACGCGCGCGCGTGACGCGAATTGAAAATACGGCTCTTCTCTGGCGTAAATTCTCGCGCCAGATACCATTTCCAACCTACGAACAGTGTTTAGCTCCAAAGTATTGCAATTTAACGTTTCTACTGTAAAAGGTGAAGAAATTTAATTTTAAAATGTAAAAATTTATTCAAGCTTTATAAAAACAAAAAGAAACACGCATCGAATCCTGTTCAAAGTTTCTTTTTCTTCGATTCTCTTTTGTATTTTTTTTTCGCGCGGCTTACCGCGTAAATCTTATAGGCTAGAGAAACACTGCAGAAAGGCGAAGAAAAAATCGACAACCTGTGCAAGATTACGATGCGTGGTCGCTTTTCATAATACGCGCTGCAAGTTGTAACGAAATAACACCTCTCTGCTCTTTATGAGTAGCAGCAAATCCTTCTTGGAGCTGTTGAAAAAAGAGAGAAGCGCCACTCATAAATTGTCAAGTTGTATGCAGAACAGAGCCAAAATTCGACCCCGTGTGGCGTGCCGTGTCTGATTAAAAAAATAAGAAATTCCTTTGAGAGCCTTTGCTGTATCGATGACGTTTTAGAAAATAAAATTTCTGGCTCCAGGGTCGAAATATACACCGGCTTGTCTTGTACATTGCGAATATATTGCTCGTGTCGCGGTATATACATGCGAGAAGCGCCGCTCGGAATCAGAGAAGCATTTGTTCCTTATTACTCGTGTGCGGCATCTGTGCCTCTGTAGATATACGCACTTGTTTCTCGTTTACAAGTATATTTTTTTAAATTTTCACGAATTATCCTTTCATCTTATTTCCCTGTAGCCTATAAATTTTTAAATGATTAAATGAAAAATGTAGTCTGCGCATAAAAAGTATGTGAACAAAAAGGCAACATTCTATATTAGATGGATACGCGAGTGTTAAATAATAATTTCAATGGTGGCTCGCGACGCGCCATAAGTCAAAAACGAAGCGGGTACAAAAATGATTTCAAACTGCAATATGAAGAAAAAGGCAAGCGTGACGAAACATAGAGAGAAGCTCGGTTTCATATATGCGTGCTGTACACGCAGTCACAGAGCTAAGCTTCGGTGTTAGTGCGAGAAAAATATAATCAAGATAAACGCAAAGAATATGAAATAACGAATACACTCATACGCACATATAGCTTGGCCGTACATAATACAACATGCATGCATATGGTTGCGCGCGAGAAAAGGGCACGCGAACAATAAAGAAGGACAAAGAAGAATCCGCAGACGCAGAAATGAGAAAGCAAACAGAGCCAGCAGAAAGAGTGAGAGAGAGAGAGAGAGAAAGCCAACCGCCCACGCATTCGCATACCGTGCGCGGAGAGAGAGAGAGAGAGAGAGCCTTTTAAGCCTGGTTCTTCTCACGATTCAAGTTTGCCCGTGTTGAGCAGGCGCGCGCGCGCTCGCGTGCTAACCACGTAACACCTTCATTGGAATCGAAGAGAAAGAGAGAGGGAGAGAGCGAGAAGGCGCCACGACGCAAGTACATAGTGTATCGTTCTGATACCACCCAGGATCTCGATGGAGACGATAAAAAAGTCCCTTTCGTGGCTCATGAGATGCTGTGCTCGTGCTCTCCTCTCGCGCGTCCTCTCCGTCTATATAGCGCACACACGTATAAATACATATAGCTGCGATCGCATGAGAAACCGCGCCCACGCTCATCTCTCTGCGCTTATGTCTTTGTCGCTATCTCCGATTCTCGCCCCCCCCCTCCCATCCCCCTATCCCCCCTCACCCCTCCTCCTCATCCTCCCCTACTCTCCTCTCCTGTATTATTATAATATCTGTGTATTCGCGTATGAGTACTCCATCTCCGAACTTGGCGCGTGTGTGTATTTTTTTCATCTGACAACAAAGATAATAACACGCGCATACGCTACAATTCTTTTTACGACTACATCACATGCGTTTGCGATTGTGTAGCGTTCAGTTGATTTGATAAATTTTTGGAAATTCCTAAATAACAATGCCAATAGCCTTCACGACGGATTTTATAATCAGACACATATAATGGAAACAAATTTAAATCAAACTATTTAATTGTTACCCAAATAACTTTAAAGAGACCTTTCATCTAGAAAGACAAACAAAGACCCATGCTTGGCGTTTCAAGCAGTACAAAAGATAACATTGCTGATTAAGACACCAAGGATCAGCGTTAATGCACCCGTCTTTCTTTGGCTACACGATATAGATTACATTCGTTGATAAGAAAATGATACTTTTATCTTGAATAGGTGTTCAAGTTTTGAATATGATCGACAGATTTTCGCTTATTTGATTGGTAAATAAACCATTTTGTTATAATTATATTTAATTATTCGAACAAACACTATTTACACTTCCCATTGACAAAATTGAAAAAGCTAGTTTTAATTGAGAATCAATTTTCATGGTAAAGCGTAGTTGCTTGCTTCGAATGGGGAGAAAAAACCGATCAGTTGGAGAGACTCGGTGCGACAAGTGGTCGCATGTTTCTGACATTCTATTACTTATTCCTCGCGGATGCTTTTACCTGCCGTGTCACACTGACGTACCTAAATTGTCACTAAAACAGAAAAACGTTGAATTAAAGAGATTGTCTGCATTTTTAACTGATTCTACACTGGGTGGTTAATTAAATGCCAATTATTTGCCTGTCTACGTGGATGCTGCCATTGCTTTCCATAGTTTTTTAATTAGTAACCCTTGCTTAGCGTATTGGTTTATTCATTACTAGAGTCGGTAAATTTAAAATTTTGTAAAGTTATCGTTTAAAGAATCACTTTCTATTTGAAACTTTTTTTTGTTTCGTGTATAATGGTGTATTTTGTACACGAGTTCTCACAAGAATATAATGAAAGTATATAAACACGTTTGGAGATCTGGAGCGCATTTTCCACGGGTAACTTCTTCATAGCCACAGCCACATGCACTTTGGTCTGCATTTACATAGAAATTCATAGCGTACGCAAAAGAAGGCGCGTGTATATAGATGCGATTCTCACGCGATTGCGTCGCGGTGCAAGGCGTAAAAAAGAAAAACAACAAAAAAATTTTCGCCTGCATAATAGCTGCAGCCGCCAAAGTAGAAAGATAAGAGAAGGGAAGCCGGGCCAAGACGAGAATAACAATAAAAAATGACGTCGTTGAGTTGAAATAAAAAAAAAAGAGGAGTAAGAGAGAGAAATGAAGGAAGAAGCAGAAGAAGAAGAAGAAGAAGACGAAGAAACTGGTCGACTTCGACGAGTTTGCAGAGTGTATATGAGCAAATATATACAGAACAAGACCGGCTAGAAAGAGCAAAACAAACGCGCTTTCAATGAATATGAATCAAGGCGCGCGCAAGCCAAGTCGTCGTCGCAGACCAGCCACGCGGTGTGAAATCAAATGCGAAATAAGAGCCTTGACTTCACCGATACACACACGCAGCACACTCATACTCGAATGCAACTATGCGCCTGTGTATGTGTGCGCGCGCGTATAAGTAAAAAGATGCAACAAGTCAATTCTCGAACCGGCCCGCGAACGACGACGACATGCATCTGACGTGGTTATAAATTCAGCCCCTGGGGCTACTTAAGCCGTTTATTTACCGCGAACGCAAAACTTGCCGATCGGCGGCGGCAACCGCCATCGCTGCTTCTGCTGCAGTCTTGTTGTTGTTTTTGCCGTTGTTTTTTGCCGCTGTTCTTTTGCAAGAATCCGAAAGAAAATTTGAACATATATATGAAAAAGTGAAATCCTCGAGTTTACTAGTATCGAGCAACGAGTTGTAAACTCTCGAGTGACTACAAGCAAACAGAAAAGTTAAGGAACGACGTTGAATTAATATCATAATGACATGAGAAAAAAGTTGCTTTGGAAACATTTTTTGCTTATTAACAAAAAAAGCAGTCGAAAAAACCGCGTCGCACGTATCCTCGTGATGATTCCGTTCTTCAAAGTGTAATTATAGGAATAAACACCAGAGTCTCCTGCAATTTCCAGCTTTCTCTCTCTCTTTCTCTCTTTCCGAGACTAATAGTCGCCAAATGAAATTACTTCCGAGCCTTGTTCTCTTGCATATAAAAATACACATGCATGCGCAGGTTTGTATACGCACTCATTTCGCCATTCGCAACGTCGACTGTGTGTTTGCGTATACGCGTGTATGTGATAGAACACACACATGCACAACTACGTACACGCACACACGCTCACATGTTGTTTCAAAACTTAATAATCCGTCCATGCTCGTTTGTGTATGCGAACTCTCTAGCGTGCGAGCACAAATGCAAAGTTGACGCCAACCAAACCTTATTTTATCGTGCCCACTGTGGTAGCAGTTGCCTCCCTTTTCTCCCTCCCTCTCTCTCTCTCCCTCTTTCTCTTCATACTTTTCTCTTTCGCTCAGGTAATTCACCTACTCGATGCAAATGAATTCCAAAATTAAACTCTTACCCTTGCGGCGCGTGCAAGCCTCTGGGTATGCTGTTTTAGCTTTGGTGCCGCATGCCTACATATATGTAATACTGCCAGCCAAAGCTTGGCATTGTTTCGATAAAATAAATGTATAATAATTCTACGATCGGTAATGAAGTTAAAAATACGTCTCAAAGTACACGAGCAAATTAATTTAGTATCACGTCATGAATGAAGGTTCTATGAGAAAGCGACAAGTGCAACATTTACTGCAGCAAGAACTTTTAAGGTGCAGTGAGAAGCAATTTTTATCACGCTACTTGCCCTTGGTTTCCTTTTTCAATTTTAAAAGGCGATGAAGAGCTGGTGTGTATGGCTTGTAGCTTCTGTGAGTGCGTACGCCTGGACCGAAAAAGAGAGAGAGAGAGAGAGAGACAGAGAAGCTCCGCGAGTGATTACTCTTATCTCCGAGCTCCTCCTTTCTAAATGACTTGGCTCACTAGCTCTTCGACGCTCTAACGGGTAACACACAACGTTGAGTCGAAAGAAAAGGAAAAAGATGAGAGTGCTCGAGATAAGATGATGCAGAGCGAAACAAGCGGAGCTTTCGGAGCGTTGGGCTTTCAACGATTGCTAGTCCATAGACACTCGGAGGTTAACCCCCTCGATGGAAAATTGCGCTCTGGCTTGTTCCTGTGTATATAGAGCGCAGCTCGTGCCTGGCCATGTATAATATTTAACGCTACCGCGTTGGGCTATAAAACTCGCTCGCAGGCCGAGCACAGGCTGCTTCGAGTGGATATATAAATAGTTGATAGGGCTTGAAAATGATATTCCAAATTGCCGTCGCAGCCTTTGAAAGATCAAACTCATGCGTCACTCGTTTATCTGCGATCGCTTTTAGCATGATTGAGAGTGCGTGGCGAACTTCATCCAACTTTGATATTCATATCGATTGGCCGTTGTTTATCTCGAAGGGACGAAAAAGCTTTCGAAAAAACGAGATTTCCATTCGAAGGTAACAAAATTATTTTTCTTTTCGTTAGTAAATTGGCAAAAATCAAATGCAATCGAGCAGAGGCACGCAGGTTAAGCAATTTCATGGGAAAAATCGGGTCAGCTCATCGGAGAATTGTCCAAATCCAAATATATAGAGTCTGCCGTGGAGTGCATCAGCTGAGCGAAAAAAACTAAGAGTGCAACAAAAAAAGAGCTTTTCGAAGTATACTGCGCCGGCTCTATATATAGGATAGTTAGAAATTCCCATGGTGCATTTCTAACCGGTAATGGGAATAAATGCCGTCGCTCTCTCTCTCTCTCTCTTTCTCGCACGCGCGCGAGCGGCTCAGAAAGTTTTTCACTTTACGCGAGCAGTCAGCCCTGAAATAGCACTGGATTTTACTCTCTTTCTCTATATTCCCTCTCTTTTTCTCTTGCTCGCTTGTGCTTTGCCTCAAGGGACGAATGACTCTTCTCCTCGTTTGTTGTTGTTACTGTCAAATCTCTCTTTCTCTCTCTCTCTCTCTCTTACTCTGTGTGCCTCGCTATACAGACCTGGAGACTATTTGCAGGTGCATCGTTCCATATCCCCGAGATGCTACATACAACTTCATTCTGAATGTGATTTCTTTATTTTGTTATACTCGGCGTTGCAACGACTTTGCCGCATGTGTATCGACTGTGTGCTCATATACGTGTACACAAAGCTGCTTCGAAGAAGTAGCTATTATACAAGATATCGAAATACACGCGAGGACGAAGGAAAAAGAGTGATATAAAATCGAATGGACTTAGGAATAGCTCGCACGCGACTGGATGTG
The DNA here is from genome assembly GCF_000599845.2 of Trichogramma pretiosum. Lineage (NCBI taxonomy): Eukaryota > Metazoa > Arthropoda > Insecta > Hymenoptera > Trichogrammatidae > Trichogramma > Trichogramma pretiosum. The sequence goes on along the minus strand of NW_019641652.1, from coordinate 2,756,066 downwards.
TAATATAAGATCCGCAGCCGCGCGGAAATGGATCCAATTTATTCGACCTATCGACGCTTTCGCTCTCGGACACCTTGTCCATTTTCATTTTCTACCAGCGCAGGTACATATATACACGCATGCATAGTCGAAAATAATAAAAACCATGCTTGTCTCTGGCTGACTCGTAGGAAATTGAAAGAGTTATGTTGTTGTGCTATGCAGCCACCTGGCCACTCGATCGCTTTGGTATTAGGATTACGCAATGCAATCGAATCTTCTTATTGAATTACGCTCTGTGCCTTTCATCTGAAAAGACGATGGATCGATGAAAATCTTGTACAAAATTGCATCGACCAAGTACGTTTGTAAAGGCGATTTCTTAAATGTATAAGTACAAGGCTCGTTACGTTAAAAGAGCTTTAGTTTGGATTTGCGATAAGAGCTAGGAACGACTTAATTTTCATCTGTGTGTACATGCTTAATTTCTCTTATTTTTTGCTTCGCAGTTTCACGATGTACAGACGATTCATCGCTTAAATATCAATTTTGTTGCCTGTCACCTATTCCATCTTAAACTCGTTCTCCATCCGGAACACTGCTAGACGTTTCCACGACGAGTGAATAGTAAAAGAAAAAATAACTTATTTAGCGTTTACTCATGCTCGATTTAGATAATAGGTACACGCATGAAAGGTCTGAGAGAGAGAGAGAGAGAGAGAAGAAAAAGAGTAGGATAAAGAAAGTGTGGACTACACCTATATACGTGCGCGACGTTCGTGGGCGGACGACAGAACGAGAGAGAGATCTCGAGGTAGGTAGGTAGGTAGGTAGGTAGGTAGGTAGGTAAAATGGTAGGTAGGTATATACACATGTATGGATATAAACATATAAAGTAAAAGAGAGGATAGACGGAGAGAGGAGAGAAGTCGGTAAGGGCGTGCGGCCTGGCGCGTGGCTCCCACGGGTCATTCGCGTGCGTGTAGTCAGCACACATCGCCTGCTCATGCATATTACCCATCTATGCGAGTGTGTGTGTATGCATCCGTGTATACTATACGCGCGCGCGCGTCTATGTAAGTAAACAGGTAATGCCTACGTACTTGCCAAGAGGCTCTCTTCCTTTACTCGGCCAGAGTGAGTCATCGTGCACTGCAGCGCCTGTGCAGTTACAGAGCATTTAGTCGCAAGAGCTGCGAATGTATTTTTTCGAGGCAAAAACGCAACGAGTTAACATTTGCATTTCAGATGTATGCATAGGCGAGCCTTAGCTAGCTCGTCTATTAAAACTTTTCTAATGGTGGATCGGACCCGCCATTACTCTGTTAAAGATACACAAATATATAAGCGAATAAAAGTTTTTAACATTATTGTTTGAGATAGGGCCTAATGCCAGCGCACACACGTGCTAGCTTCCAATCGCGGCTTCCATAAAATAATCATCGAGGTCCTTAGCGAGCTTCATTATAAGTTTATCGTTACACAATGCAGATAGGTTTACGCGTTAAGTATACACGGGTAAGCTCCGCCTATATATCAGAGTCGCTTAAAAACTTCCTGATAATGGCCTAGAGCTCACCGTTGTAAAGTTTAATTGTTATTAGATCTCTCGGCATCGCCGCGAGCTGATCACAAAGAGCAGCAGAGTGATGGAAAATTACCTCTTCTTGCCACCGCAGATAAAAAAACATGTATGTATACACGTGTGAATAGCTGCTCGCGTTCGTTGCCTCTTATCGTGCCTTCTTTCATGGTGGCTTTTGTAATGTATAACTTGCTAGAGAAACCGATCCAGCCGATCTCGAGCCTCGGACAAGCTTCGACGATAAGACTCGCGCCGCAACGATAAAATGTATTTGTTCAGGTTTCTCTTAGTCAAGCTTCTCTCATACTCGTATAAAGTTTCGGATTGGGCCGTTTCTTAATTATATACACACATGCTCGCTTGTAGTTCGAGACAGTATTCCGATAATGCACACCCATCCAAAATTCCATTCTAAATTAGGTAAGAAGAGAGATTAAGAGAGAGAGAGAGAGAGAGAGAGAGAGAAAGAGAAACAGTCTGTAGCATAAAAAGTCCGATGATATATTCACAATATAACTGATACGCGTGCAGTTAGTCGCGCGCACTGCGCATCGAGAGCAGCTACGAAGAATATTAATTCAAGGGTTAAGAGGTTGATGGCTGCATGATTCACGACGCGGGCGGAGCGCGACGTCTAACGAATGTCGGCCGTTCGCCCGATCAATGGGCGTGATCGTGCTTTAATTGCCGAATTTAGAACCGCAGGAATGCGGCTAGAGGAGCGCGCAAAAAATCCTCAACTGCAGCAGCCCGGCCACTGTGGTAGGAAACTAATTACTTTATTCCGAAGCCTAGCCCTCGACTGCAGATCCTTGTTTTCGTTTTCATGCGTGCTCCTCTCAGGCCGAGATAATTTGAATTTTGCAGCTTTTTAAATCAATGATGAGTGAAGCAGAAATTCCTGCGTGTGAAATTGCTCGTTAGCTCGGCCGCCGCTCCAGCCAAATACACACGAGTTCGCGCAATTCCGAGTAAATGTTTATAAATTATAACGCCAAAAAAAAAACACATTGCACGAAGAAACGCGCAGGCACTGGATTGGATAAACGATGATCGGAAAATTCCTCCGGGGCCGCTCGCTAATTGCCCCGAAGAAAGCAAACTCATCGGGCGAATTATGCGACGTGCAGCCACGTCCGCGAAAGTATAGTTGCATCGATCGTAAGGGACTGTGCGCGCATTTACGTATAATATTCAAATTTGGCCCGGGATGGCTTCGAGGGACCCGAGGCGATCGAGCGGTCCGATCTCGTTCGGAGGCCTTATTAAGTCGTTCGATGTTAGCCCTCTCGAAAAAATATCCCTTTGTACTTATAAAGGCGGTCTTATTCCGCGGGAGATGAGAAGCTCGAGAGTCACATGCGCGCGGCGTGCGCCCGTTAGACCACACATTGGCTCGGTCGGCAGCAGCTAAAGCCACACTCGCTCTTTCTCTCTTTCTTTCTTTCTCTCTCTCTCTCTCGGGCGCGCGCGCGTACGCTTCTTCGTTCTTGAGGGGGCTTTTTTGAGAGTTATTAGATCGTTCCAGCTCGTTTCCTTCTTTTCGGGTCCGCACGCGCGGCCTTCTGATTGAGGATGATAAAAAAAAGAAGAAGAAAAAACAAAGTCGGACTTTATGCCAGGAGTAAATCACCGGTTTTCTCTCCGTATAACTACCTCGGCCTTTCCCTTTCTTAAACTTTCTTTCTCCTCTCTAAGCACAGCTCCTCCTTATGCTCTCTTCGTAATCGAACTTTTTTTACTCGGTACATTCAATACTTTTCATATACTGACTTTTTTTATTGACTTTGTCTTTTCTAACTGAGGAAACGTAAAAATCAGCATCTCATCTCTAGGAAACATACATTTTCAAAAATGTGCAGCTCTGATATCAAGAGGTGCGGTAGCACCTAGCCGGCATAAAATGTACATTACATAATCTTGCACATTTTTGAACACATACCTTGTACATGTCTTTATCTTCTTTTAAACAAACCACTTAATGAATTAGCTGCCTCGTGCTGTAATGCGAATCAAAAAAATCAATGATTCTGTCAAATTCCGATCTTGACAAAATTACGTGGTATGTGATTTCTCACGACGAGCCTTCTCATATTTGTTTATCGATTTTCGCGGCTGATTTTGTATACAATCGACGGCAGACGTTCTGCTTCACACGTGGAATTTTGTTATAAATGCAACTTTGCAACAACAAGATATTAACATCAAAAATATATATAAAGTTCCTAGTTTCTGCGAGATATGAAAAATTTAGGAGCATATTTGGTGAGCAATTGCATATTTCCGCGCCAGTGTCGAACCAAGAAAAACACTTTCGATGCAGTTTCAGCATCGCCGGAAAAAGTACCTACATCAAAAGTAATGCCACCCGACGCGAAAGTCTTTTCTCTCTATATTTTTGTCTCTTTTATTTCTACACAACTGTCGTCACATCGTACAGCATCTAATAACCCTCCAAGCATTTATATTTCCGATTCTGTGCTCGCACGCAGCCCTTGCTCTTTGATTTTTTTGCTCTTACTTGGAATCGAGAAAAAATTAAGACTCCCACAAATGAAATCTTCAACAACTCGTTCCGTACTTTATCTTGTCCCTCCGATTTGAGATTATTTTAAAATCAATCCATTGTATGCGTATTGCGTACACTTTTTTTCTATTGGAATACGAAATTCCCTGGCAATCGATCAGATTTTCATGGAATTCCATCTGAATTCGGTTCAAATGCGATGGTATTATACTGATGTTTGTAACCTTATTTTTGTTCGTGACAAAAAATCACATTTCTGATAATAATATTTTGTTACGCGGCCATCGTACGCAAAAAAATTAACATATTTCTAAATACTCTCAAACCGTTCAATAAAAAGATCCACAAAATGACAAACAATTCACCGCTAATTATCAAAATTCCTTCGATTGTCAGCATGTAAATATACTGTCGGCAAATACTTGTTGATTATTATTTGAGAAGTTCATGAATGATTTAATCGGCAAATAAAAATAACTTGTATTATAGATCACTATCGAAATATATTGGATTAAAAATACATTATAAGACCATATACACCAGCGTATAAATTCAAATCATTCACAGGAACATTTATTTAGAGAGATAAGAGCGTCTTTTTAAAAATATCACTGTACATCTTGAGTACTTAAAGAGTGAGCTTGAAGTATTCGTGACACTTCGTTTAACACCAGTATCAAAAGGTGCTTAGAGTAAGAAACATGGGTACCAGAAATTTAAGCAATAGCGTAAGTTTAGTTCGACGATTGCTTTTAACATCCATCTTACACTCAAAACTTCTAAAATTTAATTTTTTATGATTATTTTTTGAAAATAGTTTTTACCAAATTTCACCATTGAAAATAATGTTCTCGTGGGTGTGAAAAGAGATAGTAATAATATAATTGACCAGTTTGGAAGTTTTATGATTAATCTATTTGACTCGGCTCCAAATCATGTGGCACAGGTAACGATAAACATTTTTTTATATGAATAAATTAAAATTAGAAATTAGAAATGAGTTGAAAATTTCAAAATAGATTGACGCTGAAACTGGACAAAGCATCCGATTTGAAGAAATGAAAGATAACATAATCAGATGTGCTAAATGGCTACAAAAACAATGTGTAACTCCTAACGATGTTATTGCTATTTGTACGCATAATCAGTTTGACGTGTACGTTCCATGCATGGCTACATTCATTATTGGCGCGACTCTAAATCCTTGGCCTAATGACATAACAGAAGGTTTGAAGAATATTTGAATTATTAATGTAACGAGTCGTAATTGTGATTGCATCAGTGGAATTTTTTTCAGAATCTGTAAAAAACTTAATTGAGCTGACAAATCCAAAAATAATGTTCTGTAGTGAGGAGACGGTTCAGGTAGTAGAGAAAGTTTTATCTGCCAAAAACTACAAGATAAAAGTGGTAGTTTTTGGAAATATCATAGGTTATCAATCATTGAGTCACATAATGAATGCCGAAGATAACAAAACTGTGCTACAATTTGTACCCCCAAGATTAAAAAACCTACAAAATAAGGCTGTTATTTTGTTTTCTTCGGGTACAACGGGATTTCCCAAAGCCGTTGCATTTTCATATGGATCTCTGAATCACATACTGAATAACTGCATCAGAAATGCCATGGCACCAAGTACTTGCCTATGGTATTCTTCCTTATATTGGATTACAGGATTGTATTATATGATTAGTTCGATAATTAATAAAGATACTAGAATAGTTCACCGAAAATTCACCCCAATTGAGACTTGTGAGCTCATAGAAAAATATAAAGTGAGTTTATTTGTTTATTTTTTATTATATTTTAAAAATTCATTCGGTTTATCGTGTTTTTGAACTTACAGGTAAATTGGTTTTTCATGTCATCTTCAATGATAAGTCAATTTTGTAAAAATAAAATTATTGCAAAATATAATCTTGAGTCGCTAAAAATCATTATGACTGGTGGAACAAAATTAAGTCTTGACACTTTAAGTGAATTTTCAAAAATGCTACCACATACTGGAGTATATCAAACTTATGGTAATATATTTTTTTATATTATACTAGTTTTTTATTCTAAATCAATAAATTTCGCACTAAACTCTTCCGAAACAATTTTAGGATTAACAGAAATTGGTGGCGGAGCTTCTTTCCAAACTCCAAAATGTAGGGAAATTGATTCCGTTGGTTTCGTTTTACCAAATGTTCAAATTAAAATTATAGACCGACGGAACGGTCAAACACTGGGACCAAATCAACCAGGTGAACTGTGTATTAAGTCCTTGACAATGATGTCCGGATACTATGGAAATCCAGAAGCTACTAAAAAAGTCATAGACCCTTACGGTAACTATCGGGATTTAAATTGACACTAAAAGATTTTTCATCCAAGCTTTTGACATTTCTAGGGTGGTTGCATTCGGGTGATATTGCGTATTACAAAGAAAATGGAGAAGTCATGATAGTCGAAAGATTAAAAGAAATAATTAAGTGTCGAGGACATCAAATTGCGCCTTGTGAAATTGAGCATGTATTGATGCGACACCCTGGAGTTATGGAAGTAGCAGTTGTTTCTATCCCACACGATAGCGACAATGAGCGACCAGTAGCTATCGTTAAAAGAACCCCTGGTTTTCAGGTAATTTTATATTATTAATAACGTGGGGAAATACATCAGTATGTTAATTTTTTACTTTCTATAGATATCAGAAGAAGAGCTTGTTGAAATGAGCGCCAAATCACTAGGCAATCACAAAAAACTTTCTGGGGGCGTTAAATTTGTAAAAAGTCTTCCATACACTGGCTCGGGAAAAATCCATAGAAACATTGTTAAGGAGCTAGCTAGAGCTATGAGTGATACCAGCATTTGAATATCTAGTAGTCATTAATCCAACGGAAAATCCAAAACAAAACTAAGGAAAATGTTGTAAGTAAGCATATTATAATAAGAGATAATAAAAGAAGCCAAAGAAACTGAATATTTTAGTTTTTTAGCTTGTATTAGTGTACTAACTTATTAAACAAATTTGTACTAATTGGTTCTCTTTTTTTCCAACCCATTCCCGTACACACAATCATTCATACAGTTGAAAGTTCAATATAATCATTAATGATAAAAAATTTCCTCTACTTCTTCAATAAATCACTTACTGCTGCAGAAAAAAATTAAATTGAATGACAAAATTATTATAAACTTCGAAAGTACAAACTTAATAGCTCCTGAGTCACGTGGGAGGGCGCGTTTTTGAGCTATTTTACAAAGTCGAGTAATAGTACAAACCTATATACTCCAGCGCATGTTTTATCACAACGGGGAGTTAATAACTTTTCCCAAACAATATATATATGTACAATACCCGCACTTGTTTATCACCAAAAGCCATAACCCTGCTGGTGCACTATCTGAACACTTATTTCTGTTGCTCGATACACACACACACACACACACACACGCTCGATGTTTTAGATAAGATACCTACGCTAACTTGAAGTTATGGCCCATTAATTTAGTATTTCGGGTCGAATTTTCTATGTTCCTACGTATGCCACCCAACTAGGGCTTTTACACGATCTCGAGCGCTTCTACTTTGTACATAATCTATCGATGCATAAACGATACGAGGTATTTTTAACTTATTATAATAATTAATTGACTCTCAAATTATGGTTGTTCGTGTGGAAAAATATAATTTAATGAATCAAGTAAAAAAGCAAGTATAATTTGAAATTTCTAGATAAAAAGAACGATCGGAGTTCCATACAACCCTTCAACGCTAATGAAATTAATGCATTCACGAAGTAAGCTAGCACTTACACGTATGAACATACAAACCGCACGAGGCTTGTAAGCTTAAAGCCACTGGGTGTACGCACTCGTAATTAAAACATCCCTCCCGAATTGAGTCATTTTAATTTTTGTGGCTTCACTATATAATTCTTCCACTCTTTGTTCTGCGCGTCCCTTTCTATTGTATGAAACTATTTTTGTCTGGGTTTTCGGATTGAACATACTCCACCATATACATGTACATTAATCCAACTGATATTTTTTCTTCCTTCGTTTAAAAGCTGTTATTTATTGAAAATTATAAATTTGTGAGTGTTATTTTGAACTCGTGAAGCAAATTTACTGATAAAATGTTGTGCATAAGCAGTGAAGTTGAAAAAAGTATCTGGATCAACCTCCAAAATTTCTGATTATTACATAATAAAGAGGGAATAGAATCGAACTATTGAAGCTCTATAATACAAAGTTTTAAAGCAAATAATTGGTTTTTAAAATTTGTTTGCCTTTTTTATGAGAACCACGAACGTCTTTATGATAAATCGTAATATCAACATCAGTATGGTACAGATTCTATGTTCGGAAACTGTAACAGGGCAAACTTCTTTAGCAATTTAGGTAAAAAAATACCAACCAGCATGTAACTTATTTGACAATATATGAATTTTCTCGACGAAATAATCATTGTTATCTTACCAAGCGCTAACAATGCAAATAGTAAATCGAAAATAACATTAAATAATCGTCGTTTAAAAACAAATCTTAATTATATATGATTAAATGGAAGATGTGACATGGTTGTACTAAAAGGACTGCATTAAAAACTATATGACCCAAATTTTCAATTGATGATCTATCCATTGGAGTTAAAAGACTGAAAGCATGAATCACCAAAGCGCAAGAAGAAACTGTAAAGCTTGAACCAAAATCACTTCAAAAATTATAATTACTAAATTTCCAACCTCTAAAATTCTAACATATTTAGAATATTTAAACAATTCAAAAAGTATTCATTGCTTATTAAGATTTTCTAAAAAGAATTGAATTAATTTCATGATATAAGCAGTAGAATATACACAGCCAATGTTGCGTAGATACGCATAACCGCCCGGCTTTATTTGAAGAGAAAGAGCAAAAAACATACGAAGGGTGAATAATTTTTTTTACTATATAATAGGATCCGTAGATAAGTGTATGTGTGGCTGCATGTGTTTTCAAGTGTAATGCAGAGTCTACTTAAAGCTGCAGATAGGCTGTATATACAGATAGGTTGTATATAATGCAACGACAAGGCGAACGTTTTCTTATCAATTATGAAAATCTCTCAGGTTTGCGTGCCGATCACGCAGCTGCACGCGCAATGGAAACCATTACTGCACAACTACACTTCTCGAGCTATTCTTAATTACGTTCTCAACATTTTACTGTAATTTTTTTCTTTTTCCATGTCTGCATTCTTTGTCTCTCAGCTCGCATTTTTTCTCTTGCAAGCAGCTAATTAAGTATATGATTGTCACGCGCACATGTAATCTGGCTCATGCATGTCAAAATTGTGCAAAAATTCAAATCTCGTGACACGTTTCACTCCATCCTTTTGTGTTTTATCATATTGTTTCTTGATTAATTCTTTTTCGCCTTATATTTCCAGTAATTTCAAATGCACCAATTGAAAAAGATTTATAAAAGCTCGACTTGAATAATGATGGGTACTTCAAAGACAACAGACTTTTGTATAAAAATATAAATGTACTTCAAATGGTAAAATTTAACCAAACTTAGTTGTTTTTGCTTATATAAAGCAAGCATGCTCATATATTCACATTATGCTTATTTTAATGGCACTTCCACCATTTTTCCTAAAAGAAATCTGTTACGGTATACTTATATTTCTCTATTCAAGCGTAAAAATGCCTCACTGGGGTATCATCCGAGCTAGTCATTTATCATAGAAAATTGACAGCATTTTCTCGTTGTAAGGCGTAATATCATCTTGAGGATTTAAATACCTAAGTAGTTAAGTACCTAATTCAGATATTTTTTGTATAAGCTTGGGGTAGAGTTGTCCTTGTAAAAAAACTATGCTTGGGCACCATTAATTTTCAATAAAGTTAATCACGCTTCGCTGCATTTGCTCTTGAGTCGATAAAGCTCGAACGGATTTTATAATTTTTGGATTTTCTTGTTTTATTCCAGCACAGAGAGCGGCAACGACCGTATGCACAAGTACCCATAAGCAAACGTTTTGTACGTATGCATGTTCACACGAGCCCATTTGATAAATTGAATGTAACTGCTTTCAACTTCTCTTAATTGTAAAAATATATCCATCATTTATTATGCAAAACCTATCGACAAATTTATTTTCAATATCATACGAGATAAAAAATGCAACCTTTCTTATCCCAAGTCTGCTTTGCGAATGTCAAAAGTGCGTGTTTTTTAGTTTGATCTCTATGGCAATACGAAATTGGATTTTGAATCGGAGAACTGCAGGAGAATAGGTTCTGGCTCCATGTAACTTCGTGGCACATATATGACAGTACTGAACAATGGATTCGTTAGGGGGCGTGCTCAAGAGCAAGCGACGCGATCTTCTATATTCCGAAGTCAAGAATTTGACGTTCACTCGTCTTGAGCGATACACGATGATTTTTATCTTCCGATTCAACGTCAGAAGTGGAAGACGTCGATCGATGAAATTGACGTAAAGTGACGTAAAATTGCTATTTCAAGGTAGAAAAAACTTGATAATTATACGTTTAATAACCCACCATAATTCGATAAAGCTCTCGGCAACTATTTTCGGTACTATGCACGCCTGAAAGTCAAAGTTACTTGTCTATGCTGGGCTATGATCATTATACACAGTAGAAAATTGTTTCGAAAGAAGGAAAAGTTGGAAGCATTTCTGAGCGGAGTTAAGCAATTATCATGTCGCAAAGCTCCGAGGCTGCATTTTCCACCATTACGCTCTAGTCCATTGTCCTTCAGTCAATTTTTGAACGTCGCTCGAGACAAGCTACAATAGGAATTTTTCATCAATTTTTCGTATTTCGATCGTAAAGTTGAACTTGGCTCGACTTTCTCGGATTATTGCGAAAACATTGGTAGAAACGGTAGCCGCGCTCACGCAATATTGCGGCGCGCGTGCATAGTTGCATGCGTCATTGTAGCTTGCACATAGTTATATATAAGTTAACCGAGCACGCATACGCAGCTTACACGAGTTGGAACTGCTCCGAAGTAGGAACTGCACGCTTATGCATCGGGGGGGCAAGACTCGGGCAGACGCGCGCACACATGCAATCCTCCGTATAATTACGCGGATTCACGCTGTCCTGCCGCTCGCCATCCATCGTCCCAACTGCAAGAGAGTAGGTACGTCGGCTGTAATAATGCCACGCGCGCACGTCCTCGTGCGGCCCTTATACGCTGCGGAGCGTACTGCGAGTCCTGCACACTGGGGGATATCCTCGCTGCGTCGCTGGATCTCCAAGTATGCAAAGAGGAAATGCCGCCGAGCCGCTCGACGCTCTTGGACGTCGACGCAACGTCTCTCTCTCTCTCTTGGCCCTCTTGATTTTAGCCCAAATCTAATTGTCAAGGAACGACATATTTTGCGCAGCGAGGTTAATGCACTGCTCGCGCGTCAGCGACCTGCATCGACTCGAAGCGCCAAGGAGCGATTGCTATACTATTCTAACGTCGATGCCTCGTTGAAAATACGAAGTGAGCACGGCCAGGCCTGGTGGTATGAAGCGTGCACTCGCGTTCCGTTTCACCTGCTACCTAACTGCCAGCCGCCACCCGCACATACAGCTACATCAGCCTGTGTATGCATAGCATAATGTACGGCTCGTGCTTTGAGTCGGCCGAAAACACATTATATTTGTTCTTTTTTTTCGTACTTGACACGCAATACGCGTAAAGTTAAGGTAAGTACAAGTAATTCACTCTATTTGATTTAAGCTCGTCGAGTATTTATACAATGTATATATGGAATCTTATGAGCTGTGCAAAAGCTGCAGATTCGCGAAACGATTTCAAAATATTTCAGTCTAAAGTCCGTGTACGTCAATTATTAGGAAAGGCCAAAAGTTACGCAAGTGACTGAAAACGAGGATCAAATGAGAAGATAACGATGAGACAAGTTGTTCACACGCGCACTCCGCGAGATGAGCGTACAAGCGTGTGCGGTGTGTGTATGTGTTATGTGTGTGTGTGTGTGTGTGTGTGTGTGTGTGTGTGTGTACAGTAAATTCGTATGGGAATGGTCGGGCTGCGCAAGGAGAAGGCGTTAGCGAAGCGGGTGGTCGAAACTTGCGTTCGCTCGCCCTCCTTTTCTTTCTCTCTCTCTCTCTCTGTTTTTTTTAACGAGCCTTTGCGCGCTCTCGAGGAGCACTACTCGGTCCGCTCTTTTCTTTTTTCGCGACAGCCACGCAATTTAACCCCGGGCCTCGTTACAATGATCGCAACTTTATTACCTCTCGGCCTCTCTCGCTCTGCGTGTGTATGTATACGTACAAGGCGCTGATGGTCGATGCCCTGCTTTACACTAAATAATATACACTTTTATACATGTGTGTGTGTATGTGTGTAAATACACTTACGTATACGCGTGCACACTTACACACATATTTTTATATATATATAATACACTCACGTGGAGTGCATAGCTCCCTCGGACTTTCGTCTCGTTTGCGATGAATTTATCATCCATATAGCGTTACATCGCCGCTCTCTTTTGAGACCTGACTGCGCGCAAACTTTTGGCCTGCAGCAGCAGCCTAAAAGTCACTGGTTGTTTATGTTCTGCTGCCTGCGCATATATTCCATTTCTTCGCTGATGCTTCTTTCTTTCTCCACTCTTTTTTTTTTTAAATCGCGAGGGCAGGCTCAAAAAAAGCAATAAAATTTGGCCGGTTGCTGTATCAAGTGTTATTATTAAATACTATCGAGCTGTTGGCTGAATCTTATATATATTAGTTAAAAAGTGTACGCGGTGCCATTGAAAATAAGCTAAGCAAATGCTACAACGATCAAAAAATAACCATTGGCAAGCACTGCCAGTATTCCGTATCGTAATAAGTTGATAAAGGTAAAATTATCCTTAATTTTATCTCATAGTGGTATTTATCTAATTAAAGTATCTCATTCTTGTATCTAGTGGTAGGACGCCACTATCTAATTAGGGTCAACTGCATAAAAGCATGCATACAAACACCAGATGCCACATCCCCTATTACCCATTTCATGATAAGTAACAAAATTCCTAGTCCACTGCCTAAAGTGTACTCGAACAAAAGACAAGAATTTCTTTTACAGCTTGTCCTCTCCTAGTCAGATAGCAGCGATCATTCTCTGTCGATACTACCTGTATTATAGCATCGTAATAGCATAATTGGCCTTTTTGTAATAAGAAATTCCACTGTATTTAGCCGTATGTTGTATCCATTTATAAGAGCTCGCTGTTGTCTTTTTTTCTCTCCTTCATATTCACTCCACAGTGAACGAGACATCATTTTATTTTTATTTTTCATCCTTCTATATACGCGAAGGATCTGCACGCGGGTGCAACGACGCATAGAATGTACACCGAAAATTGGTTGGTCGACATTATGAACCTTACCTTCTGTATATCGACGGGATTATCTTTTAGGCTTTTTTTCACTCTACGATGGCTGCTGCTGCTGCTACTACTGCGACTACTAGTACTACTACTAGCGTGAGCGATTCTCCAGGCTACAGCTCCACTTAACTTTTTATTCAAGCTGATTTTTTTCGCTTGCTCAATTCTATCGGCCCGTATATAATGCAGCCATTCGACTCCGCTCGTTCAACTTGCGAAATTTACATTACCCGACGATCGTTCGCTTTTTAACTGTATAAATCGTTTCGCTCGATCATCGGGCAGTGCCGCTACTATACTATTGTGCGCGCATCGACTAAAGCATACGGATAATCATTTCGTTCATCGCTTACGTTGGATCAGGACGAAATTAAATTTTTACGATGTTTTGGACCCAAGCGCGTGCAACCAAGATTAACGCAATGAGCCCTACAGTACGATTATTGTAATTTAATACGAGTTCATGACTTATTCTCTCAGCAGAAGAAACCAGCAGTGGTTAATTGATTGCTCGATGGAAACTTTACTTGTTCAAAAAGAACGTAAAAGAGATTTTTTACAAAAAAAAATGTATTTTTCATTGATCGAGCCGAAAGCACGTAATATAATAACTGCTCATTACCTACTTTATGTTCTTCGGTTTTTATTGTTTCACATCATAGTTAATAACCATGTAATATTGCACTATACATATATCCAATTGTACTCAGCTTGATGATACCATACGTGCCTAATCGTTTTTTTGTCAAGAACTTAATTTTATTCCTACGTGCACTTATTTATTCAATCACACAATCAAAAAAACGTGCCTTGAGATATAGGTGGTCAAATATAATATTAAAATGTCAACTTTGTACTTCTGCCTCGAATTTAGAGGATTTTCCTGTTTTCGTGTCAATCTGCTCTATAACAATTTTTACTTACAATTAGTTTCAATTTTAATTTTTTACCCACCACGCTGATCATGTCTTAGCCTATATACAATTTAGAGTAAATGTTTTGTCTTGTTTTATTCTTAACTGACTTAAAAATTTAAAAAAACGAATATTTAATTTTCAGGATTTACCTTTTAAACTTTTCTCCGATTCCTCGTGTTTGTGGTAAAAAAAAGGGGGGGGGGGGCATTTTTGCACTAAAATGTATCATTTTAAAAGATGAAATTGTCTAATTAGTATTTATAAATAAATCGAGTAAAAATTATATTTTTAAGAGGGAGCTTTTTGCTAATGTATTGGCAACTGTTTTCATTGCATCAACAACAATACATTTTTAAATGTCATCAAGTTCCTTCACGATACTACCATTACTGTTTGGGATGAATCTAAAATTGCCTTTTGGCAAGAAGAAGTCTTTTGGCGCGGTGATGACGAAGATGATGAACTGCTTATTTTTCTGCACACTTGTATTAACATTGTACAACGAAGCTTTACGATACATATCGACATAGCCTATTCCCCAAAGCCAATGACATTATAATATACCAAGTAAGCTATAGCTGTCGGCGATCAGCCGTAATTGTGCATCATTAACCTACCACTTTGATGATGGACATATAACATTGTGTACAGGCAACTAAAGAGCATAAGCGCATTTTTCTTTTCATCTTTTGCTGCACCTGTTTCAGAACAATATATACCTACATAATACGCAAGCCGTACAAGCGCAGCTGGTACATTATAAACTTGTGCATTATTGCATGCATTGCCAACTGAGATGAGAATTTTCACAAGCTGATGTACAAAATAATTGAATTTTTAAATCTAATACTCGTTTACAATTCATTCCAATAATCAGCTTTATTACTTTGACAAATATTAAATCCTTGATCCACTGTTAAGGAGTAAAAAAATTCAAAAAAAATTGACAAAATTAAAATGATCATGATAAGGGGTCGCATAATGTTGGTCGTGTGATAAACAATGGCAATCGTTTTTAAAAATCATAAAAATTTAAAATCATGACAATTTAACAGCATAATTCTTTCGACAAATTTCAATTTTTCAATTACGGATTAATTTTTCGGATTTATTTAAATCGAATCACATACAATCCAGCCAGAAAATGAAGCTGAAAAACAAACATTTCTGAACATAAATTTCTGAACATACTTCAAAAATATTTGAACATTATGAGAACGCGTATTTCAATGCAAAATTTCATTATCTTTCAGAATCAGGCTTCAAACTTGAGATTAATGCATTATTGAGCATGTTATAAGCAATTTTGTATCGAAAAACGTCGTTTTTGCGTAATTCGAGAATATTATATTTGTTTCTGGGAGAAAACGGCTAAGTAAAATCGCACATTGAAAAAATGTCAATGCAATATCTGATAGTTTTTTGTCTCACCTTTCCGATGCCGTTTCCAGTATAAAAAGGGGAATTCGCCGATCAGGAAATATAAATAATAGGTAGCAAACGGAAACAAACGAGATTCGTTAGCGCATAATTTTCTTCTTATGATGTCATACATGCGCAAGCATTATTTGTCCAAGCTCCGAATGTGCATTAAGAGACCGATCGATTTTTACCGAAATGAATTTCAGCCAATTTGCCCTCGGCGGTTTTAAGCTTCGGGCTATGGCGCTTGTTCTCGTGACAAATTATGATCAATACATATTTAGATATTAACCTGTAACATTATGCAGTGGTGCAATTCTGTTCATACTCTACATGTTTACCTCTTCCTGGGGCGCTTGTTTCGCTGAATTAAATGGTTTTGTGGATCATGTAGTCATTTGTTCAGGAAAATTATCGGAGGGTGTGTATGGAAGTCTAAAAAATTATGACCCAAAAAACATTTTTTTATACACTTCAATATTTTCTTTCAACTTTGACTCTGAATAAAAAATTCAAAATAAATAGCATTGATTAACTTTTTTGAAGTAGATCGAATACTCACAGCGACATGTATGTATGCGTCCGTGTGAAACGTGGCTCCTTCTGAACTGTATGTGCGTGTGCGAGGAGTCCTTGTGAGTAGTAGAGTGCTAACCAAGACACAGATCAAATCTGCCTTGTCTTGTATCTTACTTGATCCTATTTTAATATTTCTCATCAAATAACTTTAAACATTCACGTGTTCAATAAAGTGTTCTTAAACAAAAGTATCACTTTATATTTACTCTATACCATATAAAACTTGATTATTATGGTAAGCTACTATTTTGAAGTTGCCCAATTTCATTATTTAAATTAACGTTTTTACATAGTTATCATAAACTTGATAAAATTCTATATTTTTGCTCTTTGAAGTATTCATAATAATAGCATGTGCTTTATCACCCTTAAGCGCCGAAGGCGAATAAAAATCACCAGCATCTCATTGGATGTATCAAATGAAACCAAAAACTCAATAGTTTCGTGAAGAGATTTTTTATTTTATTATTCAAGCGTCTTTCGTGAAGCTCCAACCGATCAAGTCTGGCCCGGCCTAGTCACCAGCACCGCTCTCGCCTCTCGTTGCCATGGAGATTTTCGTCGCTCGATTCTTCTTTTCTTTTGCATTAATTCGAACATAACATATTTAAATATTCAATCTTCGAGCTCTCTTTGTCGCATCATTGACCGAAATTATCCCTGATGCAACTGCGTACCATATGCCCCTTTTAGACTTATTTTCATGCATACGGCTGCATTATTTTACTTGCCGAGTTGGCCAAGCTAAAATAATGCGTACGCTCTACCTTCGCAGAAGTTTGCGAATATTAATCCCTTTCGAAGACATCCAAATTGTGCAAATGTCAAAGCGCGGCGGCGAGCTTTCACTTAAAACTCCTATAGTTTTATAAGCGACAACATACTCGCCCTTGCACTAATGCACCAAAACGAATAATGATGACTTCCCGGCAGGGCACGGCATAAGTAGTTCGAAGAGGCTGGAAGATTAATTTATTAACGGTGAGAAAATTTAGCAGAATGAAAAAATTGGCAAACCTAGATTGAAAATTAAAATTTATTATAATAAAAAACATGAAACATTAACATAACAATTCAAACCGAAACATTGGAGTAGTGAAAATTTTAACATCATTAGATACCTTGGAAAATGACACGATCATAGGTATTATAATATTCTGCATGAAAAAACGTATATCGCTGCGCACAAAAGGCGGACGAAAAGAAAAATTGAATGTATCATAGCGTTTGAGTTCAGTAGTTGGTCTCAGGTGCTCTACAAGGTGTACATATACTCTTACTCATGCTTATACAAAAGCCCGCAGTGATAATAATGAGTGTGACAATATCACATACATATACAATACATTTAAAAGGCCTGGCAAGCAAAAGAGAGAAAATGCAGGCATACGCACAAGAGACAGATATACGATGGAAAGGCAGCCGTAGCGATTATGTGAACGCGTCTGGCTTCTTTTCTTTTCCAACCTCGGCGCGCAAAAGCTCCCATATGCAAGTGGCCGAGAATGTATATATTCGGTGAATATAATGTAAGTCCACTTCTCTTTCTCATTCGCGAGTAAAATAAGTATCTGCACCAGTGTGATTTGCATTAGAATGACCCTGCAGAGAGAGAGAGGGGGAGTGAGAGAGAATGAGAGAAAACGAGCGCTCACAGAGGTGACGATGATGATGATGCTGCGGCCGCCACTGGTCGCAGCAGCAAATTTCGCACTCCTTCTACGCTCGCGCACGCCTGGAATATATTTATTCGCTGCGTGAATGACTTTTCTTTTTGGTCTTTTCTATCTATGAGCGCGCACGTGTGTCCGCGCGAGAGTGTGTGCGTGTATGTAAGCCGGGTACTTCTGTAGCGCGAAGGAATTTAATTACAGCCCGGCATACATGCATGTATATAGACCGCTTATTCTCTTCTGGGGCCTTTTTTGTTCACGTGTGCCTTGGACCAGTGCGAGGTTATTTTAATTGGGAGAAATGCATCTTGTAAGTTTTAATGGAAATGGCTACCATTAGTGTGTTGCATGTTACAGTGTATAGCTAGTTTGCCATGGTAAGCACTTGCTACATCGCTCTCGTATAACGTGTTTATTGTGCATTACTCGTTTCTCTTCTTTTTTTCCATAGCCTGGCTGTTTTTTTGCATCTTTTGTTCTTGCCTAGCCAAATTTTACTGAAATATAATGGATTCTAAGCTTTTTACCTCTCGATACTTTCACATGAGTCCTTGATTTTTGTGTCTTTAGTCGTTTGTTTGCTTATTTGCTTTAAACAGACAATTATTTGCCATTAAATGGAAATTGCTCAAATTGTGGCAGAAAATATGATCTTAACGTGGCATTTACATGACATCGTCACATGTTCTAATGATAATTTCAACATTACAATTTTATATGAAAATGACCTTTGAGATTTCTTCATAATCCTTTGCAAAATAATCCCCTCTGGAAGTTACTCATATCACAATTTGGATGTATTAGAATTTTGCATATTCCTCAAAATGAATTTAGTATTGCAAAATATTAATAATGATATCATGGAGTTTATGGAATCCACGTGAAGTACAAAAGTTTCCACTTACAGTTTAGTGACAAACTCATTTATGTTCTTTCCCATTTCTCAAGGTCCGAATGTGCTGCATGTTGTTCAATTAATGCGATTCTAATTAACTACAGTTTTCAATGTCATATGATTATAATTTTTACAATAACTTGGAGAACAAAAGTAGACTCTGCATGCTTCACACACGGGGTGGTGTATGCATTAGCTGAAAGCCTACGACTATGACAGCTTGTGAGTATAATATACGTGGCACAGCTATTATGGATTAAACCGTCGACGTAGATCAGGCATGTACGATGCACTCAACGCGATTAATCCTTTATGCCGGAGTAGAATAATTCTCGAGCTGTTATATCTTCGAAAGGAACCTAGCGTACATCTGTTGTGCACATATATGTATAATCTACTTCGAGCACAATGATTAAGGAACAATCAATTTCGTACACAGACCCAACAAGTCACAAAGATTGCTACTTTTGCCTATTGCTTTACAAAATTACGAATTAAGGGTTCAGATGCTCCTGAAATCTATATTTTTTATGTTCATTCTTTTTCAAGATTTCATCTACCTTTCAAACTTTCAATTTTTAAAATTCGAAAATTGATATTTTTCAAAAATGTACAACAATTTTCGTTCGACATAATTTTATACCTTGAATTAAAATTTTTATCTTCGTCTAGATTTTTGGTTATTTTGGTTTTACCCGAATTTTTTCACTTCCCATAATAATCAAAGGTAATCATATCATCATATGATCTATAATTCTTAGTTCGTACAAACATCTTTAAGATATTAATGTTTACAGACACAACCCGAGCTGAAAAAATCACGCTAATGATCACTATAAAACAGGGTTAAAAAAAGTGAATTGTTGAAAATATTTGGATTATATATTAATTACCAAGTTTAAGAACGAGTATTTGGACTGAGATTGAATAACGCATTGAAAAGAAATTAAAATTTTTACTAATAACATTTCTATAAACTTGTAAAAATGACAATATTACAATCAAGTCTATAATATGAACGTGGATATCATCTTACGTGGTAAATGCTCAGAATTTTTTAAAGAATCGTGTGCCCGTATTTCACTGATTTTGACGCGGGCTTTCGTTATATTATTGCACGTACGAAAGAGTCCTGAAGCCAAAAGTTTAGATCCCCCATTGCTCTCAAGCCTCCTACCCCACCCCCTAAAAAAGGTCTATTTTTTATCTATATTTATTATGAAGGTCTAAAGCACTTATATAATCTGAAAAAATTGATGAATATACATTTCGACAATACCAACCCCCTTCGATATGGAAGTTTTTACAAAACAATTCAATTTTCTCATTTCAATTTTTTTTAACTTCCTAATTTCCGACCGAGATAAAAATTAATGCAATACTCTGGTAATAATTCAGTGCCATGGATAGCTATCCCACGGATTACGATCCATTTGAGCAAACAAAGGATACGGTTTAACGATTCGCCTGAGAACTGCAGCAATGACGGAGGCGGCAGTGCTTAAACTATAATAATTTGCTTTTTTCTTCTTTTCTTTCTCAAGACTTATCGATTTGATGTTATCCAAACTATAATCTTCATGTTGAAAGTTTTTTTTATATAATACGATGAAAATTGTCAGGTCATTTGATCAAAAATTTGAAGGCTCAGAAAGAGTTCAATTTTTAAATCGATCTGTTAGCAACAGTTTGTTTTAATTTTTTTTAAATTAAAACTTTCTTTTTACTCTTATGTTGTCTTTTAATTTTTATGTACATTTTTCAACATTTTAAGATGTTTATACCCACATACCAGAAACATTTCAATTTATAATTATGCCAATTGCTTTTTTAAAAAGAGCTTGGAAATTGATTTTTATTTATCATACTTCTGTTTTCGAAACAGACAATATTTGTACCTTAAAATTATAAAAATGGAGGGATCAAAAGAAAATTTCATAGACAACGTGCTGGATAGAGGGACAAGCCTTATGTAATTTTTATTTCATGTACACTCGGATATAGGTGTGTATAAATATGGCTGCAATTTAACTAAAGAGAGGTCTTTTCAAAAGAAGGTGGAATCGCAAAAGTTTTCAGCCGCTGATGAGAAAAGTGTTGGATGGAACGATCATGCACAGCGAGAGTTGAGATGAAAAGCTTTTGCGGTTACCTTGCTTTTGTATGCTAGGCCATACATTTCTATCTCGATAAGTGCCTCAGTCTAGTAATAACCTTTTCAACCTGGGTGAGAAATTATTGGCAATCAAACTTAGTTATAAGTCTTTTGGTATAGAGATGAAAAAACGACAGAGTAAGGCACAGAATAGATCGAAGACGCTTTGCAACGAAAAACCTGTTAAACTTATAACGAATAATCTTTTTTTAATCCAGAATGCATCGAAAAAAGAGGTTCAATCACACTCTACACTCTCGTGGCAAAATAAAATTATAGAGAAACAAATTCGTTGGAGCATAATTTGTATATGTTTTAAATAAGCGGATATTAAAATGCACTGTTGAAAGTAATTAAGGCAAAGGTAGAATAACTTGAAGATTTTTTGCAGCAAAAGTCGTGGTTCTATTTGTCGAGCATCCATTCATTGTTCGTGTATATAGTCTTCCCACAGTATATAGCGTGCGACGACTGACAGCTGCAACGGTGGTACGATTCCACCACCCACGCGCGACAATGGGACAAAAAGTTGCCCTAAAACCATTTGTACAATAGCTTACCTGGCAATGGGAAACGATCTGCGCTGCGCGCGTATACTCGCACACACACACACACACACACAGGCGAGTGTCGCGTATATTAAACTCGGCAGTGAATGTCTTCGCGCCCGAATGCTTTTGGACTTGAAATTTTTTGCTCTCGCTCGACTGTGTACTGGGTCACAAATTGCTCCGAGGAGCTCGATGTAGGCTTTTTTGCAGCGCGACCGTTCTTTTTTTTCCCCCTTTTTTTCGCTTTTTCACAATTTCACGATGCTGATTTGCAAGAATGCATTCGGTCTAATTGGGCGAACGGTGTAGCGCTATGCGCTGTTTCAAAAGAATACGCTTCAGAAGGTTTCTTTGTAAAAGTGAAGTAAACGATAATAGATCAAGCGTTGTGAATTCGGCCAGCGTCATAGTGGTTTTGAATTTGCTAGTCCATGCAGTCATTCATCGCGGAACGAAAAAATTTGTTATTTACGCGATCGCCAACGGTATCGGCATGGTATTACAAGTGCGCGCAACGTTCGCGATAAAATTCTTCAAAATCTCCGTGCCATTTAATTATCGGGCTCGTTCGACTGGCTGAAATTTTTATAATAATACAGCTGTAAAATGTTTTTATTTAAAAACGCACGAGTATAAAGTTTGCCGGATAGCAATAAAATAGCTACAAAAACTACACTCGGTTGACGCGTTACTTTGTCGCGAATGTGTGCGTGTAGTGCGTCGTTAATTCGCTTACGCTCGGACCAATATCCGAAAGTCTTTTTCGAAAATTTACCTCGTCGGCCGATGTAAAAAGTCTCAGGTCCATATATCGCGCGATCCTACATATTGAACGGCATCAAACCTGCCCTACCAGCCTATACGATATCGTCGCCGTAACTCGAGGTTTTATGATTTTCCGCGCGCACGCGGACTTTTAAAACAAACTCATTCGCGCGTCGATTTACGGGCAGCGGTGGACCGCCGCCGCTGCGGCGCAAACTTTGTATAAACTTTTAGCTGCCGCTAGATAGCTCTTTTATGGTTGGCGATATAAAGCCATGCGGTGGTGCGGCTGCTTCATTAGATTACTGGATTGGATATCGTGCGTGCTCGATTGCCAGCCCGTTACTGCCTTCAATGAAGGAATTTTAATGAAATTTTATTACAAATTGATAGGAATCTCCTCGATAATTTATTGATAAATTTTTTTTTCAAGAAAATGACCAGAGTCCGTTAACTACTTCAATGTCATGGATAAAGATAGGTTTCAAGTCGGGATTGAGTTATAACTGGTAAAATTCAGACACTGATAAAATTGATGCACAAACAATAATGATCAATCTTCAACTCGGATGCAAATTACGAAAACCTTTTCCGTTAACGAATTTTTCTGACTTGTTTGCCAAAATTGTCTTTCCGGATATAAATCCAGTTTCAAATGAATAATGAAGCTTCTCGAGGTACACTATTCATTCGGCTGCACTTCAATTGTAACAAATACTTTTCTAAAAACGACTGCGCAGGCAGCAACAACAGGGAACATTAAAAAAACCAACGCAAAGAAGTGACTCGTAAAAGTTCAGCAGTATCAGCATACCGTGGGCGTGTAACGGGGTTAAATGTCATGCATTACTTATCACTATCCACACTGGAACAGCCGTTTTGTCTCGTGAAATGGGCATTTATGATGTGATACGGATATTGCGCTACAACTGCACTTTGAATGATATGCATATAAGTGAATCCCTCTTGATGTTTATGAAAATATTATTATGCTTGTATATACAAGTATTTAAAATAAGAATTTGAGATAATGATTCTAAGATAATGCAATCATTTCTATTACAATTTTGGAGAGGACTTAACTACCTCTTTCAATTTCATTTTTAACAACTTCAAAATTTTGCTATTTTATTTATAGCAGCTCTTTCTGAGAGCTTTTTCATCCTTCCTGTTTTCCGACAAATCACGCATTTGTTCACCTCTTATTATAAGGTAAAGGGTCCCAACTTATTGTACCAACTTTCGAAAAAATTATGTCTCCGTTTTCATCTATAAGTCAAATAAAATGTTTCATTATCAAAATTAAATAAAATATAAAGTGTTATTTATTTTACAATTAAATGTTGAAATGTTGTTTATTTGTTTCAGGTGAGTTTTGGTTGATATTCTGATTACATAGTTTTCATAATATATTTCAATGAATTATAGGTAAGCAATTTATTTTCTTTATTCGGAAGTTAAAATTAAAAACATCAAGTTTGCAGATAAATTTATATGTAAACATAAAAAATTTGAATCGCTAAAACATTCCTAACTAGTTTTTAACTTAAAACTTCGTGTCTGTGTTGAAACGTATGCTCAAAATTCTTCAGACTTTAAAGATCTATTGCTTCTTTGAAAAACACAATCATAAATCAAACTAAAATGTTGAAACGCTATCGCATCTTTATATAAGAAAAAATTAAAGACATAAGAGAGAGAAAACTTGGAAAGCTCTGGAAAATGAATTTATACATTGCATATGTGCAGCTCAGTTCATATGTAGAAAAGTAACGCATGAGTTGCGCAACGCTTATGGAAAAAAGATGAAAGTTCGCAAAGTATAAAGAGATTCAGTTGCTTCTTCGTGACATCGTATGTACGTACGTAAGTTTTCCTTGGAAAAATAACAAATACATGTCAGTCAGCAACTTTTTTTCGTGTTCCTTTGTGCCGTATAAGTGACCGAAAAATAACAGACGCACAATGTTGTTATGTTAAGCGATTTTTTCGAAGTTGAATATTTTTCAAAATGTAGAACGAAAAATCAAACATGTTTACCCTATTTCGCATAATTCAAAGTGCTCCTTCAATTTTTTAAATATAGTTAACTGCAAAAGGGTATACCTCTTGCTAGCCACTGCATTTATTCGTGCGTAAATAGCGAACCGCATATCGTATAAGACGGGTAAATAAGAATGCGTAACATTTTAATAATAGCAATTACTGAGTTTATTTATACAGTGAAGCGGGAGTTTGATCTTCGATGTAAAACTGTCTGATGTAAAAAAATACTCGTATTAGCCACAGACTCTTCCAAGTTCTATTAATTTATCATTATGCTAAAAAGTTAATTTTGTTTGTTAAAAACTTTCTCCATGAAGTTAACGTTATTTGTTATAACCTTGGAAAATTTTTAAATAATTACATAATCGCCTTTTAAATTAATACTCCAATTATTCATGCTACGTTAAAATTTCTTCAAAAATTTAACTTTCCTGTCTTTTCTCTATAATATTAAAAATGAATACTTAATTTTACAAGGCACACTTCTAGTCTTATAAAGTTAATTAAGCTCCAGCCAACTTTATTTAAAATAAAAGGCCATGTTGGTAATAAATGATACGTAATTAATTTTGAACGAGGTGCTGTAGCAATATTGTTGATGCAGAAAGGTACCATATTTATCAATACAAGGGTAAGGTAAGGGTTGATAATTTAAAATCTATGACTAATCCAATAGTAAAAAATAAATATCTTGAAATTGTAAAAGATATACTATGGATAGAGGAAGAAAAATACTTTGCAATAATTGATTAAAATTTTTTCGATTTTTCAAGCACCTATGGGCCCTTAAAGGCTTAAATGTATTTTTAAAAAGGTTCTTTTTATTATTATTTTGAGAAACAAATTTTTATTATTTGCAGTTTAATTTCACAATTGAAAAATATTTATATTGCCACAATTTTGGTTTATTTTTACGGACTTTCTAGAAAAATATTTGAGATGCAGATCGTTGTGTTTTTTGAAAAATAAATAAGAAAAACCCCGCTCGAAATAGCTATGAAAAATCGATTCTTTACTTAAGCACCTGATAAGATGCAGCATAATAATTTAAACAATGTCAATGAGAAAGTTTTCTTTTTTCAAAAAATAGCTGCGCCATGCGCTAATAATTGATTGCGAAAAATTGCAACTTTAATTGCTAGTTCTTTATAAACAAACTCGTAAATTATGGAGGAGTTGTAGTGTGAAAGTTCCGTTGGATCAAACGTCTCGGTTTCAAATATCAGGCTTGCGAAGCTTTTAGGCATCTGTTTTAGCTCCTCTCGAAAATTGTTCAGCGAGACATATAAAGGGCCGAGGAAAAAAGGGTATTACATACACGTTGTATGTACGCAGTTTGAACAAAAGAAGAGAGCGTGAAAGCTTTTGAAATACAAGACGAGTTCCAGAACGAAGCAGCGAGTAGTAGCAGCAGCAGCAGCAGCAACAGCAGCAGCACACTTTTTCCTACTTACATATCTCAAACGTATATTTTGAGAGTAAGAGCGAGGCGCCAGTGCAGTTGGCATGAAACTCTCAGCCGCATCTATATAGAATACATACAAACTGTCTACCTCCTCGGCATTTTTTCCTCTCATTCGGGTAGTGCAATCTTTTTTCGCGGTAGTGAGTTTTCGGACCGCACACGGGCCTCTTTTGCCATGTATGCGCAATGATACAGCGTTCGTACGCGAATGCGTGTGTGTAAAAAAGCGCGTGCGAATGCGAAACATCAAAGCCCCCAGGGAGCACGCGTATTATAGTATATATGGAAGGAAAGCAAAAAAAAAGGGGGGAAAAAAGAAAGCAACCGATACCTTTGTAGCCGCGATCTCGGACACAGTGGAGAAGGTTGAAAATATGAGCTTGTATTTATTTCTCGTCTCGTAGAATATGTACGCGAATGTAATAATAATAACGAGGCGTAGCGAAACGCGCGCGCGCATTCGTGATAACGAGAAGACAAGATCTGCACGAATTTGCAGCAGGCAACTACTATACGCATACGCTGAATGAATATGCAGTAGGCAAGGCACTCCTGCTTCTGGCAATATTCATAGCGGCGAAAGAAGCTCTCTTTATATATTTTTTCAGCCGCAGCTCGAGCAGTCCTTTCATGTACAGGCGCGCGCGCGTACGCGTATGCGTATTTATCATAGTCGGATGGTCCAGTGCCGAGGCGCGTACAAGAACACGCAACGAGTTTACAAAAAGTACAAGAATAAACGAGTTCAGACGCATACTTTTTTTCCTCGTCATTGTTGTCGTGCCAAAGCTCCCATTTTATTAATAAATTGCTTGCGACGCAACTTCAAGTGATATACATTCATCGTGGATGCGTTATGTTTAGTTTTTCCGCTTTGTTTCGTGTTCGTATTTTTGCTTGTTCAAATGTTTCAAAAGAACTGAAAAAAATCGCGCTCGACAAACTTTTTAATTAAGTCGAGCTTCGAGACACTACGACGATGTACTATACTCTTGATGCATTGCTCGAGTATTATATATTGGTAAAGATAATTTTTACCTTAATTTCTACTTTCACGGCATCGAGTATCGTAGGAGGAAAATATCAAGCGTGCAATTTGCTATCGGCCCCCGAGAACTTGCAGCAAACAGTTTGAAGCTTGATAAAGGCGACGAGAGACTGCACGTGTAATCTTGTCGAGCGATCCGAGAGCTTACTTATTATAGGTACATAGATGAAGCGGACACTCGTGCGTTCCTCGCTTGCACGTGTAATCGTTGTCAAAAGCTGGCGTTATTATGCACATATACCAAGCGAGCGAAGACGATTAGAACTTAGATCACTTAGGCTGCGCGCGAAAGCTCTTGATATATGTAACTTTGACACTGCAACTGCTTTTGCTGCCATGTGTCGCAGATAAAATGGGTCAACTCTAATCTCCGTTAAAAATCTCTTGCTGGAGCTTTATTTCAAAGAAGAGTTTTGAAAGCTCTCTTCTTTTTCTAGGCGGCAAGAAAATCTCTCGTCATATCAGAGTACGCGTACACACGAAAAAAAACACGTATAATGGCTGTATCGTTGTACTCGATATGAAAGTTTTCTTTTGCGCGAAAAAAAACATTTCATTGAAAGATTCTTTGATAAGAAAAATAAGTAAACAAAGACACAATATCTGTAGGTGCAGGGCCAGCAAACGCGAATACGGAGTGTATGAAAAAATTCAAAAGCCCTCGCGCTGTATACAAAGCTGCTATCGTGCAGCGCTGGGATGCCTATCACGAGTTTAATCTTAATTATTTACAATTTGACGCTTTGGTCGAGTATATAATAAAAAAAGATGGCTAGTTATGTAGAAAAAAGTAACGCGGACAGGAGTTTTGGATAAAATAGCTTTTTTCCCTTAGCGCCTTATCTTTTGTCCGACAGCAGTGACGCACTTTCGTTTTATTATAACTCGAACGTCAAGTGGCTCGGGCTGTAGAGCTAGTCTCAATGCTGTCGCGGGTATTCCCTGCCCTATCCCATCAGCCCCGAATGACAAATGAAAATGTCCCTTTTCATGCCCGCCGCGACGATCTCCTCTCAGTTTATCATCTGGAGTGTCGCTACGCAGCGCATATAGCGCATGCTAGTGCCAGTGCTGTATAGGGTCCATTGCCACTTACTCGCTTTACGTAACTGCTCTCTCATCAGGCGTCAAGATAGAAATTCATTAGGGACTTTTGCCCTTTTATTTCTGATAGTTTAGGCGTGCTTTATGCTGTATTCTACGTAAAAACATTGGTTCGCGAGCTCGGAAACGCGCTGCAGCTTTTGGTGAAAAATTAATGCGAAGGATTTGCAGGGAGTCCTTGAGCGTTGTAGGCAGGCTAGCAAGCGGCACAGCTTTCGAGAAGGAAGAAGTATATTAAAGTGTCGCGCGGCAGTTTCGCGTTTTGGCCGCGCTCCGATGCACACGCCGAGGCAGCCGGCGCGTAAAGATACCGCCCGAGCTGCGATGCATTTACCTGCTGCAAAATTGATGCTCCACACGCTCGTGCACACGCACAGCGCACCTGCGAGCCCGCGAAGATCTATTAGCTCCGAGTGTATAAAGCGAGTCGCCGTGTCTAAACGCTGTAAATCCTTCGCTCCCGCTATTATATATAAATGCGCGTACATACACATGCAGCCGTGAACTATACCTTGTGCTGCACCAATGCTGACTGTTACTACTGGCGGAGCGTGCACCGTCTCGAGACTACTCTCGTATGCGATTTTCTTCTTACTTGGCTGCCATCCGAGCGGCTGGCTGGCTTGGATGCGCTCGCGAGATTCCGAGGAAAAAAATGCACTCCGGGGCATTGTGAATCGCCTAGCTTTTTTTGCGAATAGAGTTAAAAAAACAACAAAGGCTCATTTGTCCTTTCGCTTTGGCTGCCTATACTGAGACACAATATTTAAACGTTCGGAATCAATGATGATATTTTGCCAATTCGTGTAAATGTTCAGCAAGGAAATGTTCATTTTTATGAATTATCGGTCCCGAGCAATGACTTATGATTCATAAAATGTGTGTAGTATGCTCCTCTCTCGATCCATCACTTTGCAGCAGACGAAACCATAAAACAAGCATTTAATAAGTTAGAAATGCTAGCTGAGTCACTTTTCAACTTTCACAGCCTCGCAACATTTCGCGTGATAAATGCGACTCGTAGAAAAGACGATACATCATCGAGTACGCACGGGAGTAGCAAGAGCGAGGTATAAAAATGGTAAAACTCATTACAGCGTGCGTAACGAATTTGCAAACAGTTTCTCTAGGCTGCGCGAATTACCCTGCTGAGCCCGTGTACTGATTAAATCTTTCTTCGTTATATTTGTCCTGGCGCTCAGAGTAAATTCAGCTTATATATCACACCTGGCCTTGTATATATGCACGTGCGGCCGCAGTAACTTTAAGACTCGATTACAAAACTTCCTTGCGGAACAAAAGTCGCGTACACATAAAGTACTCGCTGTAGCGGTGGCGGCAGTGGCGGCGGCGGCGGCGCTTCAGGAGACGATCCCCGAGACGTGGAAAACAACGCACACTTGGACGAATTCAAAAGAGCGACTGTAGTGTAGTAGAAAACACCGAGGTTTCGGCTAAAGTATCCTCGCTGTTTACTCCGTTGAGCTATGTACACGGGCGACTTTGCTGCTCGCACAGCTCGTACGTTGGAAAAACTTTCGAACGGATCGCAGGGCCAAAATTTATAGCGCTCGTTCGTCTTTTATAATTAATAGTTCTCTTTTCCCTCTATCTTTCCAGTTACTTTTGCTTTTAGCATTTCGAGTCTCTTTGAGCCAAGTCGTTTCACGGTGTCCTTTATTTGTCTACGCGAGATAACCAGGTACTTTTAAAGCTTCTCGTACTTTGCATATGTCTTATTTAAGTTAACTTGATTATTTGGCTTAGCTTGCGTGACGATCGACAAAATAATTAATATGTAATATGCACGTGACATTTCGTTCTCTCTTCCTTGCAAGTATGTATAGCTGTTGGAAAGTTGTGCTGTACACGAGCGCCGCTATTTACCAGAAGTTCTATTGGCTCATGATTTAATTATACGTCGATTGGCAAACTATATATTCAAAGGTATACCATGTTTTTGTATTTCTGTATTTATTATATGAAAATTAATTATAGGTATGAAAAGAACCGACTTATATTTTCTTTGGTGAATTTTTTTAGAAAATTGTTTTTTCGAAAGAATAATCGATTGAAAAAAAGAAAATTGTATATTTAGTATACTTGGAATTCTATCGAACGTAAATCCTTAAATTCAATTCAGCATGACAAAATTCAACTTTTATATCCTGAAAAAAGATAAGAAAAAAAAAATAAACCCATGGCTTTTTGACCGCGCATTTATTAAGAGAAAAGTATATAAATACAGGTCACAGGCCTAGGTGTTGCGAGTGAAAAATCTAGAAAAGGCCTAACTATGCATGTACTTTTGTGACTCGACTGACACTGATTGTGTGCGCGCGTGAGGTCAAGCGAAATGTATTCTCATTTAAAATTGATAAGACCAGAGCAGACCTGAAGCACAACATCTTGCAAACTCGCTCGACTGGCGTCACCGCATCCTGTGTAACACTTTCAGGGGTCTGTTTTCCTCTTGCGTAAAAAGATTTTCGCTATATATAAAAACATTGTTGAACTTCCCAAGGCACGAGAGCAATCGAGTGAATGTGATAAATTCTTCTTTTTTTCGCTCCGATTGTAACTCATTGATCTGACACGTATTGAATTTGAAATTTCAGATATTTTCTTTGGTAAAAATAATTGCTTCACTCGAATAAGCAATGGTGCTGTCCGAGTGTGCACTTGTAAGTATATATAAGGATCGTCTCAGGGTATACTGGCAGTTTTGGAAAAATTGATGGATCTCGCTTCTGTTTTCTATATAAAAGCTGAAATATTGCTCGTAAAAGCACAGTGAGAGGCAATCCCTTGAAGCAATTAATCGTATTTCAGATCTGGAGAGCTTTCAACAGCGAAGCAATCCCTCTTTTCTTGACTGTGTAAATGTGCGTGAGTATGGATTTGCGCTGGCAGATATATATATATAAACCAACTGCACTGTCAAATATATTTCACTCAAGTTGGCCTTCGTTTATAGTCTCGCGGGATCTAAGATGAACTTTATGGATGTATATAGTACATACGTCGAGTTCGTTAATTAACCGTCCTCCTGTGCATATAAGTGCGTATCAACACCAAGAGAGACAGAACAAAAGCTCTCAGTTTTAACATATTCAACTGAATTATAAAACTACACACTTACATACACACATATATTTGTATTTTTATAATAGTAATAAAATAATAAATAAGTGAATGAAAAAGGGTCTTGCCCGTTAAAACATTGCCTCTGGGTCCACCCAGCCTCATGCAGGCGCATCCTATTGTGCTAATGGAAAATTCGTTAAAGATAAGAACCAGGGTAATTACTGGATCCGATTCGGAATATGATGGAGTTTTCTTATATAGGTGCTATACAGTCGACCAGCTGTACTCAATAGAAAAAAGAAAATTTTCTTTAATTTTCTTGCTGTTCAAGAATAGTGGTTGCCACGGCAATTGGTCCACAAAATCACTTATTTTATCAGTGAGGTAAAAAATTTGTGGCGATGCAGAGTTAATTTTTCCCCAAGGGCAATGAAATTGAAAGTCTTCTTTAGTGCATTCAGCCTCACCACAATCAAGAAGTGAGCTTTAGGATTGTGGCTGCTCTGCACGAAATCTTAAGTTCTTCTTCAAATCCAAAACACCTCGTCGCTGAGGTACTTGGCTCATAAACTCTAACCGCTGCCTCTGCCTCACAGTCCACTTCTATGGATTCCGATCCAGTGTAGATGGGCTGGGCTCAAGGTCATTATTGGAGTGGGCTATTGGCAATATTATGTTCGGTGATGTTGACATTGACGGTTGAGTACCCCACGTTTTTTTCCTTCCGCGTTATTTTATCATGACCGTGTCCTCCTCGCCCAACAGGAATAGCAGGCCTTAGTCCAAAATTGTGAGCTACGTTGAGGTTTCAGTCTGTTGAGGGAGTATTTATATAATACTGCACAGTTATATATGCGAATCTGTATACTGTACAGTCGACACTTATGCTATTGCGTCCTTTGAGAGTAAGCTCGAGTAAGCTTACTCGTACGCTCATACGCAGCTTTTACCAAAAGTCGCGAAGAAAAGTTTGCAGAGCGACCTGCTACGCGTGTT
This sequence comes from Trichogramma pretiosum, assembly GCF_000599845.2. Lineage (NCBI taxonomy): Eukaryota > Metazoa > Arthropoda > Insecta > Hymenoptera > Trichogrammatidae > Trichogramma > Trichogramma pretiosum. Next base: position 2,723,874 of record NW_019641652.1, on the reverse strand, counting down.
TCGCTTGAATTCTTAATAATGAAGCACACGATGAAAGTAAAGCTCGCTCGTGTGCGTATGCACAGATGCGCCGGCATCAGAGCGATGAGTTTTTTTGTCGTAGACTATATATGTATACCTACGAGTGTAGTGCGAAGTTGTTGCTTATTCCATTGGACCGAGCGAGAGAGAGAGAGAGAGAGAGAGAGAGAGAGAGAGAGAGAGCGAGTTTAAGAGAGAAAAAAGAGAGAGAAAGTTTTTTTTACCGAGCACCGAGGCTGCTAGCAAGCACCGTCAAAAAAGAAAGCTAAAAAGTAGAGCTTCATTTGCGATGTTTTGATGACTAATGAGTTTTGTTCAAGTTTTCTTTTGCCACATGTAGATTTCATGCACACATTAATCCTGTGCTTGCAAATACCCATCTAAATCATCAATGGGCTCGTTCGAGCGAATGAAAAAGTTAGCCATTGTTCTGCTTGCAAAATGTTTACGAATAGCTCAGACTAAATAACTACTTGGAAATTATTGATTTTAAAGTTGGTAAAAAGAGGGTGGAGAGAAAATCAAGAATTCATGTGCTCTTCCAAATGACGCGTGCGGGCAAAGCACAAAATTCGCAACAACAACTTACGAAGAGAAAAAGCTCGTAAAGTAATTAAATTTACAATTCGCTGAAAAGTTGCGTATTACACATGCAGTCATATGCGATCTCGCATCGAACAATGAAAATTAGTTTCGTAATCGAGTACATCCTTTTTAGCGTATTACGTGCAGAGCATGCACATACACATGCACACATACAGTTGCAGAAAAAAGAGATTCTAGGGCTTTAACTCTCTGTCTCGATCTCTCTCTCTCTTTCTCCGCTCGTCCGGTTTTAACTGACCACGACAATAACTGGCCGCGATCCAAATCATTTTATTAGTCCACTTTCTCTGTGGCCCTTGCTCACTGCTAGTTGGAAACGAGTTGAAGTAGCAGCAACAGCAGTCGTGCGCCGGCCGAATTGGAAATACGCGCATTTGGAATTACCCTTGGTTATATTACTACTGGCAGTAGTGCTCTGCCACCGGTGTAGATGCATATGCATACTAGCCGTGCCCGATGAAGTTTTCATGGCTCTCTGTTCCGCACAGAGGGACAACAAGCGCGAACTGCTGCCACGAGTACGGGCCAACGTGCAGTTATATACAAATATACATACATGTATGCAGAGACGGTGGAGGCTCATCCAGATTTTCCGACCGAGTGTTTGCGAGAACTTTTGGCACGCACGTTTCACTGTTTCCTCGTAAACGAGTGTCCCACATCTAGCCATACATATGCAGGCAGTGTTAAAAATTAGAGACTCGCCTGGCCTCAACGTTATTATCCTATATGAATTTTCATTGTGCTCTTGTATGAAATTTTCATTCAGAGCAGAAATGTTTATCCCATATACATGTAGCATCCGCTTGTCGCTCGTTCGTCTTTTTTCATGGCATATATGAGTTGGGCGCAAGTTTGACAGCATTACGAACGATCCACTCGTGCGCATCCTCTATATTTCAATTGCGATGTATGCGAAACGCTGCACTACACGCGAGCTATGCTATTTACAGGCTTAAATCAAAAAAAGGCAAATAGAACAAAAGGGCCGCGGCGAGATTTATTATTTCCCTACTCGCAGTACTTCCCAAGCCATTTTCAATTGAATCGTCAAAGACGATTCGTTAGTAGAGCCGTCGCTTGCAGCTTCTTTTGACGAACGGCTTCTCCACGCACGCCCAGAATAATTAATGGCACGCTAAAACAATTAAAACAAGTATCCTAAATTTTAAAGCAATATTGTTCTCTATACACAGGACGGGCTGTATATAGCCTAGAGCTCGGGAACTTTGCATTCAAAGCATTCGTGCGCGCGAGTAGCTGTAGTGCGCGCGGTCGTGCGCCCGAGTCGGCCAAGAGCTTCTGCTGCACGCCGCCGAGGCACTCGGCCAAAGCGGATTTTCTCGCTTTCATTAGTTACAGACAGCCCATACGTATATGCGAGGTTAAGTCGAAGCAAATAAGTTCGTCTCAACAATAACAAGCCCGGTCGTTTCTCTGTCGACCGCGGCCGGCCGCGCGCACGTGTACCAACTATGCAGCGCAATTTGCGTCGCGTATGTTTCCGCAATCGGAACCTAGTTCGACTCGACTCTTGTTAACGGTATTGCGGTAAAGTAAGCCAATTTACAACCTGAAATTTTAGCACATTATTACAATGTTTTCAATTATTGTTTTATGGAAAGGTATAACATTTTGATTGATCCTTGTCTTACTTTCTTGATCGCTTAACCGACACTAGCCTTAGATTCCCACGAATTATCTAAAACTCATTCTACACACATGTATTTAACGAAAACATATTACTAAAATGGTAAAACACGGACAATGTGCCAGCTTTATACTGATGCAGCGTAAGCCAGCTGACTCTGGCGACCCTAGAGTATCCATTTAACATTAATTTAATTTACGTCTTTCCGTAACTTTGTTCTAACTGTCGAGTAAAAAAATGAAATAAAATACGCGTAATATATACCTCGTTTTGTAACTTAATTAAAGAGTTTTTCTGTTTGAAAACAGAATTTTCATATCTCTTGAACTTGAGTAAAAAATTGCATGCATGACACGATGTAAAAAAGCATGTACAACGCAAAACTTTTTTTCACTCGGAACTTTTAAAATTCCAGTATAAACATCATGAAAAGTATGAGAAAATAATTAAGAAAGCCAGAGGAAAAAAAGCAACAACGGAACGAACAGCTCGGCAGCGTGTGTCGGGGTACAAAAAAAATATGTATTTCGTGCAATTCGCGCGTGAGAACTATACTACGCGTACAAGGGAGGAGGAACCTGAGTCTGCAAGCCTCAGATTTATACTGCGTATGTAAATGTGTCCGCGTGAAGAGAGCGTGTGCGCGAGAGAGAGAGAGAGAGAAAGAGAGAAAGAGAGAGGGAGAGTGGAAACCTGCAGGAACTTCGGGACGCGCGGCGCGCAAATCCAATTTATACTCTCCTCCATAAATCTGCTTCATCGTTGCTCGCTCCCTGCGCACACTAAACTATATCCACATGCGCACACACTCGGACGCCTCGCGCGTATTTTTCATACGTTTGAGAGGACAGAAGCTCGCGAGGACCAGTTACGAAATGAACGCAGGCCGAATAATGGCACACAAGAAAAACGAGTGTGCACCGCCAAAGATAGTCCCAGCTAAAGTACCTGAATAAGCGAAAAGAACAACGAATGCAAAGTAAGAAAGGGCGACTATGAAAAAATTATCACATCTGCTTTTTCGTTTAAAAATCTACTTGCTCTAAATACAAATGATTAAATTCAATAATTCGAATGCTTACAATAATTCATTCTGCACTTAATTTCACTTTGTTTATCGTACGATTATCATATTTTTTATCAAATTGACATTCCACACTTGTTACATTATTTGGACATTTCAGTACAGATTCCTTTTTATTTTTAAATATTGTTTTATGAACTCTTTTGTCTATAACGCACATGTATATACACGTGTATACATACTGAGAGTGTATTGGCTCACAGCTGCTGCAGTAGTAAACTCAGTGTTTGAGTCAGCCCAACTGTGCGCGCGAGAGCATAGAAAATTGCATTTTATTACCAACATATAGAAAATTTTAAGTCAAACGTTCCAAGGAATATATTAAAAATCCTTTCACATTTTAATAAAATATTTTGTTGCTCGTCCCTGTCCCTCCCTCCTTTTTCTCTCTGTCTCTGCCTGTGCATCTCATTCTATTCATTTTTATATAAAATAAAAAAATATAAAACGAGGCTTAACGATGCATATTTATCCACACACACATGTACGCACATAAACACGCATAAATGCCACCTTTTTTGTCGTTGATTACTGTTTGACATACACGTTTCTTTCGCCTATACGCACGCGTAACTTCTTGTATGCACGCGAGTCTTTTGACTTGCTACGAAGCGCGCCGCGCACTCGCCGTCTCTATACATTCGCGAATGCCACGTGCGCACATATACTTATAAATAAATATATAATGCACGTCATATGCATAAAGAGCTTTGAGAGCTTTGAAAAACGCGTTGATTTGTCCTGCGGGTAGTTTAAAAAAGTCTTTTCGTTGGTGCATGCTGCCTGCACAGAGGGAATAAAAAAAGTTAAAAATACCTCGAGCCCGAGGAAAAAAATGCACTTATAAGCGCCTCTATATTTGTATGTATTCCGTGCGTTGAAAAAATAGTTTAACGTGATTGTGTTTCACATGTGTTTTATGGTTTCATAAAAGATATGTTATGTAGTTTCTAGCAAAAATATACTTGATCTTCAATCATGACCTTTTGAAATTAAAAAGAATCAACTACGTAATCTGACCAAATGATCGTTATAAACTTTTTAATTGTGCGGTCAAAATAATAAGCAAACCCACAGAAGCATTGTAGTTTAAAAAATTTTTGTTAAATTTGGAAAGACTACTTATGCAGTGTAGCGTTACAAAAAGACTTGATGAGTAAATTCTGAAACAAAATGATAATAAAACGATAGTCTTTAATTCATTATGTAACATTTTGTAGCGGCGAGTACTCTACTCTTTAGCCTTGTCCGCATTCCTTTTTCTCTCTTTCTCTTCCCCTCTGATGTAATGCCTGTATTTTACTAAAAGCTCGGCATGTTGTATCGCTTATCAGGCTCTTTTCAACGTCGCGGACACGCCCTCTTCAACTAGTGCATATCTTATTTGCATCTGTCTGGCTTGAAAGCCATACAATATTCATGAACACATGCATGCACAAACTTTCATCCATTGTCGTAAGTTATTGTTTCATTTGTTTCATTGATGAATGATGAACCATAGCACGTGTAAAGACCAGTGGCATTAAAAGATGATTCTAGTTTGAACGTGTTATCGCTTTCGGTTAGAAAATCTTCCTTAGTTCCACGTAAAAATGTTCGATAGTCTCTTGTCTCCTTGTATACACCTTGTACAAAAAGGTGACAAATCCCCAAAGAAGCTCCCTTTTCTCGCGCTCGATTTGGAAGTTTTCACAGTCTAAGGTTTAAACTTATATGTTTAAACTTATCTTGGGTGTCTGTGCGCACGGGCGAGAACCTCAGTAAATATTTAAACAATGTGTATATTCCTGATACCATGATTTGTACATGCGTGTAAGTATTAGTGAATTGATTGAGTTATAACACAATAAGGCAAAGGTGAAGTGCGCTTAATCTTATGCATGAAGAAACATATTAATAAGAGATGATAGAACGTACGTAAGTATATGCGAACGCCGAAGCTGCGGTTTACTTTCTCAGCAATACGAATGTAACAAACGGGGCAAGCTTAAGCTTATTTTGTACGCTGAATATTCCTAATGGTTTCAATTAACCCAATTACCTGGTGGCTAGAATTGCGAGCATAAGCCAAAACGAAGCAACAAAGCTGGTGATATAAACACTCGACGAGTTGCGCATTCCCATTAGCCGCTATAATACCTCTGTAAACATGCACTGTTTTTGGCTGAAATGCGAGCGATTATCGTAGAAATTTTTGGGCCACAGTTTCCTCTACCTAAGACTAAAAGGTAATTATTTTCTTGAAGGAACAGTAAATGTGAAAGAAACATGCAGATCTTCTACTACCCTACGCACTACTTTTCTGAATTTTCTCTGGAAGCTCCCGTTTGTTTTTTCTGAATCGTCCAGGTATACTGTGTATTCTAAAAAAATTTCGTAAATCAAAACTTATCTTTATAAAAATTTATATTTTTATCGTGTCATTGCCATTTTTGCATAACTTGAAACTGCGTGTGCATAAAATGTGTCAAATATTTCATTGAAAGTATTTAATACTTGTTTCAAATATTCTATAGCAAAGGGATATTTGTTTAAAATCAACGCTTCTCTATTAGTCAAATTTATTTATTTATTACTTGGGTGATGTGTGCGGTTGACAATCGTCGATATACTCAGAACATGAACGATGCTCGATCGTTGAAAGGGGAAAGGAGGTAAAATATTCGAACATCTCTGTGAGCGAGTGAAATGAATTACTGAACGTTACATGCACGCATCAGCATATAGAGGAATACAGGAAATGGTCAATGCATGAAATATCGACGCATCCGTCGCGAGAGTGGATTTTGTGATGGAATGTTCACGCTCTATATATGATTTGTCCATGTTTTATCTCTCTTCCATTTATACACTGACTTTGCCAGATGAAGTTAAATGGAACGTATGGGGGATTAAACTGTTTTCTCGCGATTGTTCGTAGTGCATTATTTCGTAAATAAAATACCCTCATAGCTACATTCATAAACTAACAATTTTTATCGCTTGCCCGAAAACATAATTGCATCTTGCAGATGATATGCATACAGCTGATTTCGCGTCAACGGTGCGAGACAATTTGTGCACCAGACGCGTGTTAAGAAAATTCCCCGAGAGACTACAAAGGTGATCATCCTTTTAACAAAAAAAAGGTACTATCCTGATGGAACGATGCAAGACACATGATACGCCGAAACAAGCTATACACATACGAGGCTGCACTGCTGTTACTGCTGCTGCCGCTGCTGATGCAGAAAAAGACGACACCGGTCCAGTATTGAGTGCACGACATAGAGACCCTCGTCCTCAAATTTCTTCGATATACATTATGTGCAAGGGTCGTCTCGCGCCTACTTGGCCTTTATTAATGCACTAGACAAAAGGACACATGCACTCAAACCCCAATACATTGACCCCAAATAAAAGCTAATGGAAATATTAGACTTTGGCACTTTTATTGTGCCATCGGTGCCTTTAGTAGCGATCTTTTCGGCGCGCAACACTATGGCAGACAGATGCATGACGGATCAAGTGACACTTTTTTCACTATTATATTGAGATTACTGCTTACACGCAAAGTTCAATTCATCCAGAAGTTTATATTACATCTTTCCGTGTGTTGAAAGATTCGTGCATGTACTATCTTAATTAGATTAGTAAAAAAGTAAATTAAAGCATCTATTCCATTTTTGTTGCCTTATACTATTTTTCAATTTGACATTTAATGTAATTGCAATATTTACTAAATCAGTTATAATGTAATTTAATAATAATGTAAAATGAAAATTTGAATCATTATGCTTGAGTAAAATAAAATCTGGGAAAATTTTCGTTAACACGCTTTGATTTCAATTGCGGCGATATGTTTCATTGAATCAATCAGTCAGGCACTACAAAAAAGTTTATTACACGGCTGATGTAGTCGCTCTCTTGTCAGGAAGTATAGTCTACATTGCAAAATTCAGCGAAGAAGCTTAAACTTTGACGCGATCAGAAAACCCGATGATTCACCCGTGCCGTTTATGCACTTGTCGTTTGATGTCTCGTATTCCTGCTACATATAATAGCTCATGAATTTTCACTTTTGTCCAAATTTTGAAAAAAATAAGTAATATCGTATCCATTCATCTAATATAATCGTCTGATCTTTTGTTTTTAAGATGAAAAGAGCCACTAGTGGTTTTCCATAGGCATGTTTCTGCGTCCTTGATTTGATAGTGCTGTTAGCCGTTAACATAGTCGAAAAATGAATGGGAACTAACTAATATTAGCTATTTTCGTGTCTTAAAAGTGATGGTTTCCGAATTAAGCACTGCATACTGGTATGTAACTGGTGCGTTCTGTGAAATAGATGCATGAAAGTTGGCATCTAATAAATAATCTAAATACCTAAATAATGAGTAAATATTAATTTTTAATTTAACACAAGTATTGAGCACGCAAAATGTGCTAAATGAATCTTATATATTTATAAAAAGAAGTGTGTATTATACCAATTTCTCTGCATTAAGCTATGTGTCGTAGAAATTAAAATTGATTATTGTGTACTGCTCAGTCCTTGATAGGAAGAGGTAATAGAGAACTTTTTTACGTACAATAATGATAGTCATTTATAATCAAGATAATAAATTCTCACATCCTGTGCGCAAATCAAGGAATATGATATGTCTAAATCGGCTTTTCCACAGCACAATTTGGATTTTCCACGGAGATTTATTCATTAGTCTCAGACGTATGTGCATACTTCCGATGTTCGCATGTACTATATAAGAGTTTTGCTTATATATCCATCTTTCTATTTGCTACTCTATTCAATTCAAAGTCCCTTGTCATACGAGCTGACTTTTGCTCGTATATATATTAATGGGAATAACCCGCGTTTAATTTTATTAAGTGACGCATCCAATTTTCCAATCATACTAAATTCGTAGAGTATATACGTTTCAAATGATTCTTCAACTTACTCTATTTCATTTCTTGCTCATTTCAAAACAATCGGTTCTATACTCTCGCTTTTGCAATCGCATAAAAGTCAAACATTATGTCAAAGTAATGACCTCATACTTTAATTTTGAAATTTGAATTAGCAATTTGAAATTATTAAAGTGAAATAAAAATTAACTAATTAGTTTAACTTTAGTTTGTATGTAAAGTAATGTTAACAGCAAGCAAAGCAAAACGGATGAAAAAATAAGCATACTCGTCATAGAAGAATTTTGTCCTGGGAACATTGAAATTTAGCCAAAGTTTTTGATCATCAGTTGCAGGACCGGTGCGTAAGCTAGCTCGCGGTAATGTAAGACGGTAAATATTACTTACATTTAGTTGTATACAAATGTCTTTATTCACACCCTCGTTATCTCTCGCCCTGGGCATAGAGTGCCCAAGTGGTTTGGTGCGCGCATGCACTTATGCATGTGCGTTTATACATACAAGCATATAATAATACAATATAATACTCTAAATGCGCGCATACGTTAACGTGCATGCATAGAAGCTGTACACGAGCTTGGCTGCTTCCTCTGTGCGCTCGCGGAAGAAGCTTTTGCAAGCATTCACGAGCTAGGCTTTAATTAAACGCGCGCACAAGTGAGAGAGAGCGAAAACAGCGTTAAACATTTCCAGTAGTATTTACACCACATCATATCTACGTTTATTAAGATAAAACAAGCAATTACCCCGAATAAGAAAGTCAATATTCGTCTTCCTCTTTGCGCTTGATGCTCATATTCTCTTTCTGCATAAACATGTAAGGCATATTCAAAACAACGGCATTCGCGCGTCGCCTGGATAAAATACCGAAACTAATGAGAACTAGAAAAGTTTTTGCTGCTGCTCGTGCCATTGCGATTTATTCACGACCTCGGAAGGTGTTTGCTTTTGTCGCACACCACTTTGCTCGTTAACATTTTGACACTAATCAAACGAGCTTTGTTGAGCTGGCTGCGCCTACACACGCGCGCACGCACATACAAGCACGCACATACAAGCGCGCAGCACCAAATACTCGCCTACGGAACGAGTATAGTTAACAAACTGTCTTTGTAAGCGTACGACGTTTGACGCACCAAGTAAAAGTGAATTTTCAAACGACCGAATTGAGATGCAGCTGACTTTGATGAATTAAATATATAATGTTTTGGCTAGCTTTACCTTTACCGCGCTGACATTTAAACCAAATGAATTATGTAAAATGAATCAAGCAAGTGTAACTAGTGCATTTGGAGCTGCAAAAAAATCGTGGCGAGCGAAAAAAGTAAAAAAACACCGAGAGCCATTGTACAAACGCGCGTGTCTCGTATCTGCGGAGCGAAGCAAAAACGACGATTTGTACAAATGCGTAATGCACGTACGCAGCTGTAGGGCTGCAAAGTAAAAAAACACTCGCACATAGACGCGTACGTCGGCTCGAGATACGCAGGGGAAACCGCTGCTGCTGCGGCGCGTATCGGTCCCGTCGACATTACGAGAGCCAGCGAAATTATACGATGAAAACGGCGTAACATGGAAACAGTCGGCCGCTATAAAGCTCTCGCGCTCCCTAAGCAAGCGCTTCGGTCCGGCTAAAAGTGCACGAGTGTAAGCTCGCTCGTGTGTTTCCGAGTGAGAGCTGGCTGTATAACGGGGCCGAAATTGTAACATCGCGGCCGTAAAGCCCCAACATGGCGCGCGGCATGAAGCCGTTATACGAATGAGCATATGCAGGCGCGCGTGCGAGCCATTCGCAGTAATTCGTAAAGGCCAGACTAGACTAATGTAATGAAATGCTCGACTCAGCCAGCTCGCTGCTGTGTATGGTTTTGCGCGCGGCCGTGTAAAAGCTCGCAAGGAACGCGCGCCTGGCTATTATACCACTTGAACTAATTGGATGCAGCGAGTCGGCCGGCTGCAGCTTTCTCGCCCCCCGACAAACAGACGTATCTTGACAATTTTCTTCAACTCGATACTCGCAGCCACGCGGCTAATGAGCTAACGAGCAAACTTCCTATTCTACTTGGCTACCGAAATTTTCAATGACTTACGCTTCCTCCTTTCGCTCCTCGCAATATCCGCACCTGCATGCAACTATAGTCGAACCAACTTAACCACGCGATTCTGTGTGAGAGCTAGCTTGCCCCTACCGAAAAATGCCCGCACACATACATACATAAACAAAGGTAGCAAAGTTGAAGTCTTAACCACGCTTCATCAGCATAACAATTATTCCAAAACTCGAGCCGCCGAGAAACTCGCTATACTAACTTTGTTTCATAATTAGACACTTGGGTTATTAGATTATGCACACGTAGATAATAGTCAGTAGCTCGCGCGGTATCGTGACTCTACTCTTGATGCTGCATTGTCGTAGGCTTCGCCATGTATGCTCGCGCTACATAAACTATTTATATTGCTCGCGATACGTGTGGCTCACGAAATTTATATTTTGCCAACTTGCCGAACTAACCAAACTTCATGAACAAACCTTGAAATTTAAATTAGAGTACCTAGTCACCTTCTGTAAAGATCATAATTGTAAGATCGCGCACTAATTAACAGTAGTTTTCGGGCGCTTTCCAACGTATTTTCTTTGCTCATTCTTAGCACGAGTTGGCAATAACGTTTTCAGCGCATCATGCTTTACCGAGAGTACGATTTGTTACCGAATGATTCTCGATAGCAATTTTTCCCCCGAAAGATTCGACTAACTCAGGCATTCTGTCACACCGAGGCGAAACAATAGCTTCAAAAGCTCGAACGTGCCATCTTTGCCAAATTTATTCGCACATTTGTACTGTTAAATATCGCTTTAGCTTTGGCTACTTTGTATCAGAAGTAACCGCGTGTACTAATTATATGTGGGACTACGAAATTTCGAGGAAAAATCGCTGCGCTTCGACCAACTCCATTATTTTTTTGTTTTTTTTTACTTCTACATTTTATAAACAAGTACCAACAAAATACAGCTTTATCGCGACCGCCTTAGTTTTCGGCGTTTAAAATTATTCCAATGTCCATCTTTATTCTCTGTGCACTAGCATACATGTGCAGAAACTTGTCTGCGTTTCGAAGCAACTTGGTTCCTTTTAATTTTTTTTGCGCGACTCCATCTATGTCGAGCGAGTTTTTGGCTCAAGTAGACGTTCCGCTCTCTCGCTCATTGTTCCTCGACACGTATCTTTTGCGGCTGCGCTATTCATAGAGTCTTTTCGCTAGACGGCTTTATACGCTGCGCACACGCCTCGGCTCGGCTTAATGAACCCATAAGTGAGAAGAAAGGACTCACTGGCTGAATCCGAACTCGGCGAAAGCGAGAAAGAGAGGAAGAGAGAGGGCAAGAGAGAAGGTCGAAGCTAAACGTGCGTCTGCTTTGGCAACTTTCAAGGTCTGCTACGTGTGATATGCAGTCAAGAGACAACTGTTATTCTGTATGCTATTTCACCATTGATCGCTTAACTCAGAGGACGTTTTAGTGCAGCAAAAAGCCGCCGAGTATCGAACTTGTCTACAGATTTTTTTTACCAGATATCAAAAATGAAAGGCCAAAAAATATATCAGAGAAATGTAATTGAAAAAGGAAATTCGCATTTTCCCTTTGGGAGATATGTTTCACTCTCACGAACTTACGTGTATATCGGGGATCAAAAGCACTTGACATTTCCTGGATTTTGCGCACAGCATCCGGCACCTAGATGAAAGTATGTATCGTATATGTACGGTGACTTCTAGCTTTAAATCTATCGTTGAAGTTTTTTTATTCTCGCATACGTCTTCGCGCATAAAAATGATGTCCAATTGAATTTCGACTCCAATACTAAGTGACTGAAGTGCATCATGCTACAATACCCTCAGGCACAGCTGCATTCCACGTATATATACGTTTTATCGGCAACACCTTTCTCACACTCCAAAACTTTAAGTACGTATATTCAATTTGCTCGATCGAATAAAGTTTAAAGTACATAAGATGATGATATTATTAACCACCTATAGACAACCACAATTTGCAAACGAGAGTTAGCGAAATTTGTTCAACAGCCTATATTTATCACAATATATTTCGGAAAGTGAGTCAGCAGCTTGAAGCCAAAGCTATATTGAATTGATATAGAGCGGAAATCTCTAGGAGAAAGAGATTATCCTTGCTTTTATTGTGCTATTTATATAGCTTACCCAGCAAATCTTCTATCGAGTTCGGCTCTGCTTCAAGCTTTTTAAGGTGTATGTTTGCACGAAACGTCTGCGCAAGCACAAAAGCTCACCCTCTAACTCAAGTTCACATTTTGATTTTTTTTTTCGTATTATTGTATGTTATTCGACATAGCAGGCTTAAATATTTCCGAAACTGAATGCAACAAAAATTACATGGCCTTGGTTGACAAAGCCCCTAATTAAATTTCATTTAATGCCGAATCTGTACATTTCCATAAATAACACGTCAAAAATTATGCTCCAGATTTTCGATAAGTACACTTAATTATCCATATTTTTCTTTGATAAAGCTTGGCAAAGTTTATTTCACGTACACTTGTATCGTTCATTATGCCGAACGAGAATACAACGGGACAAAGTTCAAAATAAATAGCTTCATTTATAAAGCTTTGTTTATAAACTTAGGCAACAGCAGGAATTATTAGTTTACTACGCAGCCGCCCATCTCTGATTTTTTTCCCTGCGCGTATTACTGTTGTTACACGCGCGGAGGCATAAATTACAATTTTAAATGAAAATTTGTCAAATTCATGAAATACTGCCGTTGCAGTAAGGGGCCCTGTGTACAGAACTCTGGCGTCTCGAGCTCTTTATAATTCCATTAAGTAAACTTGACGAAATTTCCCAGGAGACTCGTCACTCGTCTCCTCTGCATCTCTCTTCTCTCTCTCTCTCTCTTTCTCGCTCTCTCGGTGCGTAATTTTCGTTGCAACGCGCGTATAACATCTCCGAGAGCGAGAGAGAAAGAGAGAGAAAGTCGACCAAGCAAGGCACACACTCGCAACTGTAACAAACTGCCCACGTGTATAATATATTATGCGCAAAATTTTCTCTGCCAAGTTCATTATTTTTAAATTAAGAGACTTGAAGGTAGGATAACAACGCGCAAGTGTGCGTCAGTAACAGCAGGTATGGACACTCGTTATGCAAATTTTTTTCAACTTTTTTTCGCGTAAATATTATGCAGATGTTTTAGTGATTATCCTATATTTTTCTCAACGTGTATGAAGTTGTTGGCTCGATATTAAATGGAGGATAAATTGGCAATTTGCTGAAGTTTACTTCTATCTTTTACGAATCTCTCTCGCGTGTTGAGTTTTTTTTTTCTGGAACTAGTGAGAGCACGAAAATATTTTTTTAAAAATACAAAGAGTAAAAATGTTTTATATCGACCACACAACGAGTACGTACGTTTTCGTCCAAACAGTTCAATCTTTTCATTTTAATCAATAACTACACGATGTTGCTCGTCAAAAATACAAATCAACGTAAAAATGCAAGAGATAAATCAAGTACTGTTACGAGTAAAAATTCGTTAATGCATTACACGAGTTGGCTTACAATTTTGAAGCAGATTTGCGAAACTAAACTGTAGGGTAATGTCCAACTTTACATCCCATATGTATACACATACGTATATAGGTATGTATTAAATTCGTTTGTCGGTATTACGTCGTGTGCGCGCTAAGCAAAGAAAAGCTCCCGAGTGGATTTAACGCCCTGGCAACTTTGCACTATAAATGCTAATGACTTTAGGCACCGGCGCGCATCGAACTTGGACGTATACGTCGTTTCTCCAACTTGCTGAATTCGTCCCTACTTTGGCCGGACCCTCGTCGTTGTCTTCGCCACCTTACTCCTCATTCACACTCTGCAGCGACTATAATCGAGATAATAGAATAGCTTCTGTACGCGATTGCGATGACAATATACGTACCGTCTCGAAAATAGCTACAGAGACGCCCGTTAAAACTTTCAGTGCAAAAAGACCAACTATTTCGTTCGTACAAAAGAGAGAGAGAGAGAGAGAGATAGTTTGATATGTCGTCTAATAGTAGCCAAGATGCTCGTCACGTGTATTTTCTTTTGTTACCACGCCGTGAACTGAAAAAACTTTTCGGCTTTCCGTAGAATATGTGGATGGCTGAGGTATTTTTTACGACAAAGTATAGAAATGTTGATTTTTTTTAGCAAATTGAAGAAAAAATTATTGAACATCGAGCGATCCTTAGCAATTACGCGTCTTGACTCGGTTGCGTTGGGTAGAATCTGTTACATGCAGCAAATAATAATGCGTCGCTCAAAAATATCAGAATCGACCTTTGTCAAATCTTATACAAGTATTGTACGTGGAACAAAAAGAAACTCGTGTCCGGATGTTTCACAACTTGTAGACAAACGTGTAAGTTATGTGTACATAAAAAAAAACTAAATAACTGCAACTAGCTTGAAAATCCTAAAATTGGGATTCTCTTCGAAATTCATTCAAGATCGCTCAACGATCGCTCTGTTTTTACTTAGCTAAAATTATATTCCCTGCGTGCACTTGCAGTATGAGTTTGAGCTGCGAGAGCAAGGCAGTACACGCTCGTCATAACAGGTGTATGTGAGCGCAAGCACAGACTTAAGCATACTTATATATATTCCCTGAAATGTACCCATATATAGTGGCTCGTACATCAGCAAGTATAGACGCTCCCATGTGACTGACAGTTTCACTTCGGGAGTCAGTGCCAATGTGCACGAAATTAGAATTCGTGCTCGTACCAGCTTCTCAAGGTTACCGTCAATGCGTTTACATACGAGAGGGGAAACACTTTTGCATCTCGCAGCTATCATTCTCGATCGCCCTCTTATTTTTTCTAGACAACTTTTACATTCTTACGCTGGATATAATTTCTAGGCAGCACTTTGACATGTGTTTTCAACTAGAAAAACATAAACACAATTATTCCCATGGCTTTTTTCGATCAATAATCTATAATATGTAGCATTTATTCAAAGTTTTTTTACTCTAATCGATCTGCTTAACTTTTGAGATCCTGTACTCAACTAATTTCAACTTTTGTTTTATCGATAATTATTATTAATATCTTTTATGATCGAACTATTTTTTTCGTAATTTTTAATGGGTATGATAAAGCTAGACAAGATGATCGGTATAATTTGAATCATTTTTTTGTATAAAAAACAATCGAGCGATCTCATCTAGCTGGCTTGTTTTTGGCTCGTATTTTTCAGAGTGCAGGAGTAATTTAACATTTTTGCGAAATTAAAAAATGATTTAACAAGTGAGATGTAATTATACAAGACAAACTGAAAGTAACATAGGAGCGACGGCGTGGCGGCAGCGGCAGCAGCACAAGCTTGGTTTGTATAATAAAGCACGATGCACGTGCTTATATTTAATACCAAAGTTTCAGTGCTTTAAGCCTCAAGGGCTTTTGGCCGTTAGGTAAGAAAGCAGAAGCAGCAATATTCCGTCGTTTATCAAATTTATTCGATATGTATATATTAAAGTGTGCACATCTGCCGAATATGCCTGTACGCGTGCTTGGAAGATCCTTCCTTGTTGCATCCTAATTATCAGTTTGCCATCGACGAAGTCTATTAAGCCGACTTCGATTATAACTTGTGAGCAAACGTAAACTTTTCAAGAGGATAGCTCGTGCAGAAGTAGTAGGTTGTGCTGTTATATAGTGGCGCGCGCGGCAGTGCTAGTTCGTCTTGCGCCATTTGCCTCGAGGGTCTTTCTCGTCGTCGTTGAGAGATATTAGCGAGTCGTGGGCATACTCGAGTTCTTGCAGCAGCAGCAGCATCAACGTCTTCCGAAGCCAACTGCGCGTAGTACTTATATTTACATTTACGCGCGGCGTATATCCGAATCCCGGCGTGGATAAACATAATCGTGTCTTCGTATGGTACACGAGGAGAGCTCGTGCATTAAATTCATAGCCCGAGAGCAGCGAGAGCAGCTACATAACTTCAATGGGATTAGGAGCGAGCCTCGACACTTGTTGGAGCCCTTGCCGCACTAGAGTATGTATATCGCGTCGTTGATTTAATCAAAACGATAAAAGCGCCTGGATCGCTTACCCGCAATAATATTTCGCGCGTAACGCGAGCAGCCCTAGTAGAGCGGCGCACTAGGAAAAATTGCAAAATACAAAGTGAGCTTTAGCTGGCTCGAGCTTCGCGAGGGACGCTCTCGCCTAATAGACTGCTCGAGCCTGAGAGAGGTCAGCATCAGCTGCGGGCTCCAATTACGAATAGGCAGCGACTAAAAATTACGCTACTTCCGAAAAAAAAGGTAACTAGGCAATTATTTTCATCGCGTGCAGGCCTGGCTGTAAAGTAAGCGTTAATGAGCGCAGACCACTCACGGGGAGAGCGTCTTCGGTGTGGAGCGAGCCTCCAGTCGAGTGAATCCGCGCCTGCCTATATACAGCCTCGCTTTAAGAAGTTTTCTTCGGTATACGGCATTCGACGCGCTCGCGAACAATGAGGCCGGTAATTGCACGCACACGAGACGCTCGCCTTTTCTGTCAGACGCGCCTAACGAGCCCCGACGAATCCTCACCCTTGAGCCCAGACCTTTTTCAAATTTTATATTTATCATTATGCGTCGCGCCAGTGCATATGCTGCTGCTGATATTATACACGTTGAACGCTGTACAGCCCCTGACACCTGCTGCCATTGCAAAGCAGCCGAAATCAATTTTGCCAAGTTTCAACTTGTTGAAAGCTGTAATTTGATTTAGCCAAAGTCGTCGAGCTTGTAAGTCATAAGTCGAGCCGGGGTATATTTGCCTGTTCTCGACAAAGTTCTCCTTGTCTCGTACACAAAGACTTGATGGAATAGCCAAAATGTATATATGTACACAACGCGTTCTAATTTGCAAACTTGGCCGTAGCTACTAGAGGCCACGTCAGCAGCAATGAAAACGGCAAATCATCATTGCCGAGACGGTCCAACAATTAGATTCGATAAAAGGGAGGAAAAAAGTCAAGCGTCGCACAATAGATTTAGCGTTTGACGCGCTCGCGAATATATATAAATCTCGGAGCTGCTGAAACAATCTGCGTAACTACAGAGCGAGGGAAATTACCTCTTCTGGCCTGCTGCGCGCAAGTCTTTCTCGGTCTTTTCTCTCCCGAGCCATGCTATCTCTTAGCGGCGCGCTCGGGGTATTATTCTCCCTCTCGGGCTGCCTCCCTGGCCACCCTTTCTATATCTCATCTCGGTGCTTTTTCTGCGGCTTCGTAATACTTTGCACTGCAGTGTACGTCGGTCTTGGCTTATTAAATATCCGCATTTATAATGCCTGGCATAAAGCTCGGTCGGGGCATTTTTCCTCGGCCGACTTTATAGAGATCGCGCAAGGACGAGTGCTCCTTATCCTCGTGCTCTCGCACTTTTTCTTTCCGCGCGATGTGTCTCTTATATTCGCTGCTCGCAGGGCCAAGTTTGCGTCGGGGGCTGCGTTATCTATCACTGCCAAGCCTCGCGCTCCGGATATTTTAGCTCCTGCGGACTAGTTGACGCGCGCGGCCGGCGCGTGCACATAGCGCCGCAGTACGCCGCGTAATAGCTCGCCTTTGCGCGCGCTATTGACTTTCCGTCGCCCGTCCGCGCCTCTATGAAATAAAAGAAAATCTTTTTTCTATTCCTCCGACGGCAGAAGGAACGCAGTAAATTTTCGATGCTACACTGGTGTCTTTTTATTGGATCCTTAGATTAAAGTGCTTTTTCACTATAACTCTATCTCCCTCTCTTTCTCTTTCTCTCTCGAGCTCACGCGCGCACTCGCTCGCTTTACTTTTTTAATCTTGAGCTATTGTACACGGTTATTCATGGCTTTTCGAAATTCATGATTATAACTTCCAGCAGCGTCGTTATACCCACTTGGCATATGTAACTCTGAATTATGATCTCGGTCCTTGGGATAATTTAAAAATTTTTTTTCTTTTTTTCATCACACTATCAACCGTTCGATGCAATTAAACACCCGAAATTTAAAGGACTCAATTTAAAAGTCTGACATGGCGATATAAGCGCACGAAACAAAAGCTATACGGATCGGAAGAAGTCGGTGAAAGGAAAGGCCGTGGGTGCGAATCAAGTAGCCAATTTGTTCATATATACATATTGTGGAGCGATTGCAAAGTACACACCGAAATTCATAATGCATTTAATGAGCCTACTCGATGGCAGCATCTTTGCGTGTATGTACAATGCACGGATGTGGCTGTAAATCTACTGGTACACAGTCAGCGGCAACAAAGGCGAGCAATTGATTCAAAATTTAATTAGCTGCTTCTCGTCGAGCGATACTTTACTCGTGCGCATGGAGTTGGCGAGGAAGGAGTACAACAACTACACAGCTCGACGGTGTATGGCCGGCGTAGGTGTACAGCTACGGATTCGTGTGCGATCTAATAAATATCAAAATGGAAGCAAATTTTACGAATGATTTGCGAGTGCCGAAAAAGTTGCTGTAGACATAAACTGCGCGCATACATATAGGTGCAGAGCTGTGGATGCGGGCATTTTATTCTCAGAGAAAGAGAGAGAGAGACAGAACAGCGATACACACAACATACTACTTTGTGCCGCGCAGCAGCCCCGACTCGTATGTATATACGCAGTCTCTCGCGTGATTTATCGTACGTTGCTTGTGCTATCACATGATATACTCCTCGAAGACTCCGTATATGTGTCTTTTCTTCTTTTGGAGCCTACCGCCACTGACGCTGCTGCTGTTGCAGTTTCTCTCTCTCTCTCTCTCTATGAAGATTATGTATACACAGTCCGTGAATAAATGCGCATGCGAGGGAGTTGTAATATTTTTCTCGATGCTGCATATAAACTTGGTAAGCGTACATTAGCTACGCTTTTTTGATTTACATACACGGCCCGACCTCTGCGCGCGTGTATGGTATATAGCTACGCGCGAGCAGTGCGCAGCTCTTTCTTTCTGCCGCCACCGCCGCCGCCGACGCCGCTGGTGCCGCAATACCGTAGCTGCGATTCCTACCTAGAAACGACGAGCTCGCGCGTCTCTTGACGTAAATACCTTAATTGAATTCGCTATTATATTACGGCGTCCGAGAGCTGAATTTTCAATGGCTCACACATATACAGCTGTAAGCGGGTGCATGAAAAGGAGACTCTTTGATTCTCACTCTATAAATTATCTAGCTTAAAAAGCGCACGCGATCATGTTCTGAATTTTTGAAGTACTGTACGGCGTAGCAGGAGCTCCTTTTGCGACGACCAAAGGAGAATAAAAAAATGAGCGTCAGTCTCATGCTCCGCTGCTACGACTACTGCAGCAGCTCTTCATCTATAGAAGCGCACAAAACCTGATCAGATTGCACAAGCAGCTCCTAGTGGATGTAACGTACACGTGAAGCCGTTTTCAATCGATATAAAACAAGTTAAACGGATTCCAAGCTCTTAAATAAAACACATCATACGCTCTGGCTTACGATCAATTTGTAATCAGTATACATAGTCGATCCAGCCGAGCCTCAAGCCAGAACAATAAAGCCGGCCTGTATACATGCACAAGCCGGATTGTCCAGCAACAAAATCAAATCAACAATGCGTAACGTCAACTTCTTGACTTTGCTTTTGCTATATTATTCTCTCCGAGTGCGCATCCTATAGATACACTTTGTGCCGTTCAAAAATAAAATAATGAGAGGACAAGAAGAAAGATATCCAAGTCAGTGGGCTGAGGCAAAGATTAGTTGCTTGCTCACTCATTCTCGCTGCTGCGTGTAGCTTCCAACAGTCAGCTCGCGTCTAAAAGACTTCCATGCTGCACGAGGCTGTAGCTGTACGCGTATTCCGAATCGGCACTGTAGTAAAAGAGGAATTTCGTTTGAAATGCTTGGATCGTTTCATACGTAGTATCATCGGAAAACTCTGTCATTTTTTTCTTTCTTACAGTTTCGAGCTAGCTGCTATTCCGTAGCGACAAGAAAAACTTTTCTTCTACATACGCTTTTTATTCCGCTCCTACTCTGACTCTTTCTCTCTCTGTCTCTCTCTTTTCATTCACGCATCCAAGTACGTGCTAGGAAAATTTAATTGAGTCGACTCCTAGTGCATGTACTACGGCTACATAATAGCCCAGCGAAGAGCTAGTAAAAGAAGCGCCAAATGTCTCAAGGTCCCTGCAGTAAAACTGTGCTTTTCGCAAAAATCGAAATTCATTACGACGCGTCGACGATACCGCTCGTGCTACAGCAACCCTCTCCAGACTGTATATTGGCCGATCAGACGGAAAGAAGAAAAAAGTTCGAAAGCCCAAAGAAAGGAAACGAGTTGGGGAAACCGTTCGTCTGTCCGAACTTGTACCTTTTTTTCTTCATTTTTTCTCTTTCTTTCTCTTTATACCTTCATAGCAAAGGACTCGAGTTTGTTGCGCTAAACGCTGCAGGGAATAAAGGGCGATATTTCTCTCTTCCGCTTGTGTCAAACGGGTCCAGCTAGATATCGTATAAGAACGGGGAAAGGAGGGTTTGTGCCATGTCGAGTGTTTTCATTGCGCTCGCCCTCCGCAAAGCGTGTGCAGTCAGTTTTGGAGGAGAGAAAAGGAACCGCGCGCTCCGTGTGATAAACGAGTTTTTTATTTAATGGCCGGGAAAATGTAATGAATCGAGGAGGTGCGCAGTCGAGAACCTGATACCGATCCTCGGGCTTGTATGATGCGCGTCTTTTGAGTGGCTTTGTTCCTACTTGCACATTTAGTCGGCGCAATTTTACCAACGTTTTTCCAAGCATTTGTCATATTTTCGAGTTTTCTGCGCAGGCGTCGCTATTTGTGCGAGCGAGACATATTTTACGTAGGCGTATTTAAAGCGCAAAGTTATTGGATGTACGTCAATACGTTATGCAAACATATGGCTTTCTATTCTGATGGATCTGTGCGTCATGTACGCGTATAAATGCATGTATATGCATATTAATCGGACTTATACGACGATTTTGATTGCAATCGATAAAAAAACCAGCCGATAATCGATAACTACCATAAACTTTATGAAATCCCTTTTAATCCATCTCCCGCCAGGCAGTATGTGTATGTCACGAATGAAGCTTAACTGCCGTAATTCTCCGGACTTTTTCATTTTCTCGTAATGCTTTGACAATAACGGATTATATCCAGTTTTATATAACTTTAAGACTATAAATATTTGCTCTCTTTCTCTCTACCTCCCCCCCTTTCCCTTTTCACCGGAAAATTCTCCAATCAACAATTTGTTACTCTTAGCTGACGTAAAATTAATTCATTTTTCGCTTACACCAGCCTTCTTTGCATAAACAACGAAATGAGAGGGTGAATTTACTTGTCTGCATAAATACAATTTACAACTATTCTGCGCCACAGCATAAAAGTAAGAGCGGCGGCGGCCCCTAAGCTTTAGAACAGCGATAAAGTTAAAGCTCGAAAATGTATACATAAAATATATATTATGGAAGAGAAAGAAGAAAATGCAGAAGCTACCCCCTTGAAAGATGTGCGTGTACAGGCGCCGAGCTGCTGGTAGTCAGGTGTCGTAGTACGGCAGTAGGTGTGCCACAGCCCGAGCCACTGGTTATTTTTTTTTTTTTTCAAGAGTATCTATGTGTGTATACGTAGGGGGACTTTGCGAGGTTTCTTCAACGTACAGCGGATTACTCCGTAGCTCCGTATAATTCACTTACTTTCGAATTTCGACCTTTACTTTTGCATCGTTTCTTCTTATGCATCTTTACTTTTTCTATCTAGCATGTGTTATATCATCACTCTCGTGCGTACATCTCCTTTTTGTATCGAGTTTCTCGCGCCTTTGACACAGCCAACATCTCACTCACGGATCTCAAAGTTTCGCATATGTTGAAGGCATGATTTTACTCGTAACTCTGTTATATATGTTTAATAAATGCAACACATTTTTTATTTCACATCAATTTTTTTCAACATCTTTATATTTATAATATATCCATATAGTAGACAAATGTTTAATTTGTTTTAGACAAAGTACAAGATTGATGTCATGTGTAAACTAGAGTTCAATGACTTTGAGCTCAAATTATTTCCTAAAAAGATGTATAAGTTTTATAAGTTTATAATTAAAAACCACGACTAATTCTAGTTTTTCAAAGTTAGTTGTGTTTTTTTAGTCTTGACAATTGAATTCCATGTGTCTAAATTGGTTTACGTATAAGTAAAAATTGTACAAAAAAATTCAATGTTTTGTCAATCCGATACTGACTTGTTAAGGATGGCGAGAATTGAAATAAATTCAAATACAAGTCAATGAAGTAATTTATTGAATGATCGTAAAATTATTTTCTGGCGTCAGCATCGAGCTTTTTCGAAGTAGCCAGTAAATTTTCCCGAGTTTTAACTTGAAATTACTTGAATTTGGTCTGCAGTCGCTAATTTGCATTTCGTTATGATTGTTTGAAATAAAAATGAAAAATTGCAGAAATGCAACAAGAAAATAAGCAAGTTACAAATGCAATAAGTTGAAAGTTTCATAAGACACGCGAATTCATATTAAGATTTAACTCGATTGTTGAGTCTTTTTGGTCGATAGGTAATTTTATTGCAGTTTTTTCATTGGCTGAAGTTTGAGTCGGGGACGAGAGACATCAGCCACGCGAAAGCATAAATTAATTAAGAAACGACTCTTTGAAACAGTAATTATTTTTCCATGCCAAGAGACACTACGCACGCAGATAGCGAGCTACCTGCTAGCATTGCATTAACATTATATAAGAGTCTTTTGTGAATCTCCATGCACCCCAGCAGTTCTCGCTTCTCCTTATGTAATGTCGGAGTCGCGTGTCGGGCGATATACGCGCGCGCGTATCAAAGCCAAGACTTATCAGTGACGCAACAGTCGTCCTCTCCCAAAGCCCGCGCGCCCAAGAAACTAGTCGCGTCTTTCCGACGGGCTGCGCTAATTTTCATTCATTAATTATATTCGAACAATATTTTCAACCCGCTCCCTCGAATTGTGTTCCTTATAGCGCGAGCGAGAATAAACTTCCCGACGCTCCAAATGGTCTTAATTAGCAAAGACGCCGCCTACGTAGTGTACGTGCGCGACAGAAAGTACTTGGCCCGACTCGATCTTCGCAGTTCTCGGCTTCAATAAGGAATTATGTACCCCCTGCAGATTGTTTGTCGAGCAAGTTTCGCGCGCGGCTTAACCAAAATTAATATGTTCTCATGTATGGCCATTCGATTACGGAGGAGCGATCGGTCACCCATTAATTTTTCGCGCCATTATTATACGGACGAAGCTTTGCGTGTATCGCCTGAATGCAGCACGACGGTATTTTGCGTACAGCTATGCACAAGAGCGCATAACGCCAGGGACAATCGATCACTCGGAGACTCGTAGGAACAATATCTGCTAGCAACTCGTATTTTTAATTACCACAGGGCGTTCGACCGATGGTAATTTCTCGAGCGCGACGAGAAATTATTGCCACGGCAAGAGAGGCTTTCCAACACCGCAGCACAGCTCGACTATAAGTACTGTTTAATAATGTAGAGCAATGAGACGAGGGCTGGCATTTGAAAAAGAAACAATACGTATAGAGGTATATATTGGTCTCGCAGTTGGGAAGATTTCTTAACTCGTGGCAGGTGTATATATGTATATGTACAAAGGGAGAGAAGTGAGAGAGAGAGTGTGCGGCATGCAATATCTGCCCGCACTCGTATTTATCATCCCACAAAGCCGTTTTCTTCGCGCAGCAGCTCTAAAGCTTTTCATTTGGTGACTTCTGCTGGCTGCTGCTTGGTTTCATTTTGCCTTGTTCGACTGCACTTCTTGCCTCTGCTTATATATATTTTATATATCTATATACGCGCTATTTAATACTGCAGAGCACGAGCGCGCCTAAGACTAAAGCTCGTTTGTGAACGCGACGACATATTAATTTTCAGCTTCTTCGTCTGCTACCTACCTTGCTCAGATTTTTATATACTCTTATTTTTATTCTCCCTCGTGGCTTTTTAATTCGTTCTCATTTCCAAACTACCATTTCTCTCTTTTACTTTTCTTTCGTAATTTTTATATACATCTTATTCTTTGTTGAGCTGCTGCAAAGCTAACTTCACGCTTTTAAATAAGTGCCTTATTTTTGCCCCGGAGTTGATTGCAATATTTCAAAACTATACGTTGGAGCTAATGTCAAGCCCGTCGCAAGAAGAAGAATAAGAGCGAAAAATGTCTTTTGTCATAATTATTTTCTTGATGCTAGAAAAAAGAAGTGGTATATAAATATCCATAAGCTGATTTTCTTACCTCGCCTTACTAATTGGATCTGCAAATACTTTCTATTTATTTAACTCGTCATTTTGCTAAGCTCATCTATCTTTTTTAAACATTTCTAATTACTTATTAATGGTCATTGTGCTGTCATTTATGAAATACTTGATACATTTCACTTGTCTGATTAAATAATATGCCATCCGAATTGATTATCTTTATCCTCTACACATTTGTTCTTGCCTCGTATTTTTCTTTAAATAATGTTCAAAATATAAAATTTGATTTTCATAAAAATGTAAGGCAATCACATGAGAGTTATACACGCACATGCCATACTAATCCACAGATTGTGACAAAGTAACAAAAAAATCGGACGAAACAGCACTCATCATCGTTTCACAGTAAAAGTAAGTCACGAGTAAAAAAATGTCAAAGAGCGAAAAAAATTGTACCTTAGACGAGCACGCAGACTGCATGCAGTAGCCCGAGGGCGAAAACGCACAAGGCAGGTATATCGGCAAGCAAGTATATCACGCTCGGGTTAACGAACAAAGTCAAAATCTGCAAGCGGTGTTTATGATTTATCCGATAAATATGCAAACGAGATTTGAATAAAATATACCCAGTGTACGCAGCTTTGAAGCGGTCAGGTATGCTTCTTGCACCAGTGACTTCGTTTTCTGAATTTTTCCGCAACTTTTTTGAAAATTGAGTAAACTACTGTTTGTAAAGCGTGCGTGTATGAATTTGTTAAAAACTGAAAGAGCCAGACAATTTTTGGCGTACTATGATGAAAAAAAAATCATGAAAAAGCGAAAACTTAATGATACACATCATTCCGATGGTTTTTTTCTCTCTAGCTGCTACAGATTCGTCGCGCATATTATTGACGAATGCTCTCGGTGCGTTGAAATAAAATAAAAACGGCATTCGTGCACCTTTTTTTTCTCACTCATCGGAGCTAAAAGCATCCGCGCATGGCATAAATTGCTGCCGCAGCGCACAAAATCACAGGTCGTACACAGCGCAGAGTAATCTTTTTGAGTGCTCTTCGTATGCAGCTCGTGTTTATGTGTGACAATGTAAAAATTGAACCAGTGTTAATGTGTACTACCTGTGTTCCTCAAGCGACGCACAAGAGAAGAGAAGGAGCTTTTGACCTTTTACAATTTAGCCATTAATCATTCAATGAATTTGAGATTTTGTTCCAGCGTTAACATCGAGACGAGGGCAACCTATTTCTCTTAAAACTGTCATTATAATTTAGTCCACTTCTTTTATAACGAATTCAAATTTAAACATGTTGCGTAGCACAATGTATAATAAAAAAGAACAGAATTTAAAAAGATTTTACCGAATAGTGCTTCTCGAGAATTGATTTCAAGCTGGCAATCCTTAATCCTTTTTCTCTAGCTCAACCAAATCTAATTATCAAGAATCTAAAATAATGTAAGAAATCGAGATTACTGTGTTCTTTTCCCGTAGATTATTGAGGAGGAAATAGCCTAGACGGCCAAGAGACTGTCACGTGTCGCCCATACTTAACATTATTTACTTATTTTACCATTGCGCCGAAAGAATAAAAATACCATAGTGAAACGTAGCAACGAAATACGTAGACAGGCAAATAAAAGCCAAGCACGAATGAGTTGAATAAAAGCGAGCTAAAGTGACATAAATAAGGTTTGGAAAATTTTTTTTCTTTTGCGCGAAATTTGATAATTTATCGTGGAAACTGAATCTTAAAAGTTGGCATGGTTCTTTTAGCATTGTTTGAAGCAAACAGCGAAGAGAAGTAAAACAAAGCTAAATTATGATAAAGGAAAAATGCCGTCGGATGAGCCCTAATGCTACTAATAACTGTTTTCTTTTAATTTTGTCGAGTATTCTTGGCGAGATAGAGAGAAACAAAGGACGCGTTTAAAGGCAGGGCGCTTTTAAAGATGTTAGGTGGGCGACTTTAACAGACTGAAATAATGGTTTCAATTACATCCGCGAGTAGCTGGGCGGAAAACTTTGTTTTTATATCCTCAAAAGTTGGTAATTGAATTTCATAAAACACTTAGCGAAGGAGGAAAAAATACGGGACAAAGTGAGCCGCAAAAGTCCAATAAATATATCGAAAGACAATATTCGCCAAAGGTAATTTATCCGCTCGAGTATTTTCGAAGGAATCGAATTATTAGGCGCGCACATTATATGAAATATATGATACGGTAGGCTTGGAGCGCGTGTTGCACGAGCGTCGAGTTAGTTCGAGTTGAAACACGCACGATCGAGACTGCGGAAGCAGTGCGGCTGCTGCAGCTCGACGCAGCTCGAAGGGGCCTCAAGGCCGCCGGAAGTAGCCTCTTAGCAAAGAGAAAGCAACAGCGAGTCCGAACTCGCACACGGCTTGTGCGTAACAACTGGGTTGACAACCTTTTAACGAATCAAGCGAAATAACGTTGTAAGCCAGACGTTTCGGCTGCTGCTATTCTTGCGCTGCCGAGCTGGCGACTTTTCGTAGCTATATATAGGCTTTCCGAACCCCCGCAAACTGCGCCCCGTAGTTGTACTTCTCGCGAGTCTATGAATCTCGTCTACCGGATTTATCTCGTCTTGTTGTTTTTTCTATTTGCTCGACGCTCTGGCGCAGACGATCGCTCCGACTGCCGAGTACATTTGATGCTCTCAGACTCGAGCAATGCCATTGATCTGCCTTTTAAGCGAGCACTCGTGACTGTTCCGAAAAGTTTACCTCTTGATTTGGATTATTTGTCGTTTCTGCCGGGACACAAATGAGCGAAAAAGGTATTACTTTTTACCGTATCTTTTTTTTCGCGCCTCTTTACAACGCGTAATTACGAGTCATAAATGTTTCAGACTTGTACGGACGCGGCTTCGAGTTTTCCCCGTCGCGTAGTACATAAAAGTATAAAATTGAATAAAAGTGAGAAGATACATGAGAAACTCGCCAAAACTCACACCGACATAATGCGTACGAGCTGAGCTCGATCGTACACACATACACACACACACATACACGCACACTGCGATGATATAATAGTCTCGGTACTGCGGATTGGAATGGAGAGAACAAACACCGCAGCGTCCCGTTGCACGTATAGACCAGTTCCGGAAGAAGCAAAGAAAAAGTATGTATGTGTACTTGCAAACAATGCAATGGCAGGCTCGGTCTTCCGATCGCGCACATTATATACTTACACTCGTATACATTTATATATACTCTTTCCGCAAATATATCCTACGTAGCTATAGAATAATTGAATATCTGCATCGTCCTGACACTGGTCAGATTTCCCGTCATCGCACGGAGGGCAAAAGTAAAAAAATCCAACGTCTATATAAATATATGTGCACGACTCTGTGGTCTCGTTTTGGACCTTTTCGAAATAGCACGTGCCTATAATATTTAGTGCCGATACAAACGGACACGCATACTTTGTTTCCGGCGCATTGTAAATTCAATGTTTACCAGAGCCTTCTGCGAGTTTTCTCTCTCTCTCTCTCTCTCTCTCTCTTTTTCTTCGCCATGAAAGTCGAGTATACGTGCATATAGATGTGAATACCTTCTTTTTTTTCGTAACAATGACTCACGATGCGAGAGCGAATTCGAATATATGTACCTATGTATTCCGAATTTCTTTCCGGTCATCGAGGTAATAAAATTCCTTTGATGCGCGAAACATGCCTCGCCACAAACCCATGCACGCGAATAGAATCGTGTAAGCATTCGATTTCTCGCTTTCCCCAACGGATCGTTTGTCCTCGAGGAGCGAAAAATTTGTACGAGTGATTATTTTTAAAAGCATAAGCTGCATCGAGGGTCGATTATTGAATCTTGCTTAGGAATAAAAAACAATGCAAGAGTCGAATAAGGAGAATAATATTTAGTTCCGGTCCTTTGAGCGCGTCCCACTTGGCGCGATTCGGAAGTCAGAAGCGGTCTTCGAGTCGCAATAAATCCCGTATGAACATTTTTCGCAGTACACAACAATAGTATCTACTTTCGGGACTCTGCACGCGGTCCGC
Organism: Trichogramma pretiosum; assembly: GCF_000599845.2. Taxonomy (NCBI): domain Eukaryota; kingdom Metazoa; phylum Arthropoda; class Insecta; order Hymenoptera; family Trichogrammatidae; genus Trichogramma; species Trichogramma pretiosum. The sequence continues at coordinate 2,695,243 of NW_019641652.1, read as the reverse complement.
CGCTATTCAATCGTCGATGCAGCTCGATCCCGCGTTCATTCAGGGGTACTTTCTCACACGCGAGCATAATACCTGTGTATGGGCCATATAGGCCCGCTCGCTCGCAATCTCGACCAATTAATCTCTCTTTGCAGTGGCACATTCGCATAATAATGTATAAATTCAAGCCGATTTGTGTGCAACACGACTCGCAGTAATTACAGTTTCTCTGTATGAGTGTACGAATGCATGTGTGTGTGCTATATATTGTATGCGTTCATCGCGTGCCGTTCACGACGTTACTTTGTGTGCGGCCACACACGTACATACACACACACACACAAAAGTGTAAACATCTTGAAATTTCACACGATCCTTGTTGACTAGGGCGCATAAAGGAGCGAGACTTTATGCTCCCGACATTAAATTTGACGCTTTGGGGTGTAGACACACGCAGAGATACACGTATCGGCGCAATTTATATATAATGCAGATATATATGTTTACGGAGCTGCGGACACAGGAAGCGCATTCGTACATCTAAGCTATTTGGAAAGTTACGGCCAGAGCAGCGAAACCGAATACTGTCTCTATCCGCAGCTCAAACTTTGACCGGTAAACTCTCGGCTGTACTTTTGATACTTTGCTGCATAACGTCCATGTATATAATAAAGTCGATCCGGCTTCGTATTGTTATAATCCGGCTATGTGTGTGTGTGTACACTCGCTTTTATCAACATTAAAGTTATACAGCTCTTTTGCGCTTCGAATTTATGTATCGACAGCGGAGCAAGAATAGCAGCCAATAAAAAGTCGCTGATGGAGTTTCCGAGTCGAGTGCGCCGAGCTTGCCGCTCGTCAAAGCGAGCTGCTTCGTGCAAACTCGAATGGCGCGCGAATTAAGTATTTTTTCCAGCTTATCGTCCATTATGAGCGATAAAAGGCGCCCCCCATAGAAATGTAAGCTCAAAGTTGGACCGAACGAACGAGTATAATGGGAAGTCTTGCAAGAGGCTTGGAAAAATATGATAGGTCATTAGAGCATGTAGTTGTGCGATATCCTGACTTATTCTATCCAAAATGATCTTTCGAGAAGTTTGAACACTCGAGGCGAGGGCAGGCGTATTCTCGTGAACTTCCATTATCAAAATTCGATTACTCGCTGCGCGCTCTCGAGTAACAAAACGTCGAAAAATTCCTCGAGGACTCTTGGTGGCATCTTCGATTCTTCATCCAAGTCTGGTTTTTATACTCAAAAGTGTAGCCTGACTTTGTGAGCTATAATTATTTTTCGAAAAGTAAACGACAACGATTTGTCAACTCGATGTTTCTCAGCTCGTAGCAAGACTCGCGCTCTTGGTCTTGCTTCAAAAATCAAAAAAAAAGTTGAACATAATTTTCGTACTTCGAACAAGATAATTCGATAATTTTTTCAACTAGTAATATAGTTTTTAAACGATCAAGATGAACATTCATTTTGATCTCACCCGAAGACTAAAAAAAGGTAGTAGGCTACAAGTTGAAGTCAGACGAATCAAGTTGGTATATAAGCTGGTGGTGGTGGTGGTGGGTGCACACGATGCGAGGCGCATCGGAGCAAGCTTATGTATAACTCAGAGGCCTGCAGAATCGGAGCATATCATCCTGAATTAATAATCCAGTAGCTGTGCAGCAGCAGCTAGTAAGCGTACGTAATCTCGCTCGGAATCCCGTAGCGCGCGCGCGGGAGCAATCTCCGCCAATATCGTGCATGCACATGCGAAACTCTCTCGCGAGTGCGCGCATAAATTAGCGTGACGCATGTTAGGAAGCCATTCGTTACGTAAGAGAGCCTCGCTGGGGGGTAGGAGCCAGCGACTAGGCAAGGATACACGCGCGCATTGTATAGCAACTCTCTTCTCTTAATCTCGGTAAATCATGCTAACTGATTTTATAATCGCTATTAAAGCTCGAGCCTCGAGATACGCGAGAGCGACGCCCCGAGCGGTTAACTCAAATATGAGCGCTTCTACCTGGCTGCGCATTGACAAAAATCAGCCTGGGCTACGGATTTATACAATTTGCGCCGGTCAAGTTGGAAAAGGGAAATAGTTTGTTTTTGTTATTCGTTAGCGCGTATATCGAGGCGAGAAGGCCGCTACTAGCTGCGAGCGAGCTAATGTTCACGCAAGCTCGCCCTGCGCGCATTTTTGTTTTGCACCCTTCCGCCCGCTGGGTATAATAAATCGACGCGTATACGCACACTCGGCGCCGTTATTGAGCATGCCCGTAGAAATGCAAGCGATGCAGCGCGGTGCAGCCACGGACGCGCGCGCCTGCCCGCCTGCCTCGATGGCATAAATCAACTGCTCGCTCCAGCGAGGACCGTATAGGTACTTTTGGCACAACTTTTGACAAGGCAATTGGGAATTGTTTAGTAAACGACGACTACACGAGCCAGCGAATAGGCCACCTGGAAAAAAAAAAGGAAACTGCGTTAACGGCCAAGTTTCCGACTTGCTGCGGCCTATATTATATACAGGCCTCGAAACAAAACGTTGGCCGCGACACCCGCGCCCAACTCGAGGGTGCACTATTATTCATACGGCGCGAACGCGCCTACAGCTTCCGCTACCTCTTCCCCGTTTTTTCCTTTATTTTCGTTGTTTTTCTTACTGGTCGTTTAATCGTTTTGTCCAGGATGTATCACCGGACGAAATGAATAATAATTCGTAGCCGTTGTTTTTTGCATTGTTTTGTTCGCTTGTTTTATGTCGCGCAATTCGCTGGCGAAAAAAGCTTCGGCTACGAAGCATGTTTACGAGTTCTGGCAAAAGCATACATCAGCGTTCTTCGATGTTGCTTTGATTATTCGCAAAAAGCCGTGAAAAATCATGGATAAAAATGAAAAAATACCACGAGTGAGTAAGAGCTCTTGCTCGTGCGAGTACCTACGGCAGAGATGAATAGGTGCGGCGAGATCGTTGCTTGGACCAATGCCAAGTTCAACGTCAGTCGACACCGCGACGCTTCGCCCTTACACTTTTACAGTTTTACTCGTTACTTAGGGATCAGACTTGCCTCGGCTCGCCGCCTTCTTATTTTGTCCTGGCGGTTTATAAATAAAATCGAAATTACGCTCTGGCACTTTCCGCATTGCCAACTCGGAGCCCTAGCCGATCCAATTTCTCTCTTGTGCAGTGGAATTCCCAAAAACCTCTGTAGGGAGCTGCCGTTTATTCGAGTATTTGTAATCGGAAAAAGACAATGCACGACTGCAGCGCGCGAAACTTTATCGCTCCGAGAGAAGACGGCGTGAAAGAAGACGCAGTGAATTGAATCATAACTATGCACGATCCTTCACTGCCTATACTGCATAGGCTTTCATGCCGCGTTCTGTTCGAGTTCGGCATTGATAAAGCGCCGTACGCTTGACTTTGGCCGACTTTTGCCAGCTCGGAGATCGCACGTATATATAGAGAGAGAGAGAATTCAAGTCAAGCTCAGCGTTTGCGTATCGTCTCTCGCTGGATAGACATTGAAAATTGACGAAACCAATAGATGCGATGACTATAGAGCTGGCAGCTGAGCGAAGTGTGTTCGCGTGTTCGCTCGAGAGAGCTCCAACGCCGACCTATTGCCGCCTATATTACACTTTGATTGAATTTGGCAAGCATAGATCGATGTAGAAGTTATTGTTGGCTCGGGCTATTTCAATTTGTCCCAAGTGGTCTTGATTAGTTTTCAAGTTTTCCATTATACACATATAGATATTTAAGTAATATATGTCTGTTCGATGGGTGCGATTGAAACGTTCCCTCAATGGCCGCTTCCACACTGCAGGTCGTCGTTGGGCCAAGCCGTGCAGTACTTAAACGACTGATAAATTATGCTCGATGCGAATGACCCTAGTCACGCTTTTGAGCGAGTGGGAAAATTATGAGACTCGAGAGCGACGAATTTCTCGCATAAAGAAAACACAACAGCGATAGGGTGATTAATGAATAAGCTGCCGTATCGCCGTGTTTCTCCTATTAAAAGGCTGCAACCCCGTGACACGTGCGCATATACTGCAAAAATCAAAAAGATCTCGAGAATGAAAAAGCTCGAAGAAAGAAAGAAAGAACGGAAGAAAGAATGGAAGAGAGAATGCATACATCGCATGCGACGACACTCCTCTTTCGCTCGGCTGCTGCAGGTATATTCCCGCTCGGCGATGAAATATTGCCAGTCGCCTTGGAACAAGCCCTCGAGAGTTTATTCGTGTTAACACCTTGACTTACGTGCCATATGCCTGCGAATGTGCTAGTGTATGTTTGTATATCGGACCACTGCCACTTGCAATTTATTATTATCTCTCGTTAGTCTTTTCGCCGGACAATCGCGAGAAATCTTCCTCGCAGCAGCCAACTCTACCTTTTGTTTTTTTCCGACTTCTTGTAATCTTTTATAAAACGCAATTTTAGTCAGCGAGACTGCTTAAAATTTCAATAACTCGAATATTGTTTCACGCTTGAAAAAAGTACATATTTGAAGTCGCAATGATTTTTGAAAAATGTTCTTACACTTAACAAACGGACCAGAGCTAAAATGGTTAGCTCGACTAAAAGCTCATAGACCAAGTTGATGAAGAAAAAATAGCCAAGTATGCACTGCTATAGCCGAGCTCATTAGACAAGACCTCGGAAAAATGGCAAACTCGCGGGATGATGCAATTATAGTAAGAGTCTCGACTAATCTTAATTGCCCATTGGTAATTTATTCGCGCAATCAGACGCTCGTCTTGTAATCTAAACTAATTTTTTAATTTTAGCAGAAGGTACTTTGATTAGTAATTAGTCATCCTAAATTCTGCCGAGCTCTATTTTTCGTAAGTAGAAAAAAAAAGAGAGAATAAAGTGAAATTGATGCACTCTGTAGGTCGCTAAACGAGCACTACGTTTGTATTAAATTTTCAGCGTGAATCAGCGCTGACGTCGAATTTTAACATTTCATGCACGATCGATGAAGCCTCGGTAGACATGCGCGTATGTGTGTGTGTGTGTGTGCACAAGATATCAATCACCGCGACATTCTCTATACACACATCACAAATGTTTATACGTGTAAAACAGTTTTGACGAAAATACAGCTACAGCAGCGCATACAAGACCGATCAAGCTGAAGTAGCTATACACGAGACAGGTTGTTGCTTCGAGCGCAAACAACGTCGAGAACATTATCAGAAGCTCTAGCCTCGCTGCCGCTCGCGCAAAGTGTCTATATACAAACGCGTGTAAGCTCTTCCCTTTTAAGTCGCTCATGTGCTCAAAGTAAGTACACATCTACACACCTACACACGCGCACACTCGCATATCCGAAAACGTATATGTATAGCAAACAAGCGGCAAAGTACGCAGAAGGGTGAGTTATTAAACACGAGCTCGGGCCACGTAGCTCTATAACTACATTTCAACATCTGCAGTCCTCGTTCAGTTATTCAACCGTCCGTCTACATTTGCTGCAACTTTTATATCTTTGAAATATTTGTTTAGTGTCTAATTTTTGAAAATTACAGCCCAATTATGCTGCTAGCTATGTGAACACTTAATTTACCAGCAAAAGGTGAAAGTGAAGTTTAATTTCGTAGCCGCAATACTGTTCCTTCGTCGATTTTGTCAACCGAGCAAGCCAAGTGCAAGCTCGACACGGCCTCGAGTCTCAAATAAACGTACTTAATTTGCGACGAGTGTTTATTATGTTATATAATATGTATTCCAGCTCGAGCTATCTTACGAAAATCTAGACGAAAGTAAGTACGGATCGAGGATTTCGGTGATATGAAGACGCACGAAAGAGTCTAAAAGCTCGCCTAAACAACGGCACAAGCAGGAGAGATTTAATCGAGCGTAAAATTCGAGCTGTGTGTGCTCGGGAAGTTAATTAAAACGATATGAAGAGCCACATATCGCGCGATTATATATCTATATGAGCTCGGAGCTTTTTCGTTTTCTGGATATAAGCTCGTGAGACTCTCTGGGTATTACGAGCGTCACTCGTTACCCTAGTAGCCGTGCTTATTTAATTAAATATAGAAAAGTAGTTTTGAACTATTTGAAAGCTTTAATTTGACATAGTGCTGTAGCCTTGTTACAATAAGAGTACATTTCAGTTTCCGGCGACGACATTTTTGTTGAAATATTCATACGATTTTGGCAAAAAGTACTTGTGAATACGTAATGTAATCACTCAATAGTTGATCGAAAACTAATAAATTGTTTCCGCTTGCCATCTGAAGACTCCTCGACATAATGATTTGTTAATACTAAACAAATAGTGGAAACCCTTATAAATAAGTCAACTGCAATTAGAGCATTTTTGTACTTCTTTATTTATGAAAGATTTAACGAGTTTATTATTTTAGAGGATATCGATATTTATGACATCATGGTAATAAATGCAGTATTAATTTGGTGGATGAGTTGAGTTTGTATGACACTTTAATCTTAATGGTATTACTTTATAATATTGTTGGGCATTTCATTAATAGAGACAACTTGAAGCAACGACGTCAAAAACTTTTTTTACTTTTTCCGACCGATTCTAATTCGTTAAAAAAAATTGACGACAAGCAGACAGTTGTCAGTGCCATATAGAAGAAAAAACGTAAACTAGATACATCCATCGAGCTTGCAGTGCATGCAGGAAAGCTGCGCAGAGAGATAAGAGCATCACGCTTCCACGACTCAGATGGTCAGGACGTGATTTCGCACTTTCCTCTGCTATATCTTCAAACTCGCTCTCAGTTTGTTGTAGTAAAAATAGTGTCGCAAAAGAGAGAGAGAGAGAAAGCTGCCATGCGCGCGACGTATATTTTCATTCTGCAGTGCGTCGTCGTAAAAAAAGCAGTGTCCATGAAAGAGGTGAATTTTTTCAAATTTCCACGGCAGCTCCGCATCTGCTCTATGATTCTGTTTTGAATGAATAATTATTTCGAGTTAGGTTTAAAAAAAACTTTATCCTATCCTGATGTTCTATTTGGATATTATAATCCAAGGTAAAAGTAGAGCTGATAATCGCATAAAAAGACTTCAAAGGCATAAGTAATTATACGAGTGGTCGAGGCGACCGCAAAGCGTCCCTGAAAGTAGTAGCCACAAGGACCGAGACTTGGTAAAAATCCCACGGATCTCATCCCTTTTCTAGAGCACACAGACACACACACATACACATGCTTGAAAAAGGGGTTTGGCCTAGTGCGTGATAAAAAATTCTTCGGATTAAAATATCGGGTCAGCTAGTGGACACATTTATAAGACACCAAAAAAGCTCTATTTTTTGGTTAAAACCTTACTCTCGCTGCAGCCTACATACGCTATATTTTTTACTCGACTTGGCTTTACATGAGCTGCGATAGAAAAAAAAGGTACGAAGGCCAATTCCACTCTCTTTTAAATAGCTTGTAAGCACCCTGGCATCCTCGGGCTCGCATAATTCATCTTTTTTCACTAAGCGTGGAACAGATTTACAAAAGTTCGCCTACGACAAAGGTTTTAATTTATTATGCCTCTTATGCGAGGAAAGAAAAATCGTAAAAAAAACAGCGCGTACTTGGCGCTGCAGATAAAAGTGTGCCAGTAGTGGAAAGAGCCGATTCTATGCGCCTCGGGGGAGGTTGAGAATCTCTCGCGGTTAATTCAAAGGGCCTTCATGCGCCGCTTCCCCTCCCGCCCATGAAAGCTAAATTGAATCTAGAAACGCGAAACTTGTTCCGCGCCACGTGTATGCAGCCTCGAGGACGAGCAGCAGTAGCAGGTGCGTGACACGACTCGGAGTTTGCCATAATCACGGCGACTAATTTGGAATTCATTTATTTTTATTGAGTAGCTGGCGTAGCTAGAATCATCGTGAATTCATTTCAGCGAGTTCTGCATCTCACTTTCGAATTTGAAATATCAATTTGTTTGTGCGCGATATATAGTTGGCAAGGAGTAGCATCGAGCTCTATACGTGCTTTATCGTATTACAGAGGAAAATATGCCACGATTACCTTTGGGCAACTGGAAATGTTTAACGAACGTATCCCGATTTGAATCTAAGCTTAAATTAAGCTAATTATATTGGCCGGAATTGTTCGGCTGTGATGAGGGCGCTAATTTAGTCGGTTGAAATTTTCCACGCGTTTCAGCCCAGCCGATCAAAGGCTCGACACAAAAACTTTGGCGTTCATTTCGATGCGCAGCGAGAAAAAACTTTGCGAATAAGAGCTATGCATGCAGTGAACTGTCCCTTTCTTGTGGGGGCAGCTAAGGCAATCGTGTCTTGGGATCACTTAAAGTTTTGACAGCTCGATGTTTTTCAATGGACGAGTTGGCATAAATTTCGTCTCGGTCCAATTCAACTCGTGACTATACGCATTGCCGGCGACCCGATTCTCTGCAGTTTCTTTTCTTATCTGATGTATGTATATAGAAATATACAAGCCACCCGATGGACTTACGGCGGAAAAAGGAAGAGAGAGACAAGCTCAAAAGTGCCATCAACGAACAACTTTTTTCATTCTCTGACAGACGGAGATGAGCGAGAGTTTGTATACTTGCACACAGTGCGAGTTAGGTGACCGTACGTAAAAAAGCTTCTTTTCTAGCTCGAGTCCGTCAATTTTTCCCGATGACTTTTTTTCTCTCGCTTCTTCAATTTCGGTTTTAGATACTTTCAGTATACATACGGATAGCCTGGATAGTATTTCTTTTATTTATTTATTTACTCCAAGTCGTTTTTTTTTTAACTTATTTTTATATTAATATGAAAGTATCGAAGTGGAATGCTCATGATTGGCAATTAAATGAAGCAAAGTGTAGAAAGACGTTTTGGAATAACACGGTGGATTTCAGTGCTTGTGCGAGTAAAGAAACAGTGTCAGGCTTGTTTGGTCACGGCGCCGTGGAGCGGGATGCGGCTGCGAAAACGGAAACACACTCGCGCAAATCATAGACGCGCCTCACTTGGCCTCCAAAGCCAAGAGCGAAATGTTGACCTCTAGCAGGCAGTGCAGACCGATCCGTCGGTGGCGCGCGTCGAGGGAAACACCTGTTCCTTCGATTTCGTGTCGGCCGGCTGCTGCCGCTGCTACATACGTAGCTGCTCTCTGTATGCGCGTGCCTACGCGAGCGTGAATTTATTCGCATCGGTGCTCGTTTCAAATTGGTTTTCGGAGGCACTCTTTTGTGAAGTCATTATTTCTTTTTACGATTCTTTTCCTTTCTTATAATGCAGCAGCAGCACGACTCGGCCATTTACTGACAATCTCGAGGACGCTCTGTATATGTGCGCCCATACCCGAGACGAGCTCGGCTCCTTCATATTTTTCGCTTTATCAATGTTATAAACTTTTCGTCCTCGTGAATATGACGAGCTTGCATTGCATCATTTATAACGAGAGTACGTGTACTCCTCTTCGGTTTTTTTTTGTTTTTTTTTATCGCGAGAATGAATTTCACCCTCGACGTGTTTCAAGGCCTTTCTTCTTTTTTTTATCTATCTTAGGTAACTTTCTCGTTACAAGACTCTTAAAAACTTTTAATATAAGTGCGGCTTGTTTGCCTTTACATCTTTACCAAGTTTTCAAATTTTCCTCTGGGAAATAAGCTGCTTTCTCTCTCTTCATACCACGTGTAAAACTCTTCCCTCTCTGTGCTGGGACTACTACGTGGCTTGAATTCTTTTTACCAACTAATATTCACTTTTATTACGCTTCATTAGTTTCAAATTTATGAAGTTTGTGGCGTCGAATATGAGTTTTTTTTAAATACATTTTCTGGTAAAACGCATAGATGCATCGAACTCATACGAATATTTTTTCGTCTTATGTCAACGCGCACAAATTTGATTCAGAAATCTACAGTGGAATCCGCATATTTTGACCAAATAATATATTACTGCAGATTCTACGAGCCTCGCGAACTTTTGGCTCGTTAAATAAAGCAAAATCGATCGAATCAGTCGATATGCAAAAAGGAAAGTAGATTCGAAAACTTGGGCGACTCTTGAAGAAATGAAATGAAATCAAGAAATCCGCACACAAGAAGAAACTACTCTCCGTAGTACCGCAGTGTCTTCTTGTTCCTTTTGCTTAATCAGTTTTTTTTTCAATAAGCAGCGCAGTAGCTCTCGAACGATCCAAGTTTTTTCATCTGATTTTAATTTGCTCTTGCATCTCTTAATACTTTTTTGTCTTCTGATTTTCAAGTATTCTCGCAACGAGCCACCGCAGCCCGTTGTTGGGTGCTCTGTTCTTTTTCTTGTCCGGACAAATTAAGTCGTAATGAAGTGGCGAGTTGAGAGCTCGGGTTTATAATGGTCTATGCGATCTCCATCTTTTACAAAAAGAAAGTTTACAATTTTGGTAGGTCTTTAAAGTAATTATTGTACATGTTGTTTGAAAAAAAGTTTGTCACTGGGGTGCTCCCTGCTTGTTATATGTCTTTTGATATCAGCGAACGATCTCTCATTACATTTTCACTCGCACGCGCCATGTATTTCAATGAGTCTCCCGAGAAATCGACAGTCGGACACTCGCGATGCGCTCCCTTGAATTTTCCATTGACTGTTCTTTATAATACGCAGCAGATACGGTCTTTTCAGTCATATCAATTACCCAAGCTTTCGACTGGAATTAATGATTTTTACGTGAAAGATACATGTACGTGACTGCAGTTTTTATTGTCTTCCACTTACCCGAATTCGAAAGAATATTTGCAATAATGATTTGCAATTAATGAAATAGAGCAAATGTTCTTGAATTTTCGAGTTTGCTAATTACATTGAAAATTCATCTTTGAAGTTTTATCAATTGAATAGATCAAACGATTTTTTTCTTATTAAAAAAAAACAGTCTTTAATAGGTGTTTCAAAAGTTTCCAACAATTATAATGGATAAATGAAGTGCTGTTTTGATTAATACTTTGATGGACTCTTTTTTTTCATTCAGACAATTACAATTATATTAAATTATAAATAAGAGACTAACTCAAAGTCCGATGAAAATATTCAGAAATAATCGACTTGTAATTAAACAGTTTAACGACGTCTGAAATATTCCCTTAAATTTTTTAGCGAGACTTTATGAGTTTTTTCATGGTCAGTTAAGCGCTTCGGATATTAGGAAACTCAACCTCCTCTAGTTTCCAGAGAAAATTAAAAATACTTTTTGGTAATAATTAAATAATCCATACGAGATAAAAATATTAAAAAGTAATCTTGTTTAAAGTTATAGCATTACATAACATAACTGATTTTTCGACTCTCTTAGATAAAAAGTTATTTTTGTAAATTGCTAACAAGTTAAAATCCACTCAGACTATTGTTGAATTTAAATTACAGTTCCATCTAATGCTTTTAAGGCAAATTTAAATTTATGTTTGATGTTGTCCTGCGCAAAGGACCATTCAATTAGCCCAATATGTTTAGTCTTTGATATCATTTTCATTTACTTACTACTAAGTTTCATCCACACACCAGATATCTGGCAAATGTATATAAGCTCATTACTCTTTGCAATTAAGTTATTAAAATCAGTAAGGAGAAAGAAAAAGCTCTGATGAAGATTAACCTTCATCTTTCGCGGCGATTTTTTTATTTTTTTATTTCTGGGCGCTTCAATTATTTTAGTTAATTAATGACAGGCTGCAATCTAATTAAAGCCACGTGCAAAGGATCAAACCGATGAAATTCAAATCTTGATTTGAAATTAACGAGGCAATATCTTAATTAATTTGAATCAACGTATATCTCTGAATTAAATAAGATGCGCGTCGAAATAAATATCATTTTAAACGTACATTGAGTTGAAATAAAAAAATGTCTTCAAATGAAATTATATGACAAAGTGAGTCATTATTTTTACGCTAAAATAATTCTTTCATTGTATAAAAATTTAATGAGATTTCGTATGTCGTGCTCGAGATAATGTAAAAAGAAAAGACTCACGCAGATTTATTCATAAATGTGGAATTTTTCATAGAGCAGGTAAAAAATTCGTATCTTATTTATTACAATGTTCTCGTGCATTCCGCATTCGTTTGTACATACTTTTCTAGTAGTGCATAACGAATCAAGGTGCAAGTCCATAATTAGTAGGTAATAAAATTAACATTCATCGAGCTCGTAAGTTAATAATAAATTTTTCCACGCTGCAACGATTGCGCTGAATCTTGAAAATGAGAGCAGTACATATACGCGAAGAAATAATTGTCACGCTCTGAATAAAAGAATATGCATCGATTTGGCGCTGGGATGTAAGCGGGAAAATACATGATTTTTTCTAACGATTGGCAAGATTGAAGCCTCGCTACGTACAGCTAATAAAGCAAATAAGGCCAAAAAGCAGCGCATCGCATAACAAGGCGGTACATGCTTGACAGTCAAAAAGAATTGCATAATTCGCGTTAACGAAGCGTAGATGCACACATACGAGTGGCATGAGTAAGTGCAGCCGGCGGACGACTCTCGAGTGCAGGAAATGCCATTCTTTAACGCCGCCGCCGCCGCCACCGCCACTGCTACTGTAACAAGCCCGATATAATGTCAGATTATTGTAATTAGAGCGCGCGAGTGTGCGAGCGAAAATATAGACCTAATCTAAATTTGGCTCATTAACGTATGCACAATGGCATGGCGAAAGGATATACACAAGTGCAGAACGCGAGAAAAGGCCGAACGTGGAAAATGAGATACACCGTTGTGATAGGTGTCTTAATGGTGCCTCGACAACCTTCTGCTTTAGCAAAACTGCTTACGCTAAAACATGTAAAGGAATACGTAAAATTTAGCATTTAGCATTTTGTCCGTTAAAGGAGTGGAAAAGAGGGCGAAGAGGGCGAGCTTCCGAATTGCCATTGGTATACTATCTCTCGTAGCGCTGCGGCAATAAAAGCTAATCGCAGCGATAAGAGTACGCGTTCTGCCGTTGAAGAAAAAATCCATCCCTCGAAAATAACAGCAGTTTGCTTCTTCCTTGGCTTCGTAACATGCACGAGGAGGGCGAGCTGCTGCTGCTGCACACGCGTCGTCTAATTGTCTCACGTGCTCAGACAGTTGCAGTGCTATTAAACGGTGAAATTAAGCTTGCTCGAGCGAGAGAAAGAGAGAAAAAGAGAGAAGCTTAAAAGTACGCGGCGCATAGCAAAGAAAAACATGAGCTGTTGAAGGTGGCGATAAGCTACGCCGAGGTGTATCTCGAGAAAGAGTTAAGCTCGTAACTTGTATGCAAATGGTTGGCGCGTGATGCAGCCGCATACTTTGTTCCAACTATTTAAGCAAGGGCCAAGTTTGCTTTGGTACTCTTTGCTCGTCTCGCACAAAGATTCAATTTCCGGGGATCGGGAATTTTTTTCATCGATGGATTATTGCGTACAAGAATGAGCAGGAGAAAGAATGAGCTTTATTCGCGGCTCTAGATCAGATATGCTTGGATATTCAAGTGGAAACTCGCCCATAAATTGCCGAGCTACGGCACACAAGTATTAGTTTCGTTGGGCTCTCCAGAGCAAAGCCTTCTCTTGCGTGTATTGCCCGAAAATTCATTTTAACGCTAAAGTTTATACCACGGAATTACATCGATTAAGTATACAAGAGAATTTCATTGGCTGTGGCCTTTAGCCTCGTAAAGGCTCGGACACTTGAACGCGTGCGAGCTGCGATATTGCGAAACCATGAAAAGTCTTTGGACGGGGGGAGGAGGGCCACCTAACACGCTTCGAAAAGCCTCTTAAGTATAAAGCGAGCTTCGCCGCTCGTGCTCATTTGTGAAAACTTTGATCCTCGTTAAAATGTCTGTCTAGCCGAGAAAATTGCACCTGACAAATTCTCAACGTTGCGCTCGGAACTTTTTCATATCTGCTAGCCGTCCTCGATCAAATGTACATATATAAAAGTATATATAAAACGTTTCCATTGCTCGTGTTGCAAGTAGTTTACGTGGCTAGCAAAAAGTGCAATTTAGCCAGTGAACGAGAGATAAGCGCAAAAAAAGACATTGCGCAGCTGCGGTCGAACTAAATTAAACAAAACTCGGCAGCGGACACGTAGCCGAGCTCTCTCGGACTGTACACGTACGAAAAAAGCAGAGCGTTTTCACGTCCCTCGCGTGTTTGTACACCGATGCAATTCCTCGCTCTCTTTCTCTCTTTTGAAAAATAATTGTTTTCTGCACGACAAAAATACAAAGCTTTCGGCAATTCACTGGGAAAACGAAGCATGATTTCCGTCTGCGAGATTTTCAACCAGGCGCACGCAATAACGTACTGCAGATGTGCGTAGGCGCGTGCCGAGCTAGGCTTGCCTCGAGAAGCTCTCGAGTATCACACACACACACACATGTATTATAAAGGGCAAAAAGCTCGAGAAAGCGATATCTGCGCTGCAATAACAATCATAAGTTGGTATAGGTAACAGTGGCAAAAAGCACGTCAACAATGCGGTAACTAAGTATATAATACCGGAATATACACACGTATCACGTGCTACATATATATTACATATTTATTGGCACAAAGTCTAAACTTTATGCCAAGTCACGCATCAAGTTCCAACTGTCGAGCTTTCGTCTCGCTGTTTCTCGTAGACCGGCGCAGTCTATGGCAGTACAATAGTTTGCCTCGAGCCTTTGACGAGTATAACTCACGCGCCTATTCGCAAACTTTGCCTTTGGCTTGATATTGCCGCCTCTGCTGCTGCTACCGAAACATCGATGTACCAGGCTGTACGTGTACGTTTCTATATGCAGGTATAAGTGCAGCTAGGAGCGAGACCGCCTGTACCACAGTTATGGGCTGCGCTTCTTGTTTACACGTTACGTATACATCTGCGCGACTACGTGTTTTCGCGTATTTGCCCCTGACGCTCCCGTCGCATTGTGCCATCTACGTGTGTGTTGTTGTTTATTTGCCATTCGTTTACGGCTGCGATCGACAATATTTGATACTTTTCATGTAAAACGTCAAAAGAGTCAAAAACAATGTCGTTCGTTAAATTTGCCCGTTGGAATAAATCTCGACACGCGCGTATACGCCGCTAAAAGTGTAATAAAGTTTCGAATTTCTTTTTCCCAATGCATCTAAGGCATTCATGCCATGACGAATGCGAATTCAAAATCCATTCGAGGTTCAGAGTAAACATTTGAACTTGTCCAAACGAAAATCAACATGCATATCGTCGAGAAAATCCGTAGGTACGAAAACTCGCGCAGAGTGCACGTTGTATATTCGCGAAAAAAAATCTTTCAATTTTCCCATCAGTCTGCTCACTTAATGTAATAAAGGTATATAAAAGAAAAAAAACGAGTAGTCGGATCGCATAAAAACACACTTTAGGGCATCGATGAAACTTTTGATCCTCCTTGGGTGCAACCGGGAAACTTTTTTATCGACGTCGTTCGTTAAAGTTGGAAGAGTGACGCATGCATCCGAGTAGATGACATTTACTGCGGCGCCCGTTACGACGCTGCGCCCCGGTGTACTAGGAAACATTTATGAGCAGATGATTTTGAAGGAGAATCGTGTTTCCTGAATTCGCTCGAAATTCCTACTTTCACTCAGCTCTCTTTTATCTTATAGAGATAGCCTCGTCTGCTCTCGGTTGGAGCAACAAATCAAAATTCGGCGTCTCGAATTGTGCGAGAGCGAGCGAATGGAAGGTATTATTCCGGGCACTTTGGTAAACATCGATGCACCGACGGTCGAAATAGGTATGTGTATGGATCTGTTCCGTGCGCGCAGCTTGATTCAATTACCAGCGAGTAAACGGCTGCGGGGACGCTCGTAGTCTAGCGCCATGTGTATTCCTATACACACAGAGACGCGCAGCCAAGCTCCCTTTAACGTTGTGTTTGTCCAGCATGATTTCTAGGCGCTGCCTAGGCCGAAAGTCTAGCTAGCGTGGCTAACTCGAAGATATAGAGCGTCCCATCTCTGCATTCGCGTGTAGCCGATACACCTGGACAGCGCACAATCAGATGTCGAGGATTTTGCTTTTCTGACCCTACGTCCCTATATACGCGTCATTTGTATCGATCTTTCGAGTCGTATCTTCGTTCGAACACGACCTTTTGCTTCGATTGCTAATCAACGAACGACAGAGCCTTTCGGTAAACAGGCCTCTTCTGCGGACATTTCTTATACTCGCTTGATTTTATCGAATAGGCTGCAGTTATATAGGCTATAAATTAAATTTATTACATCTCTTACGAGATTATTAGCGGTAAGTAATAAAGCAAATACAACCGTCTTTTTTGCGCAATAAGATTTTTATTTAATCGTGTAACGATAGTCCAATTCGAATAAAAAAATTGAAGCAGGATGTATGGATTTAAAGAGGGAATGACATAAGCAATTTCAAGTCAGTCAAATGTATCGATATAAATTAATAATCCGTACTCATGATCGATGTTAATGACATAATCCAACACATCGATACTCGAGAGCCGCGTTGATTTATACGTATAAAAAGAAAAGAACGGGATACGGAATTCTTGTGATGTTGACGCGTATACTTTCACTCGCGTGGCGCACGCCAGGCAGTAGCGGACCGCCTACGGCGGCTCTAATAATCTCCGTCCATGAGCTCTCGACTTCCGGACTATCGCACGCGCGTCTACGTACACCAGCACTCCTGTATATATACCAACGCGCCACATAAATTCAATCGCGAGAGCAAAGCCTCCTGTAAGCACTCGAGATTGACTTTTAACAAATGTATCCTGCGATCATACATCGCTAAGCGCTCTCGGTGCTAGCTTAATAAACTCCACAACTATACATGAAATGAGTGACATGAAAACAATATTTTCAACGCAATGACTAGTGGATTTTGATTAGCAGCTGGGCTCTGCACCTGAACTCGTGTGCGCGCTCTACTTTAACATCGTGCAGCTCTCGTATCGTCGAAATTTTGAGTGTCACGCAGAAACGTATACACGGTTTAGACGTATACTTCTCTGCGCTTCCAATTCTCCCGGGAATGATCCAATCGAATAAATGCATAGGTTGAGCTGCAACGACATCATCGATGCTCAAGTGCTCGTGCGCTATAGCTGCGGATTATACGTGGATGCGTCTCGCGTGCGCTTGTGTGTACGTGTGCATAAAATCAACTCATGCGGTGCATTCGTCCCACATAGGCACGCCTTGGAAAGAAGCTGCAGTGCATTCGAGCTAAAATTCGAGCTCTGTATACACGGGCTGTTATACACGCGCCTGCATGACAAATAGACTCGGAGCTGCAGTAGTTTTGCGTAGGGCAATGCACAGAAGGAATTAAATATGACTACACCGGGGAGTTTTCGATTCATGCGCCAAGTGCGCGCGTATACCTACATCTTCGACTGTGTACACGCATTCTCCACGGATCAGATCCGCAAAGCTCTCGATTACCCATACTCGGCGTGCACTTTCGGCTGCATTTTTTGCTCCCGCGAGCATCCGGCAAACTCGCTGTATTTCGTGGCTCGTCCCTCTATCTGGCTTTATGGGCAGATGCTCGCCTGCGAGTGAGATGAAAACTTGCAAGCTATTATCGTGGAAAGTCGCGTTAATCCCGCGCGGAAGATGGCTGCACGCGTCGTCTTGTAAAACAATGATCCCCGGTACGCGCTGCCTCGGGCTTGTCGCGCGCGCAGCATGCATGTATCTAGCTAGTTCATTTAATACTCGCGCGGGCGTGCATATATACGCTCGACTATAGATACGTGTAATACGTGGAGGGAGGCTTGCTAGCGCAGATTCGGGACCGCAATTATCTGAAACTTGGCGTGCTTATCGCGTCGCCTGCGAAGATTCTCCGCTATACCACCTACAGGCTGCATCTCTCTCTCTCTCTCTCTCTTGCTCTCGCGAAACTTTAGCAGCGTTAAAGCCACAAGCTCCGATCTACCCTACGTGATGCCTTCCTCTTTCCTAGCACAACCCAAACTCGGCGTTGTCGTTCTTACGGCACGAGCTTGTACATTTACTTTGCTTGCGATAACCTCGCGCCAAGCTAACGCTACATCTGACTTATTTTCTCCACTTTTACTATCTTTTATTAATCAAATTTGTATATTGATTTTGTGATTATCGTAAAAAGAAAAATATTATTATAGGAATTTCTCGAGATTCATCTTGATGACATAGTAATATTCTGGTGGCCTATTTTTCATCAAATATTCTACCTGAAATCTGTCCTTTAAATTTTCATAAATCACCTTCAATATTTTTTAGGCTTACCCAAGAACTAAATAATAAAAGTTTGTTGCCTAAAGCCTTTAAACTTTAAAAATTATTAATGCAATGACGTGAACAAGTTTTGATTTTTCAATACAGACTTTCAAAACGCTTTCGTATTTTTGGTTTTGCAAAATTAAAAAAAATAATTACTAAACTAAAACTGTCTGCTCCAAATTGCATAATCTGTTGTTCTATAGAACGTTTAAACGAACTTTCCACATTTTTGATAAAAAGTAACAAAATATCAATTCGAGAAGTTTTTTGAAAATCTTTCCTTTCTAGGAAGCTATATAGAATTTCTACGACTAAATATGATAGTTCCAATGAAAAAAATTAACCCATTCAAAACTTGTCATTAATATCATCAGAACTTGCCAAGCTTCAAATTGAAACAGAATATTGTGCTAGGGTGACAATGACAGTGAAAAATAATACTGTAAGTGCGGCAGATGCGACGAATTCATTTTTTTACTCATGTCCAGAAAAAATTCCAATCAAAATCCGGCAGAGTGGCTGTAGCTAGATCCCTGTCATATAGAAACCATCTTTCTCCCGACAGAATATTCCAAAGTTTATCTTGAATTATTATTTTTACACGGATATGAACATATTAGCAATTAAATTTTTTTATTCGTACTTTCAGATGAGCGGCAAAAGATCTCGGAGTTTTAAATGCGCCATGCACCAGCGAGACCGAGAAGTCTGCTCGGAGAATGATTTTCATTTGTTAATTCACGAGCCGCCTCTGTTTGAAAGGTAAGATTTAAATTAATTTTCTCCAGAACAGCTTGGAATATCCGAAATCAATAAGTGAAAATTCCAACGGTCTAATTGCACATTGGCTTTGGTGAAAAAAATTGAGTATAAGCTCTTGGCCCTATAGCGTTACGCAATAACAATTTTCTATTTTCCTGGAAAGTTTCAATAATCAAAAAAAGTTGGTAAAACCTATATTTGAAGAGTGTATCGATGAAAAAAGAATCGATAACGATGATAAAAAGTTAAGTAAAGTCGAAAAAAAGAAAGAGGAGAAGGAAAAGTATAGGATCGAGCTCGCTTCGGCACTAGGATTACTTAGTGCTTATGGAAGGCTGCACTAGAGCGTACAACGATCGCTTAAACTTCATTCTAGCCGGATTCACTTTTAGAAAAATATCTGCACTATGACTATCTTTGGGGCCGCTGAGCCCCGGCGCGCGCGCGAGTTTCGCCTAATCTGCAATAAAATCGGCTGCTGCTCCTCAGCTCGTCGGTATATAGGACAGATAGCGCAACGTCGTTGGAGAGCGCAGCTCTTGTTACCTGCGAGTTTTGCCGGCGGGTCCGATAATCCAGAGCAAATCGTACGAGCTGGATTACGCTTCTAATTTTCTTCGTGTCTTTCTCTCGTCGGTGGCTCAGCTCTGCACAGGCAGTCCGCGCAGAAAGGCAAGATCCAAATGAAACGATTGACGAGACGTGTAGCGAGTCCGTACACGTCTCGCTATTACTGTTCATTTGGTTGTCGAGCCGCAAACGACTTTGCGCTCGCTTAGCACGTCCTCGAGGAAATGCATTAATATTTCAGTCATGCGGATATTCGGTGTACATTTCCCATGTTGATGTACAAGCACTAGCTTGATAGATTTGGCATTGTTCGGCTAGACGCAAAAATGCCAAGCAATAATTTTCATATAATTACAGCAAATAACAAGGCGAGTCTCTTGCAAAATAATCAGCCCCGGTATTCCCAGGTACTCGTACGGTGTACAGCTAACGCATCGCACTACATCTGCGCCAAGTCGTGATTATGCCTATACACCTCCGCAGAACTCATATAGCTGTGTACATTTTTATAATACATCTGCACACACACACAGACAGACATGTATATACGCTACGTGCTGGCTTACATTTTTTCCTTTTATTACACATCCTCACGGCCTAGATTTTCTTGCCGAGCTCGCGTGTCGAATGCAAAATAAAAAGATTCCAGTCGTATATGGGTAGCAAGTGTGAAAGAAGCGCAGAATTTTTATAGGCCAATGTACGTGTTGACGCGCTCTACACGACTTCCTTTTTCGATTTATTCGCACGAATGTGTTTTAACGATATTATACCCGAGCGCAGCTACATAAAGGGGCTGCTGCTGCTGGCGTATTAACGAATGCGAGCTCACGCGCGCGCGCGTCTTGCCAATATGAGAGACAAAAAGCCGCGATGAACAAGAGACTTGCGAGAAATGCGCCTACACAATGAATGCGGATGAAATCCGCCTGTCGAAAAGTTTTGCAGTCGAGTTTTTCAGGAAAATAAAATCCTATACCTATGCGCGCATGTATAATTAATATACGCACATGTATTTAAAGCCACTCGAGAGCTCGAGCTGCTCGCTTGGCTTTTATAGACAAGGCGTCGAGGCTGAAATAATATAAAGAGCCGAAAGTTGAGGCCAAGGAAAAAAACGGAGGCAAAAACGAAAAGTAAAAGAAAAAAAAGAAGGAAAAAAGTGATTTTGAGAACATAAGATGAAGAAGAAGAAGCAGCAGCAGCAGCAGCAGTTGTAGCTGGCGCGCGCGCGTGAACTGAGCGATGCGCGGCGTCTGCAGCAGTCGCACTTTAATGGCACGGCTCATAAATAATTCATCCCATCCAGAAATCCGCAGAGCTTTTTCGCGCACCGCGAGGTAAGCCTCGCTCGTCTTCCTCGAGACCTCACTCTCTTCCCTTCTTTTTTTTCTCTCTCTCTCTCTCCCCAACATTGCTATGCGGAACTTTTATAATGTATACATCGCGCCTCGGAATTCTTATACGAGTTACGCGCGATGCACTACTCGGATCTTACTTGAAAAAATATAAAATATATCGTCGCGTGCGTGGCGGAGCAAGAAGAGAAAAAAAAAGGAGGCCGAGAGAAAAGTGCGAGCTGCGAGTTTTGTCAAGTGCTAAAATATGACGTTATTCCGCGCAGGTACACGTAGCGACGGTATAACGACGGCAATTCTCGAGACCGTCGCGCAGCTATCCACTCGTCATTTGACCTTTTATTATCGCGTGTAAAAGCGCCTGTTGTTTCTTTTACCGGGCTCCTGCCTCGAATGTTTTCATTTTCTCGGCTTCGAGGAGGCGCGAAACAGCTCTTGTCCTACATATGTTTGGGCCTCGAGTGCGAAACGCCGAGAGAAAAATTTAATGACTCGAGCCTCCCGTGACAGGCCAAAACAGTGCGAGTATATAAAAGCCCGGGTAAATTAGTTCGATCGACGGGAGCTGCTGCGACTCGTCCGTATACATTATGCATGCGATTCATTGCGATGCCGCGAATTATCGTATGCAGGCTCTCTATAGGAATTCGCGCGCGTATACAGCATGTATACTGTGCGGAGGAACAGCTGAGTGCGCGAGAGACAACTGCAGGTGAGATAAATTTATTACCGTAAGCCGTGTCTCGGCATTATATCATACCTTGCGGAATACATTAGACTGTATCTAGTGCGCGTCTCCGACGCGTAATGTCTACCTTAGTCATACGCGCGTATAAAATGTACTTCCGTTTTATGCATGCATGTATGTATGCAGTCGTATTACACGTGGCTATGTGGCCCGCGGGCGAGCTTGATGGACGAGTGCGCGCCACTCGACGTCGACGTTGAAATTTTCATATGCCCACGTACCGCTGAATGGCCAAAGAATAAAAAAATATGTGTCATCTTACAATTTTTAAATATATCTACATACCTACCTACCTACCTGCCTGCCTGCGATGCGGCTTCTTTTCGAGATAATTTAGCTTTATCTCCACAATGACTCGAGCAGTTCCTGTATAAACAGATGGAAAATCTATCCCGACTCTGATTATTCTATTTAAAAAACTTTTTTCAATAACCACCCAATGAAACGTGTTTTTTTTCCTGGCGATTATCCGAGTCGTTGATTGATTAATTCAGGTTGACCTTGCAACCTTAACTTAATACTGGCCAACTGTGACTATTGACCAAGAGCAGTTTGTTATGACTAGGCAAGAATCCGTAGAGACAATGCGTTGGGAAAGCGGTAAAAAATAGGAGTTTACTCAACGAAATATCATGACTGCAAAATCTAAATTTTCGTTTTATTTTCTTCTCTGCGTGTATACGCAGTAAACGCATTGGTTCAAATTTGCCGGAGCAATTCGGTCATGTGCGTGACGCAAACAATAGGGCCGCTGCGCCTCTGTACACATGTCAACGTTCATCTCTTCTTCGAATTCGGTTTCTGATACATGTATCCTATGCGCACAATATGCATCAGTAATTTTAAAAATACAAACCTCGGGCGCATGTGCTAGAACAAAAGAACACACATTTGGCTCGTACACCTGAGAATATTATCCGAGTACAGGCGATTGACCCGCTAAGTGCGAGTAGGCAGGTATACAGTGGCCGGTGATGACGGAGCTCTCGAACGTAGACTCCGGATACGATTTCAGAGGAAATATATCCCGGACGTGAATCACCTTACTTGCCGTGCTATAGCGTATGTGTGTGTGTGTTTACTGCGCGTGCGACAGATCGATTGACGTTGTCACGTATACGGCCAAGCAGATACTGCTGATTTTGCGAATTTTCGAGACGGTCCCTGCTTTTCAACGACTCATCGATTTGAATTCACTGGCTTTTTTTCAATTTTTTACGCTTTCGAAGAACTAGTTGAATTCCTACTCTGTCTCCTCCAATCTATTAGTCGAATAGAATAATTGATACAGTGGCAGAGGAGTAGGTTCAAGGACAATAGACTTAATAAATTATGCAAAACTTTTTTTTTATCTCGACTTTTTATTGAAATATATTTTTTTTTCATTTTATGTATACATGAGTTTATTCTTATATTAAATTAATTCATGCATGCTGAATGTAATAAATAAAAAACTTGAATAACGAAACGTAATAATAATAATTAAGAAATGAAAGATTAGGATGTAAATAAGATCATGACTTTTTTAACAAATGATAATGGATCAAAGTAAACTAAAAAAAATGATGATCACATGAAGCTCTAGTATCGAATGGCGATTTCAAAACAAAAATTTACCGAAACAACTGACTTTAAGAACAAATTTGTAAATCTCCGTGAATAAATGAATTATTAATTGAAATGCGATGATAAAATAATTTTCTAAGAATTACTACATTACCATATAGTATATTACTAATTGAAGTTGTTACCCGAGACTCACGTGAGAAGTACCTAAATGTATGATATTCGACACTAGATTTTATAACTGTCACTAATCGATCACAATTCAATAATGTCCCAGTCTCTGGTCAATCGTTCACTTTTCACTGAAATTCACTGAAATTTGTTTGTAAACAGCGCTCGATAATTAGACTGCAGGAAAAAAGTAAACAGGCCGCAGCGATTCTCGCTAAATTCACGTAAATAAAGTCGACGTGCGAAACGGCTCGGCGATCTATATAGCTATATAGGTATGTGGAGCGAGAGAAGATGTAGGTATATAGAGAAAAGGACGTGGAACCGATGTGTACTGCACCGCGGTCGGCGGCAGAATGCCGTTGAGGCGACCAGCCTCCGGCGTCGAAGCGAGCGCCACGACGGCGCGCCATTGGCCGACTCGTTCCCACTTCGAGGCGCTCCGGGCGGCCAACGCCAATGGGCCAGCTCGGAGGGGCCCCCACCACGCGGTCGAAGCAACGCGGCTCTGCGCGCCCACCCACGCGCGTGCCGCGGATCGTTCGGAACGAGTCTCGGTCTCGTGTAGTCGCCAGTAAGCCCCCGCGGCGCGCATCGACTGCACGCGAGATCGCAGCGAGGCGTCCGCTTCTGCCATCTGGCATCGCATCATGCTACCCTTCTGCCGCGTCCTTGTAAAATTCTCGTGTCTCGTCGATACTCGGCGACTCTGCAGGACTGTGTCAGTGTGATAAGCCATCGGGGCGATGTTTCGCCTTGCTCGCCAAGCGAGTAGTCGACGATAACGATCCGACCGACCGATGAAGTGAACGTAGTGCGTGCGCGTGACAGGTGCAAGGAAAAACAACAACAGAGCGACGGCGCCAATTAGAGCTGCTGCGCTCGCAAGTGACAGTGAGACACATACACACACACACACACACACACACACAAGTTGACCAAAAGCGACTGTTGACTGGTACGCGAGTGCATCGCCATGAGGAAAAAGTCGCTAATTATGTGCGTGACGGCGCCCCTCAGCGCACCCGGCAAAATGCTCAAGGATGCGGCCAGCAAAAAGGCCGGCGAACTGCCCCATCAGCAGCTACACAACGAAGGTCAACAGCCCCGATCGTCGGCGGCCGTCAGCAACGCCGGCTCCGCCACCAAGCCTGCCCACACCTCTATCATGTAAATAACAACACATGTTTCTATGATATCTTTCTCCGCTTGCGCTTCTCCGACTCCGTATTATAATGTGGTAGCTCGCTATA
Organism: Trichogramma pretiosum; assembly: GCF_000599845.2. NCBI lineage: Eukaryota > Metazoa > Arthropoda > Insecta > Hymenoptera > Trichogrammatidae > Trichogramma > Trichogramma pretiosum. The sequence continues at coordinate 2,670,624 of NW_019641652.1, read as the reverse complement.
CGAGCCCTCGAATTCAAACGATTTCACGAACGTAATATTATAATGTCTCGTGTTTACTGCAACCGAATCGCTGTAACATTAGCATGGCGCTCCGAGACTGACTGTGTGAGTTTGCCTCTGACTCTGTGTGTGTGAGTGTATGCATACTCATATAGCTGTATAGATATATCTACGGTATATATAGGAGCGAACGGCTGCTGGCTGCGAGCCACGTGCCGCCGTAGCAAGCGCCACGCGACTTACTCGCGCCGCACCGACACAAAGAGCCGAGAGAGAGAGAGAGAGACGCATTCGATGCACAAGTTCGTAGAACGAGAGGATGGAAGAGAGAGACAAAACTGCCGGTGTATCTGCCGCCGCCGCCGTCGCTGCTGCTGCTGCCGTTGTAGACCCTCCGTTTCTAAATGTGTGCATATGCGCGCGCCTTTACACATGGCTGTTTCGATCGTATTTTGTTTGTCTGATTTTTACGGGAAATTTTCATCTCTCGCGCGTAGCGCATTATGCGTAATTAAAATAAAACAGATAAACAACGCTGCCATGTGATGCTACGCTCTGTTTATTATTATATATTGTATAGTGTTCATTGTGCACCTACGCTGATGAACTCTTCAACTAACAAAATCAAAATATTTACCTATCGTTTGTTTATTCGATCGGAAAGAGAGTTCTCAGCGTCGATGAAAGGGAACAAAAAAGCAGCAGAGTTGGCCGCGTAGTCGAGAATCGTAGGTATACACGCGCTCCCCGGAATTCGTGCGAGCTGGTACGCAAAAAATATCTCCCTTATCGTTTTTTGATTCCGATGAATATCGCTGCTTTTTTTTTAAATTAGTCATAATTCCGTGCTATGCGGTGGGTTTTGCGCCAAATAAAAGGTGAGCCCGCTGGAAAACGGCTTAAAGCGATTATTCGTGATACTGTGAGTTCTGCTCTCGGCTCGGACACGATTTCCGAAGTAATTTTTTTTCATGGTATTTGGACGAAAAAATGCGCGTTTTCTCGATCACTCGGCCGCGTGAGCTCACAAACGCGCGCGTCTCCCTCGTGCACGATTCATCGCGTAATTTAGTTGGAACAAATGGCCTATTATGAATCGATCGCTGTTATTAATACAGTTGCAATGCACAAAAGGGCTCTGTCTGCGCTCTCTGACAGCCGTAATTTTCTAACGCTTGAATGGTGGAAAATCATTGTCATGAAAGGGACAACTATAGGTATCCGGAAAGCATTAAATACAATACACGTCGGAATGAAAGTAAAGGAGCGAGCGAAGGCGAGAGCCGATAAAGTCATTTTTTCGGACTGATCCCTAACGAGTCTCTTGGTGCTCTCGAGTCCAAAGAAGCATCGTTGCAATAAAATATCTCATGGAAAAATGTTGGCAAAATTACTCGCGCGACGCGTCGTATACAAAGATATCGGCGTTTATTATATGCGGGGCCTCACAGAAGCTAAATAGCATCAGTCGCTGCCAGCGGCGTTACAATACCGGAATTTATCGTTTTCTCTTCATTGTGCGGCACGGGGAATGACAAATCTTTTCGTTCGGTCACGCGCGTTCCACAAATAAAAGCGAGTAATCATTATCGTCCTTTAAACGGACGGACGAGTTCGGTTAATAAATCAAGATTTAACGACTATAGGCAACGGCTATAGGCGGCTTGATTAAACGCCTAGACTATTTTTCGTCTACGCGCCGAGCTTATTATTGTAAACATCGGATCTTGGCGCTCAAAGGTCTCGCTCTTTAATCAAGGCAAAACGTAATCAAGCTCTGCTGCTGATGAGTTACTTTTAATTATTACGAATAGTCGTATTTTCCCGTGAAAAAGCGTACGTACACAAAGACACAGGAAATCCGGCTAATATTGGGTTATAATTAAGCACTCTGTAAACTTTTACACATTTCTTTGCCAAGCGGGCTCATGATTACGTATGCTCCGGCGAAAAAAAAAAAAGAAAAAAGGGAAAAAAAAGAAGAAATTATACCGAGAGTCTCTTGCCGTGACACGAGCATTTTTCATGCTGCGCAAAATCTCTTGCACGCGCGTACTAATCCGTGCGCAGGAGTACACAGCAAAGCACTCGAAAGCAAGCGCGGTTGAAAGTTTTGGCAATAATTTCGAGCAGCGGCGGCGGCGACGGTTGCAGGCGCCTCGGCGTCGTGGCGCCCTTGCGGGCTATATACTGCAATGCCCGATGTCTATCGGTACGTTATACGCGCAGGGGCTGCACTTTATATTATACGTGCAGTGCAGTGTTCCGTGCGCGGCCCATTCGGACCAGATCCGCTGCTGGCTCTTATGATTTATGCGCGCGAATTACACCCGATGCGTATTAATAGCCGAATAAACGACACCCCGTCCCACTCGAAGCTCGAAAAAATATATACATTGCCGAGCTTTTGCATTTAAGACGGCTTTTAGTACGACTGCGGGCCTGCAAGAAACGTATATCAACTTATATTCTCCATCTGTCTGACGTTGAAAAGTGTTCCATGCCGACGCCGAGTTTATTCAGCTACTCCGAGTTCGAGTTTTTTCTGCCCGCTTATATTATGTATTAACCCTCGTATATAGATATAGAGGCATATCTTAACACATTCAGAGACAAACACGCGTACGGAATCGATTGATATCCCAGTATATCGACGTTCACGCACTGATTTAAATGCAAAATAATATTTACAAAATCGAGTTATGGCTTCGTGAGAAAAAATACGATATTTTTAAGAAAAATCGACAAACACCGCTCAATCATAATATTTGATGTTCTCTTATCGCGTCTGACTATTTCATTGTAAAATTTATGTGTTTTACGTTATTTATCGATTCCGCTCCGCCGGTTATAAATTATAAATAACTTTTCGAAATGACTTTTGATTGAGTGGCGCGTCACTGTAAGCTTACGAAAAATAGTGTATATTCCTTACTCAGCCTAATGCACTTAATAAATTGATGGCAAAGCCTCTCGCGCCTTCTGACCTGAAAAAAACGTGATGAGCGTCGAAAGCCGCACGCGTACCTATATCTATAAAAGCGGCCGATAATTGACGCGCTGCTAACACCGCATCAAAAATATCGACGACCTCAATGAGCTGCAGAAAATACGAAGACACTTGGACAGGAGTGTGAGCGCAAGTGAAAAGAAAAAAAAAAAAAGAAAAAACTCGATAATATATTACTTGGGCGCTCGAAGTATTAGAAGTGACTGGTCGCGGGGCTGCAGCAACGGACGCGCCTACGTGTACGAGGCGTTTGGTCAACTCGCTCGTCGCTGCACAGAGGTACACGTAATAAGTATAGAGTACGAGCCGAAGGGGTGAGAGAGTGCATACGATCTTTGCTCTCAAAGGCTTCCCTCGGCACACGACTGGCGCGCGAGCCGAGTATCGTCTTACTTGCTGCACCCTTAGCCTCGCGCGCTGCTCACAAGCGTTATTTATCGCGCGTCGCGGCCTGAAACTACTATAATAAATATTAGATTTGCACATTATTATCTTTCTGCCTCCTGTGGTTTGTTCAAAAAACTGTATTTGCAACTACATGACATTACATACGTACGATTTCAATCATAATAATAATATACTAAACGTTTTTATGATTATTATTATTAATCATCATCGAAAATACTTAAATTTACGCTCAAACGCCGAGTATAAAGTAACTTTCCACATGCAGGTACACAGAGGGTCTCTTAATGTATAATAATTCGTTGATCGATATTGATAGGCTGGCTGGCGTCGCGTATATAATATTTATAAGCAGCACACCATGTTATGTATTCGATATAGGTTATCGTACAGTAAATATGTATGTTGCGCACTATGTATTATTACACGCATACAGAAGCATATATTAGCCATGTATGGAGATTCGGCCAATGAGTATGTGGGCGTCTAAAGAGGATTTTGGTTTTAATGTTGTTCAATGTCTAGGGCTTTCTTATTCGAATATGAAGTATTCAGTCCTATAACACAAGCGTCTTGATTTATATTTGTAAATTTCATTTTATTCCATCATTCGACGGCGCAGGTATAATTCGTTATGCGAAGCCTCGATGTAAACGAGAGAACATATTGTACATATATTTCACATGCAATTTATATATTTAATTTGGATTTAAAATATGTATGTTGGCATATCGCTTACACACGAGAGTTGCTAATGAGAATGCAATGAGAGAGAGAGAGAGAGAGAGAGAGCATAATACATTGACAGATTTGCCAACAATACATATAATACGTATACGTTTCAATCTGCTGATTATACAGACGCGCTGGATCGAGTAGCGTCCAATAATTAATAATAATAATAATAATTATATTTCTATTACCTCTGTTGTAGGAATAACACGCGGATAAACGCAGTGTTCGTTATCGCAACGCTCCATGATACATAGATATATGTACACATGGACAAGATTAATTATGTTTCATGAGCAGGAACAAAACCGATCCGCCTAATAATGCACTCGAGTGTCTTTTCGCCGGCTTATGTGCGTCCGTGTATAATGCCGAAACTCAGGCCAGGCAGGCAACGTGTTTCATTGTTTGCGATAATAATTCCTTCGCGTCTCTCCGAATACGTATAGGTGTGTGTATGTGCAGCGACGAGACGTCGTTATTATACTTCTTGCCGCTCATTGACAGTGCGAGCACGCCGCATATATAGCCGCTGCGTCTAGTCTGACACACACGCGACAATGACGTATAATCCAATATCCGTCTCTCTCTCTCTCTTCTCATTAACAAGTACGTGTGCAGCCGTAGGTCTGCGATATAGTCCTGCGCAGCGCCTGGACAGCGCCTAATCTCTATACGCACACACTGCTCGACTCCATACTGACGACTTCCTCTCCCTCGAGTGCAAAGTTACGTCGTCCATACGCGTACATGTGCTACTAATTAAAGCACAGGATTAATATTGGAATTTTGCTCTTCCGATTGTTTGCTGCGAATTTCTAATCGTTCATTATGTGCGGATTATTTGCGGACAAGTAGTCGTTGATTATAGTCGAGCGCGATAACCTTACCAATCAATATTGCCACATCAGAAAGCAAACACGTCAACTTTATTTTTCTCGAGACGGAACAAATGTACCCTTCTCGATAATATCGACTCTCTCATAACGATAAACCCACAAATTAACCCCTCGAGTCGATACTTCCAAGTGCTTTTGAGCTCAATGTACACGATTGAGTCGAAAAGATGACTGTATTTCTATGCTCCCCTCGGAGGATGAAGCTAGTGTGACCTAATTCGCTTTTTCTTACATGAAAAATATAAATTTTAGCAAGCCTTAAGCTGGATCCACTGAATTACTGAAAAAAATGTACGATGCAACAATCATTGCTATAATCTCGTTGTAATTTTTACGATGAACAATTTCATCAGCAAGAATAAAAGAAAAAAATCGGTCGGCAGGCATCGACAGAGCGAAATGGGCAAGCGTTCGCTTGACAACAGTCGCATATGTATGGAAGCGCTTAGAGCGTCTAAATCAGAGCATCGCTTGCGCTGCATCGGCCGACGGTGTAACGTTGAGTGCGCGGCATGTAGGCGTCGGGAGGAGAGGCGGGGGACTGCGAGGGGATTGTTTCACGCGTTATACAGCCTCGCTATATATGATGTACGGTCGCATGGTAAACCACCAAGCGCGCTTGTTGCCGCCGTCATCCCTCTCTGTTGCTCCACTATAATCCGTACTAATTGCTCCCTCTTCTCGTCCGCTCGTTTGTCGTGTTCCGTGCGGCGCACCGATGCTGCAGCTCGATCCAAAATATTTCATCGATTAGAGCAGCCTGCGATTATTTTCCTGCGCTATTTTTTTATTTTTTTTTATTTTTTTGCAGCGAGCATTTTTACTTGGAATTTTTGCGTACTTTTTTGAAATAAGCCAATCTCGCCGCGGTGCACTTGACGTTGCGCTCATTTTCTATCAAACGACGGACCATCAGGTCTCTCGTACTCTCAAATATTCTCAAGCGATAATGGCTGGGGGTCCCATTTCTCGCCGAGCCCGAAGTAAAGGGCGCGTTCGTTCGCTCGAATTACGATCCAGGCTTGCTCCGGAGATAAGCGTCACTGCTGCCGTTGCATCAGTTATTTTGATGGACGCGATGGATAAATTCGAGAAAGCTACCGCCTGCCCATGCCATCGGGTATCCGAGTGGAAAATTGCACGGTATCTCATTATATCCTCCTCTCTTTTTCTCGTTTCTTGGGACGTGCAGGAAGATAGAAAATACGCACCGAATCGATGTCATCGAGTAATTCGATTATTTATACAGGGACAAAAAAAAATACTAGTCATTTCTTTGATCGAGTCGTAAGCATCTCCGCTGCAATTCCACTTTTTTTTCAAAGCGCAGTCTTTCCGGGTTATGCACGTCATTTTTTTTCTCTCTCTCAAGGAAACGCGAGAATTTCAGACAACGTGGCACTCGAGAGCTACTCCTTTCTTTCTTTTCCCTTTCAAGACCGAACGCCAAGTGCACATGAACACGGACGGCACTGTGGATGTATGCGCGGAAAGCGCGAGACAGACTTTCTTATTTTCCACATGTATGCTGCACTGCTGCTTCGCAGACATGTACCTACAAAACGGAGTAATCCAGACTTTTCTTTTCCCTCCGTCACATACTTATTTTTTCGAAGCTCCTCGTCGCTACTTCCATTGGTCCAATTTCGCCAGCTAATTTTTTCCCTTTTTTGCACGCCCCTCAAGTAGTTTGCCAAAAGTCCCTGATACAGAAGTCTATCATTGGTCCATCCCGGTTTATCGCGTCGTTTGATCTCGAACAAGAGAAGACGTCTTGGCCGCTTCTTTCTTTCGCCTCTCCGGTGCGGCAAATTTATAACTTACTTTGCATTAAAATGTTGATTGCCACCCGTCTGCGAATATATACAAACGCGCCTTTGAGCCTGCGTGTGCCATTTTATGACGTCGTACGTGGAATTTCATTACTATATTATACGAGCTCACACATTCACACACGCACGCACGCTTGATGGAGCTCGGTGTAATGATAAAAATTTAATAAAAATTTGCCTCTCCAACTCTCGTGCGTTTGCTCAGCGTGTGCATGCATAAATTAAAGGCAAGCAAGGTAATGTTTACCCAAATCAATTATTGTTTAATGATTGCCAAGGACCTGGAAGTAAAATATTTTAAAAATTCCTTTTACGCCAACGTACATGTTAAAGAATACAGCGCTGATACATTTTTGCTTCGTTTTTTGGGTTTTCACATCAAAGACGATGTGCTTTGAATTTTTTTTATTTCCCATCAATGTATTACTCTTGAAGAGAAAAAATTCTCAAGTTTTACAGAAGACGCACGCACCCTTATCGATCCAGAGAGGATTTACATAAACAATAAAAAATGAAAAGCACGTGGCCAACATTTCCGTTTTCTTCACGAGTTGATTTCTTGTTGCAAGAATTATTGTGCATTTTCTACTTTTTCTCAAAGCCGCAGACGCATATGTTATAAATTGGGTTCCAGTTTTCCCTGCATGAAATTTTTCTTTGATTGGTTCACATCGTTCGCAATCATAATTTGTGAACTTTTTCTTCAACTTTTCTAAAGCTGTATTTTTACCAACGTGTACAATGCTGTTACACTGGCTTGCGCTCGTGACAAACGTCTGATTTTTTCCCCTCTCTTTCAGTCGCACAGATTACCTTTGCTGCTGCGAAGCTTTTACTTTGGCCTTATCTTGATTTAACGAGCGAATTCACCGGAGCTCGATTCTCTTCTGTTTTTCTTTCGTGACCGAATAATTGCGCGGTATCGAGCTGGCGGAGATTCATTGCGATTGCAGCTGCAACCGGTGCAGCTTCTACTAAACGAAATTACGCGATCGCCGAAAAAGGGATTCGGCGAATGAATGAGCCTTAGTTAAACCCCTTTGCAATCGCGTACGCGACCTACAATATAAGTGTGGATTGTAATAGCTGAAATCGGTCGTGCGTATTTTTGAAGTTAAAAAAAACCTGTTTTATATTTAGAAATGTTCATTTCGTTTTACGCCCTAATATTGAAAAAGAAAACATGAAATTATCAATGAAGTCATATTCTTTATAATCTAAAGGCTAATGTATCTATTTTTTTTGTGATCACAGAAAAGATAGAAATAGTGAAAAAAATTTACCTAAGTATAGAAAGTCAGGCTGATGTAAAAAAAATTTCCACAGCTGTGCGAATGTTTTAAAATGTAGTTTTGTGATAAAATTCATATATCTATATGGATACTTACCTCGGATGTTTCAACACGCATCCAGCTTTGAACTCCAACCTGCGATATGCACGTTAATTTATAGAAAATATACAGATCTACCTAGCTGTGTTGGATAGACTGAAATTTTTAACTGGATTGGAGTTTTGAATTTTTTTCATTTTTCCGCTACTTCGTAACGTAGAACAAAGTTATTATATTAATTAAATCAGAGCAGATACAAAAGTTCTTTTCATTTATTTCAACGAAAAAAACTTTAGCCGAGCTATTTTATTGTAAAGATGAGGAAATGGTTGTTATTTGTGAAGAACCTACAAACAAAAGGTAAAAGATGCTCCTCGAATTGGAAGTAATTATTATCATCGGCTTTACGTTTCAACAAATAATGTGAGCGGTATCGAAATATCGGCTTAATAATAAAGCCAAAAGTTGATTGTAGTAAATCCATACAAACTCTTTATACATTCTAAATTCAACGATATTTTCTACATACGCTCTATATAGGTACTCTTATTCAATCTACAGCAAACACGTACTCTCGAGCTGTTTGTACGCATAAACATGGACGGCTTCAACTGCTCTCTTGGATTGCCCTGCGCTGCAGCCGATGTAATCAGTAGTCTACTGTATCCGAGAGAGTCAGAGAAAGAGAGAGAGAGAGAGAGAGAGAGAGCAAGCCCGTATGCTCGCACAATCTAAAATGAAAGCCGGGAGTAACGAAAAAAAATTAAGAAAAAAAGAACGTCAAAATACGGTTTACGAGCTTGCAAGCTGTAGCTTGCACAGGAGTAAAGTACAAAGAGACTCGTTTACGAGCTTATGGCGAAATATTTCTTATACGCAGTGCAGTGCACGAAGGTATACGATTCAGTCAGAGCACGTGTCTAACACACACGTACACACTTGCACACATACACGTGCGCACACGTAAAGTCTATTCAAGTTCAATTTTTTTTTCTCTACCCTCTGTTAATAATAAAAAAAAAACTTTACGTTGTGTTTCATAACTCGAAATACGCTGTTGCAAAGTATATTTTCATTCCGGTGGCGGAGGAAAATGATTGGCCAGGGAATTTCGAGCAAACGAGGAGATATTTATTTCGTCAATGGTCAAACTCTGGCTGGAAAAGGCAAACTTACGGACGTTTCGGTAATTTCGCAGCTCATGCGTAAAAATCGGGCGTACCGTACAGATATAGACGAGTCCGACGTGAGAAAGAATACGCGCTCAAGCGGAAATATTCCTAATCGGAATTTCTCACGTCCGCATAAAATTCGTCGTCACGTATATGCTGCATTATTTGAATATTAGCAACACGAAAGTAACCATTTTATAACGAAATTTATTCAATTTTATGCGAATATTGAATTTCAAATATTTTTTGGGGCAATACAGATTGTAATTCACCAAGTATAACTTCTTGAATTCCTGCGATTAAAATTCGTGAAAAAGAATACGAAAGAGGAGCTTTTTCAAGGGAGAAAATATCACTTTTAATGGTTGTTTGAAAGATTTTTATCCAGAATTATCAGAAGAAGCTTCGCACGACTTCAAATGCACATGGTACCGAACTTGTCCTCAGCTTGGCTAGGCAAACAATATGAAGTCGAGACACGCGCCAGACAGCGCAGAAAGCTGAATCTATTCTGGCATTTTGTTTTCTTTCTTCGTTGCCCTTTCACTTTTTTATTCATTTTCGACGTCGTGCGAGAGCATTACGTACATACAAATACACAACGGCTATGGAACACGTTTTTCGCGCGCGATCGCACGGAATCCGATGCGAAAACTGCGCGCGCTATTTTTCCTTGTGCACTCGAGAGCACATCTTCTCAGGAAATTGAAGCGTCATGTAAAATTCAACACTGCATCTACTATTTGAGGGAGGTGTGTGAACGTATATGTGTGTATATATGTGCAGCAATGGGCATTGCCAAGTTTTCATATAACTATGCGTTTTCTTGTTTTCCAATACCCCCTGCATCTTCTGCATTTGCGATTATTGTGCCTTTTACTGAGTGATTTTGAAATTGAAACTCGTAATAAACAGACACTCACAAGATTACATGTTTAATTAACGCTTAATTCACAGATCAGCGGATAAAATGTTTGATTTCGTGAAAATTTGTTGTTCGGATTGCATTAACACATTAATACCAAGCATTTATATCAATTTCGAGTATCGGTAACAAATACACTAATGAAACACAAACATCCCCTAAAACATATACGTTACTGCAGAAATGGATATATAAACTCCATTGTTTATTTACGTGCCCTGGAACGATATTTTCTTTTCGTTCCATCTTTTCTGAAATTTAGGGAAAGTTGGCGTTACCAAGCGACATACCCTCCGTTAGGGTTGACAAGGAAAAATATATCATCGAGTCTTACAGTACCAACTTCAAATGTTGTTCTTTAAGTTTCAACACTTTATAAACTTGACTTAGAAATTGGTGCTACGTTAAGAGAAAATTTTTGAACTTAAAAATTGAATTTTACAATAAACAGCTGGCATATTTGAACGATAAAAATTTGGTTAAAACTTTGAGACAAAAAATATCATAGCGCGATCACTCAGCGAATTTCGAGCACGAACATTAAGTATTAAATTGAGCTAAATTAATCCAGGAAATTCTGATTACATTGGCAAAGTAAATAAAAAATTGAATCAAAAAGTCGGAGCAAGCCAAGCGCGTTTGTAAAAAATTTTCCTTTATAAGCTTCATCTCGCGCTTTCATTTTCATTTATTTTCATTCTTATACTTGTAAAAAGCGCGTGCAGCTGCACACAGGCGTCGCGTACTTCTCTCTGTACTTTGCGCCTTTGCCCTCTCCAGCAGCTAGCTGACTTTGTTCCGAAATTACGGAAATGAAGTGGTAGACCAGAATGCAATTTTCTTTCGTATATACATGCATAACTTCTGCGCCGCGTAGTCTTAGAAAGCGCCTAGTAGAATGTCACCTACAGCTCGCTCCTTTTTCCTTTTGTATTCTCCTTTTCGCTGAACATGCGCAGAAAAGAGATGCAGCAAATGAAATTTCTTTTAATGACTTTTTCAAGACGGTTGACTGTAATCCTTCAGCAAATCTTTCAAAATCCTTTCACATCCTTTTTTTAGATAATTTTAATATTTTTTAATAACCGTATGTTGTTGCAGGATGGTGCGGATGATCGGCGATGAGTTCTTGACCGAGGAACGAGATCGAAAGTATTACGCCGACCATTACACCTGCTGTCCACCGCCTCTTTTCATCATTCTCATTACTCTCGTCGAGGTAAGTGCAACTGTGCCAAGTAGACTTTCTTATCTTTCTTTTTTTTTAAATTAATCCTTGATATCTGCGATTGACCCAAATTCATTTATTCACATAATATATCAAGTCCAGTCGACGATATTAAAATTTTCAGGCCCTACCGAATATCCCCAAAACTTTGTCATTAGCTAGCCTTTTCCTCTTTCATTAATTAAATTCCACGTGCAATATAACTCGCCAAAAACTGTGGCATTTAATTTGCGCGTGCGTGTCGAGATTATTTCACGGGTAATAGTCACCGTTAAAGTCAGCCGAAAGATCATCGCCTGTCCCATTGGTTTGTTTACGCGCTATTCTACGAGCTGTATAACTGTCCGTTAGTATAACAGCATTTAGCCGGAAATTTAATTGCAAAGAGTGCAAAGTTGGCGCAGGCGCGCGCGCGAATGGACGACGATGCAAGCGCGGGACAAAGCTCGAAGGTAAACAATGAAAGATGTTTACTCTGTAATTTACGAAGCGTATTAGCCCGATATATATGTAATGACACTGCTCGCGCGTAAAGCCCTGCATAGACGTATATACATGTATAGATGCACGCGCCGCATCTTCAGTTTGCTACTCAACTCTTGTCATTTGCTACCGCAGACTGGCGCACAAGATGAGAAGGTACAAACGTATACATAGAGAGATGTCTCGCAATGGTACAATGAGGCTTTCAATTACACGGAGCCAACTGGGTTGCAAGATTATACCATCGTCTTTTCAAAAGACTTTTTTCCATAAACTCTGATGCGGACTGATAGACCACTCTTCTTTTGCCCTATGCACTGAAATATATTACTCTTTGGCTCCCATTCTCTCTAGCGAGTACTTGTTTCGTAGCAAACTTTTAAGTACTTACCATCGAGTTTTTCAAAAAAGCTCGAGTGATTAACGCACAGCTTCTCTCTTTTCCTCTTTCTTGCTCCAATCTAACTCGTGCGTCATTTTAATTTAATTCTACAAAAAGAAAATTATTTTCCTTGAGTACGAATGGTAGAAGTATCTTACTTTCGGGACCAAGAATGTATTTTTTTCTTTATTTAATTCAAATTTCCGTTTTAACAAAATGTCTAGTCTCACTTGTCAGGAAGAAAATTTTTTAAATAAATTGAGTGTAAAATTTCATTTTACTCATTTTCGAAGGCTCTGCAATTCTTTAAAATTTCATGCAAAAATGTTGAAATTCGTGAAATTTTTAGGAAAGATGAATATAATTTTTTATAAATATAGAAAAATTAGATTCATATTACAGGTTAACTCTTTACGCGACTTTCAATCAAAATTATTAAGCTCAATTGTTGTCAATTACCGAGTACCGATGTAACTGCTATCGTGAAACTTTTGATTAACAGCTGATTAATGAACTTAATTATAATGCCCATTAATATTCAAATAATGCAAAAACTAATTAAATTACATTTTTTTTACATTTTTTCATTTAAATCAAATTGACAGATGAGCTTATTATGGAATGAGCCTTACAACTACATGAAAATAGAAAATAAAAAATTACAATAATAACCCGTTCTTTCCACGGCTTATACCGCGAATCCCTTTTAATATAAAAATAATTTGCTTCTCTCTCTCTCTCTTTGTAAAACGTCTCGCTACTTTTTTTATTTCATTCTCCAAGCTTAAACTCGACAATATCGCGAAGCACATAACCGAGGCCGACTAAATGATAATACTCGCGTGGCGCAGCGCGTATTTTCGAGGGACTTTTAAACGCTTAGCGCTATTTACATAAAGGTTTGTCGTCGGCTTGCGAATTCGCGCTCTCTCCCGCGTATACACGTGGGAATATAGCAACAGCAACGTGGAAGGTAAAAAAAAGAGGAGGAATAACACGTACAAACGAGCAAGCGAAAGAGAGAGATGGTATCGCAGCGCCAGCGCTAGCAGCAGGACTGCGAAAATATTATCGCTGACTAGAAAATGTAGCAGGATTTCGTCGCCCTGCTGCACATTGCGCAAAAAAAGAGAAATACGTATGTGTGTGGGTGCGTATATACGCCGAAGGGCAGAAAAGTTTATGTCACCCACGTCGAATATATAGGTGACGATTAATTCTACTATTTACCATCGATAAAAAAATTTACGATCTTGCAAGCGCATAAAAGCATGTTTAAGGTTTATACGTCACGAAAAAATCTAAATTATGATGCATTTCCGCGATAGACTCGCTTTTTTCTGCGACCTATGTGTACGTCGTATTTTATCTGTTACAGCGATACATCGGTATAGTGGTACAACGAGAGATTTCGCACGGAAAATACAGTCTTTTGTTATAGCAACTTTGCGGAAAAGAGACTGCGCTGTTTCAATGAACAGATTAAGCCAAAACTTAGCCTAGATTTTTGTACGAAACAATCAAGTCAAAAGTTACATATATTTCTTGCATAAACCAGTGCTCTTTTTGAAGATAGCTTTTATATCTCTTTTTTCTCTGCTTACAATATCCTTCAAGGATTTTTCGTTGTATTTTCTACATATAATATAATTTTCGAGGGGGTATAAATACACAGTCCTCGTTGCAGGCCTTGGGACACAAAAGGTAAATTACATAGACTCGCTTTCGCGACAATCCAGTTAAAACTTTCTTGCGAAACAAGGCTTTACTTTCAGAGATAAACTAGCTACATACGTATATTTGGCGATTCGTGCGGGACTTTAAGCTTCCGTATGTATTCGGGCTGCTTTTTCGCTGCTGCGTACATTGCAAACCCGACGAATATTTTCCATCGCCTAGTGATTACGAGAGGTTCATGTCCCTCAGAAATTTATAGAAAAATTAATTAACGTCAATTTTCGCGCATGCATAATGCTTTGCGAGCATTAAAGCAAGTTTTTTACACTGAAATTAGACAAGCCGCATGCGAGCTTGCATGTACAGCTGATTCATAGATAAAGCGTGTAAACTTTTTTAATCCTTAGAATTGCGAATTTTCCTCATTTTGTATACACTACTTATTAAATACGTTGCATAATGTGAATGCATATTTGGTATAAACTACACCTTTTTGTAAACTTATTATCAAAGTAGAATTGTTTCTTAGAAAATGATAATCTATTGCAAACTGGGGTAGTTTTTCTTAACACTAATAGTAATGTACACGTAGGACTGATTTGACAAAAAAATGGGCCAAATGCTAAGTATTTGACGAAGAAAAACACCAATTTTATACCCTAAACCTATGACCTGTTTAGAATCAACAGAAAAGGGAGAATTAATCTTGGAAAAATTGAAGTAAATCGGATTGTAACTGTGCTAGTCGTTGCTGTTTCTCATATTTTCTTCTTGGCTGAATATCTTTTTACTTTGCGCTCACCCCTATTTGTACAAATCGATAATCCTTTCCTCCGCATCCCTTCTTGATAGTTTCTCTCTCTCTCTCTCCATCTACTTTCTTCAAAGCCTCCGCTGATTTTTTTCTTTTCGTATTTTTACTCGAAGAGCATTGGCTTGAGTCGGCGGAATAACTCACTGCCAAGACGATACTGGCGCGTGAATTATCGCCCGGAGGTGCTGAGAAAACTTCTCTTTTTTTATCAAGACTTACCCGCTCGTAGACACTGGCGCGTATGTGAGCGTTGGTGTATGCATGTGTGTGCCTGGCTGCAGTACAAGGTGTATCTTCTTAATCGATGCTCATCGTGATATGAAGCGCGAAGGTAATAAAAG
This sequence comes from Trichogramma pretiosum, assembly GCF_000599845.2. Lineage (NCBI taxonomy): Eukaryota > Metazoa > Arthropoda > Insecta > Hymenoptera > Trichogrammatidae > Trichogramma > Trichogramma pretiosum. The sequence goes on along the minus strand of NW_019641652.1, from coordinate 2,655,393 downwards.
CTCTAAAAATTACCGTTGGCCATATCCCCATTTCCAGTGTGCAGAGCCGTGTTTTACGGCGATTTTCCACCTCTGGAGATAAGTCTAGTTTCTCTTTTCTTTTCCGTTGGTCAGATTCACCTAGACCGATAAACTCTCGCATTGGTAGAGTCTATACATGTATGTGTAAAAGTCTCTCGTTCCGAAAGGACGCTGCAGTTTCGGGTTAGCCAAAAGAGAGAGAGAGAGAGAGAGAGAGATAAGCACTGCTTGGCCTCCGGATATTACCAAATGTGGCCTTGCAAGCTTGCGCAGTATACGTATGTTTTCATGTATAACCACGCGCTTTGCTTTTTTCCCATTTTCTTTAGCTTCTGTCTTATCTCCATCTTTAGCCCCTTTTTTCTAAGCTTTTTCGGAACATTTAAACGGTACACTGTAACGACTATTGTTTCTCTTATACAGCTAGAGTCGGAGCTACGGCTACAGCTAGCTTCCTCCTATCTGTCCCTATTGTGTATTGCCTTTTGCAGGTTTTTTTTTCGTTTCATTTCGTTGGCCGGCCTCAAGAGCGAAGAGCGGTAGTTGTTTTTCTTTCTTGTTTCCCTCTCTCGTTATTATCTCTTGGGATTTGCCTCCACGCGATTATAATCATTTTGCAATCAGAGCGTAGAAATTTTGATAAAATGTCCCTACGAGTTTCAATTGTTCGCTGGCGCATTCCGCACAATAGTTCACTGATACCGCCTCGTTACGTATGTATATAATAGCGCAGTTAACGAGTCGCGGCTTGTCCCCCGCCGAGTGCATTATATTATATTATACTTATATATGTAAAAGCTTGCACGGAGTACAGGATCTTTACAAGTTGGCCAGACTGGCGGCGTCGCTGCTACTGCTTGTGTCTGGTTGACCTGCTTTAGTACTACTTGCTACCCTCCGCTGACTAAACTAACCTCGTTACGCACGAGAAACGTTATTAAGCGCGAGATGCGACGCCTAGTGGTGGAGGAAAAAGCAGCTGCTCGCAGGAGCTCGAGACTCCGAGGCTCGAGTTTGCTTATGTGCGTACGCGCTATGATATTGCGAGACGCCAGCCAGGCAGCTCGGGCGAGAACACACCTTATGTTGCCAAGGAGCCTGGCACTAGTCGTCGACGGATTACTCGCTGTAAGCTCGCACGTTCGCCGCTAGTTAAACAACTACTCGAGCTCGCTCGCGATGCCTGGCCAACTTTTTACATCTGATTAACCGGCTGTGTGCTTTAAGTAGTACGACTCGCAGTTTCGTTAGACGCGCGCCGAGTCCTATATATATAATGTGTGCGCGGCATTAGAGCGGATTTCGGCCGAGGGGCAACGTTACGAGCGAGGCGTTTCGGCGTAAAAGGAAAAAGCAACGAAGCGAAAACATCCTTCGGTCGTTCGAGGAGGCTATAGCGGAGAGAAGGAGGAGGAGGAGGGGTCAATATCCAAGTCCGTGGGGGAGCCGGCTGTAATGCTATGCCATGCTACATGTGCCTGGCAGTAGTTCTCTAGCGACGCGTCAGCTTGTTTACGAGCCTTTGGCAGGCACATTATGTGTACATACTTGCACGCGCACCCACACATGCAGACGTGGGGCACTGGCAGACGCCGAGAGAGAGAGAGAAACAGACGTTGCTTGACTGCTTTTGCACGCGATGTATCCAATATAATACGCATTCGCTGCGCGGCAACAGCAGTGCAGGCACTGCGCCATGTATATTGCTGGGTGTAGCTGATTCCGTTGATTGACGCTTTTGGCGTATAGCAATCCTGCACGATCCATCTCTTTCCCCGATGACTGTCCGCGTTTGACGCACCAAACCTAAATGACGATACGTCACTTGCATTCGCTTTTGTCTTTGCTAATAAACCTTTTTCCGCCCTATGGACTGATATTATTCTTGAAAAAAAGAAAACGAACGATTCGAGCTCGCACATACAAGATCGAGGAAGTCCGCATAGCCAAGAACTCGTGATCCGAGCCGACGACTTTAAATACGCGCGCAGGGTATATTCGGTATTCAAAACGCGTGGCGCGTCTCCGCAGTCGTCATTGCCGTCGTCGGGTCGTGTGTACGGTGTGTGTTGTGCGTCACTATGCCACTATCCGTTGCCTAGTAATATTCGACACACGCCTTTATGACGCGTAATGCACAGGCTGCGACGCTGGGCTCTGGAAGAGGGGTAGCGGCTGGCTGTAGTCCTTTATGCATGCGTCATACATATCGCGCGCCGATTGCCGTCTTTTCGTAACGTACGTACTTTTGTTCGTCCGTCCGTAACGCCGTGTGCATTAACGTATGCGCGCGCGTACGAGGAATTTTCGTTCAATTATTCGAGTTACGCGAGCGCGCGCGCCCATCGAGCTTTTACACAATAATTATAATGCAAAAGATGATTTCTGCGTTGCGGCAAAAAGTCAGGGGAATTCGCGCGCGCCCGCCACGTAATTCCAAATACACTTGGCCATTATTAATGAAATAATATAAAAAACTGAATTTATGCGCGTGAGTCGAATCGCCAACGAGCTTTCAATTCTATACATGACCCAGATATTTCGATGATAAATCTCGCGCGCGATTTAATTATTTATCCTATCCTACATATAATATATAATATTATTTACGAAATTACGAAATAATAAGGATACAATGGTTTAATTAAATTGAAAGCATTACGCAGTGCCTTTACAACGTCCGTTCTTTTTCAAATATTTATTTGCTCGATTTTAACGAATCCTCCAAAGAGTCGGAAAATATATAGTCGGGAATTCGCGTATAATGGACACAAGCCTGTCCGTACGGAGATACAGATTGGACAAGTCGTTTACAGAATCGAATAATTCATGTCTTCTCGATCATAATGAGGGCGACGACGGCGGCGTCGCGTAATTCTGCGAGCTGCAGCGTGTACATTATTGAATTGCAGCTAAACGATGTATATCGGCCGCTGCACATTGACGAATTATCGCGTGTTGCGCCGCTGTTGCAGCTGCATACACGTCCGTTCGTGCGTGCGAGTGTACAAACACACGTTACGCTGTCGCGTAAATGTTTCATTCGATGAAGCGATGTTTCACTCTCTCTCTCTCTCGCCCGTCATTTATTATTTCAAACAACTCGCGAGTGCTTTTAATTCTGATCAATGCGCGAGCGAAAAATCCGAGCTCGCGATCGGCCCGAAAATTCAATCGCAGCCCGATTTATATCGCAGCGAATTTGTTTAAACTTAAATTTACTCACGCCCGCGCAGCTGGTTTGTGTTTTTTTTTTTTTTTTTTTTTTAAAGCCAGTTCAGAAAGTGAGTGGGTGTTACGATGTGCTGCGCAAGGTTCATGTACGTAGAGCTACGCACGCGGCGCTGGCTTCGTATAAATATCAACCCTCCTGCAGCTCGCATGACCGTTTCGTTTTACTACCCGCCACGCTCGGCGCACGTGAGAAAATTATTTCCTAATAAAACCTGCCGCAACTGCCGCGCCGTTATTGTAAATGTCGAGGCGTATACGTACTTATATGAATGCGGGAAAATGAGAAAAAAATTACATAACAAAACTCGACTGCAGGCAATAGTCCTGTCATTATTATTACCGTACGCACATACAAGCAGTGGTGCACTTTTTAACGATTTATGAATGTATATTTTTTCACATCGCTAGGCGAAAGATATTAGCTTTTGCCTCGATCTTGTATCCTTGCGCGGCGAGTTCGATCCCCTCGACAATTGAAACTTTCAGCGTCGCTTCTTACTCTCCCTTTTCATTTTCAACGGCTTCCGCGTAAGAAGGTAATTTCTCCGGCTCATTATTCAGTGGACGCTGAAATTGCAGCGGCGATACTCGAGGCTTTATAATTTACCGGCTTATTCTAGTGCACGAGTTGGATTTTTCTTTTGAAATTTTTCCCAAGAAATTTTCCATTTTCCGAGCAAAAATAATCGAATATCAAATATCATTTTGGCGCATGCGAATCGATGGCCAGGATATAAATGATTAAAGCGTTACATCGATTATTAATAAAGGTGCATGGGCTCGTATACATATAGGCAGGCATTATAATCATAGGTCGCATTACTCGAGCTGCGAGGAATCAAGTATCTCGCTTTCCCTCGGCGCACGTGCATCTATATAGCGAGGCAAGCAAGAAAGTCACTCGAGTATATATAGGTGCGCGCCCTTGCGCGAGGACGGGGGGGAGCTGCAGCCGAGATCGATTGCCCGAAAACAGCAACGTTAACGGCATAAGGCAACGTTTCTGCGGTACTACTGCTTTTGCGCGCTCCGCGTGACGATGATTAAATTTAATTACAGGTAATTAACGCATGCTCTATGAATGTGTGCGTGTGCATATACGTTGTAAACTCTGCATTACTCATCGCTCGAACGCCGAGTCTAGTATACACATACAACTTACAGCAGGCATATTCTCCAACGGCTTTAGAGGCTCCCCCTCTGTGCGAGCAAACACGAGCTGCACGTCTATATGCGTATACCTATACGTGTTATGCTTTGGCATTACTTATCAGGTGGCAATATATACGTATACATACATACATTTGTGCAGGCGTACGAGCCGTATACGCTCAGTGGCTCTATAGGTGTAGGGTGCGAGAACGGAGGGCGTATGCGCGATACATGCATATATAGCTTCGCAGCAAAGATGGTCTCGAAGCTCCTGTATAATTGAGCATGCTTCTAACTGTAAACAGCGGGGAATACAACGAACGATTCTCTCTTTGCCTTTTTCGACTGCGCCGAGTAGACGCGTCTCGAGATACATCGATTTTTTTTCATCACCTCCGTTCGTCGTCTCTCGTCGTCCTCGTCTATGCTCGTGCATGCGTACGCGTACGCGACAACTGCGCTCGCATTACCCTTTTACATTCGAGGGAGTGTGTCAACGACCTCTGCGCACCTCCACGCGGAGTCGCTACAGCCGCTAGACGCTCAGTCGCGCGAGCACGAGTATTATATTATGTTGGGTTATGCTCGTTTGGATGAAAGTATACACGCGGAAATGCGAGTCTATTGAATAATAAGCGTAACGAGGCGTTTACCGCGCCTATGGCCACGCACGCAATTACTAATGACGTGTATAAATCGCTCGAGCTGGCCCGTCGAGAGCCTCTGAACAAGGATAATGAACGCGTGTGCGCATCGCTCGAATAAATCGGCCCTCCTCGCTGCGTCTAGTCCTGTCCTCCTATCATCTCGAGCTCGCACATTCGATCGAGGCCGCTCGACTGTACTTTCGTTCCATTTTCTGCCCGATACCTGTATACGTGTGTGTGAGTGTTGTTGTATGTATATAATGAATTGCGGCAAGAGGTTCGATCGCGAAGAAAAAGTACGTACGAGGCTAAGGTTCAAGGCGCAGAGCGCCACATCGGCTTTTGGCTCTTGGCTCGCATCCAAGTGACCTCCCGACTTTTGCGGCTCGCCCTAGCCAAGCAATCGTTATTACGAAACCTCATTGACCTCTCCCTGCAGCAGCAGCAGCAGCAACGTTTACCTTATTTACCAGTCGTATTCTTATATGTAGCTCTATAATATGCTGACTGCATTAGCGTCTTCGTAGAAAATACCGGCAACATTAAAGCCTGCCTTTTTCGATATACTTCATGCACATTTATGCGGCGGCGAGTCAAAAGTGAATTAAACTCACTCGTATATGCATACGCAATAAAGCGAGAGATACGACTTGAGAACAATGTGCGGCTTATGAATAATTTGCGAGCTTGCGTTTGCCTGAGTGTTGTTGCAAGCTGCTAAGCGTTTTATCGCTGCATCAATAATTCAATTTCGCACGAGCGAGACGCCATTATACACCATCGCACTGATCGATTCTACGAAACGGAGATAAAAATTAATTCACTCCTAGAGTAATAAGCGACTCGAATACACGCGCGCGCGAATAGTAATGCTCGTTGCTAATTACTGAACTTTGTACAAGTTTACACACTCCCCAAAAGCAGCAGTAGCAACAGCAGCAGCAGCCGTAGCAGTTACAGCGGACGCTTTCCTTCCAAATAAAGTCACACAAAGGAGCTCGGCAGTGACGTTGCAAGCTACTAACTTGTACACAACAGCCCGAGCGTGTATACGTATGCGCTGCGTGATCCTCTCACCTTGCAGTGGTCACTAAGCAACAGTGCCAACAGTTCTCCCTCCAACCCCTCGACTTTCCGAGATATTTCAATTCGAACTGCTGCCTACATATATGAGAGCTCTCATTAAATACGGAAAAGCAATTGAGGCCATCGACTGCTTTGATCGTTGATAACGTCTACGGAAGATTCCGTAGGCTATCCCACAGCTACTCCAGCAGTTGAAGCGGACCTCTATCTATATACGTATAAAGCCAATAGTGACTGCTTAAAAGCACCGCCAGATTAATACAAACGTGCAAGCACGCCCGATTTCCGCGGCTGCTGCTGTTGCTGCTGCTGTTTCCCGTTGCAGCTCGCAGTTGCGCAGCCACCCAACTGATTACCGCTATTATATTGACAATCGTTGATGAATGTCGCCGCGATAGAATTTAATTTTTCCTCGCCAACTAAAGTATGCCTCGACTGTACAGACCCGAAGAGAAATAATTCGTAATCGGATGTATGTATGTAAGGCCATACAGACTACCTACTCTCAGCACTCGACTATTTCAAATGGAAGAAAACTCGAAACTCGTATCCTGACCACTTGAAGTTTCAGACGAAATCGAGTACCTCTTTACTCTCTTGTGAGTCTTTTTTTTTTGCTGTAGCTCGCTTCATTCTTGAAAAGAACTCCACGCAAGATGATGTTTTCCTATATTTACCTATATCTGTACGTATATTCCAAGTTTTTCCTTTAAACATTTATAAGCTCTATCGCGGACCAACGTATATAGGCAGTTAGTGAATCGTATACCGAGTATAAACCGATAATCGATCAATGACTTTTATTTCATGACCAAAGTTTTTCATCGAACTGCGTCCAAATAAAAGTTGAACATAAAAATTAACTCTGCTTACTATGTTTTGCCTCGTGACTATTATCGATCATATAGCGCTTCGAAAGACAAATATCGACGATCGAAAAATGCGCCGTGAAGCGTACACGGCACAAGGCTTTAGTGGAGTAACGCGCGGACTCGACAAACATTCGTTTAGCCCCGGCAAGAAACTTATGGCGCCAAGTTACTCTCTCTCTCTCTCTATATATATGTACAAAAACTCGCGAATATATGCACAGAGAAAGTGAGAGAGGAAAAGAGAGAGAAAGAGCAAGAGCTTGTCGTGTTTAACGTGCCTTATCAAACACTTGCCTTTACCTCCTTCTTTTCTCGTTGGCGTTTGAGTCACCTGTGCAATGTTGCTGTCGCCGTCCCGTGTATAACTTATTGCACGCAATTTCCTCGAAATCTCGTCTAGCAGAAGACTGTATGAAATTTTTCCGCGTCGAGAGAGAATGCTTTTTTTTTGCTTTTGTTTTTTGCAACGTTCCAAGCTGTTCGATCTTTCAAACGATCGATCGAGCGCAAAAAAAACAGATTACACTCAGAGTCGATATAAGTACTCGCAGAGAATTAAAATGATCTCGGGAGGATAATCGTGGAATTAGATACAGGAAGTTGGTTCTCAAGTTGAAATACAAGCCGATGCTTGATGAAGAAATCAAGAAAAGGATGGCCTGTTTTGGTTCGTGTGTTGAACAGCTTCTCACCCTTCACCCTTTTGGGAAAAATACATTATTCGTTACACGTGTCTCTAGTCTACTCTAGTTTTCGGCTTTAATTTTGCAACTGCCTCGAATTGTTAAGTCAGCGTTTTATACGCTATGCCTATACCGAATGATGTACTATTGATATTATTGCCGCGCATGCTCAACACAAAGACAAACCCCCCTACCAGACTGGATTTACAATTCTAGGCAGTTTTAGAATTAAACTCAAACGAGTGTACTTGATGCGGTTGCGGAAATTTTTCTTCCGCGCACGAAATATTTTTTCACTCATTTTTTATGGTAATATAAAATGATCAAGGAAGTTGACTTAATTCCTATTGAAAAGATTACGACATAATATGCTGAATTGAGTAAAATTAGTAATCTATAATTTATGTAGTGAATCGATGAACGATCAAGTCCTGAATTGACGTTCTTGTCTCTGCAGTGGGAGTCTTAGTCGGAGAGGCGCACACACGAATAGAGAATACATATATCTTTAGGAATTTCAGTGGTGCGACGCAATCGAGATAATGCGTGCAGTGAATGCTTGTCTTTGCACGCTTGCAATAATAGCCCAAAGCGCAACGTCTCGTGGGAAATGGAGCGCATGCAGCCGCAGTTTCGGACGGATGACGATTTAATCAAGGCTAGTCGAGTTGCAGTGCGCGACGCAGCAGCAACAGCAGCACCTGCAATACTGCAATATCGAGTATACGAGTTTTGATTAATTGTCACCTTACAAACAGTTACACAATTGCCGCCGCACTGTATACGTAAATGCGAGCGCTTCGGAGCTGTCGGGTGTTTTTCGTCTATATTTTTACTTTCATTGGAATATTGAACAGTATCGTGCATCGGTGTAACAAGTGTCCTTCTTCTCGCAACGAGATTAAGATTTTTGAAAACTCGTTAAAATAATATAGATGTACAGGGAGTGACTCGGTAGCTATGCATCGTGACCGAGTTCTCTTCTTCTCTATATAATAATGATTTAACGAGCTTTTCTCTGTATGACGCTCGAGATAGTCAAGAGGCTCGCACGTACCCGATAGCAGTTTCTCTCGCTTCCCCCCCTCTGAGAGACGCGAAAGAGAGCCAATTTCATCTATATACACATAAAGGTACTCTTTCTCTCCATCATGTGCATACTAATACATGTGCAGCGCTTTTTGTGCGCGCGCACTCACTCCTCTGGATCAAAGAGTACTTTTCTCTCCCTCTCTCTCTCAATTCAAGTCAAAGTGAATTCCTTCATTATTACTCGGATGCGAGGCATACGCCAAGTGGGAGAGGGAGCTCGAAAGCTCGAAAGCAAAAGAGAACGGGCATTTATTAGATTTTAATAACGTTTCCCGATTTTTGCCGAGAGACGACATACAGAGCAGCTAACGCTCAGACTGCGGGCTAGTATCAAACGATACTTCAGCAGCTTCTAGAGCATATACACCAACACCCGCCGGCTGATGCTGCTGCTACTGCTGCTGCTGACTGCGGCACACGACGACCTTTTCACCGTTGAAATGAACAAACTTTTTTGTGTCTGAAAAGAGTCTCGCCACCGCCACCGCACGTATCATCGATCGCGCGCGACGCGCATTCGAAACTCGGCGTGCTGACACACATACACTGTATGGTATTTTTTCTTTCAGCACTCGGCGATGATTCGTACGTCGCGTTAACTTTCATTTCGTTCTCTTTTTCCTTTCTTCCTCTTCGTTTTTTCTCAAATATTTCTCTTCTTGGCACGTTAAGATGGAGCATTTAAAGGAAAGCCAAGATGTGGCTCTGCGGCTATAGGGTCATCGTTTAGCGTTAGAGAGGCGCGCAATCGTACATTTTTCCTGACCTATGCAGTAGCTCGGCAGTGGGGTGGCGCGCGCGCGCGCGCGTTCCTGCACGTGTAATATATGTGCTCCCTGTGTTGATATAACTTAGCCGCACTATGAGAGAGTCAGTGAACATTTTCCCCGAAGCAGTAGTGGCACACATGGGTTTGAACGGAATCAAAGGGGAGGTTCTCTCTCCCTCTCTAGCAAAAGAGTGGACGTCGCACAAGGTCTTTCTGCGACTACTAGCCCAGGATGCTAAAGTCCATAAATTGCCCTACAGCTCTCTTCTGGCTGCTTCTACTACCCTTGGGATCATGCACCAGCGATTCTCGAATTAGCTTCGGCCAACTTGCCTTGCTATATGCTTCTATCTCGCCCCCCCCCCTCTTCTCCTTCTCTTTCTCTCTTATCTAGATATCACTCTATGCTTTGTGGAGCAGTATATCTGTTCCACTGTGGCTTTGTTTTATCGTCCAAAGTCCCGACTTTTAAATTTCATATTCGTCAAAATTTAAGCTGAAACAAATCATGAGTCGCGCAGTAAAATTAAACAAGGCAGTACTCGTAGAAAAAGCTCGAATGAATTCCAAAGTCGCTAAAAAAAAAAGACAAATCCCAGAGATTGACAAGCGCCCGAGCCAATGTGGCGCTAGGTTGAGATTAGGCGACAATACCAACATCATTTGTCGTTTCTTTCTCTCGTATATATGTATACGTAAAGCTCAAAGCATGCAAGCTGCGGCATTATTCCCCTTTGTTTAAAAGCTATAGCTTGGCGCATAAATATAAATTTGATCTCGAGTTTAGATTGCACCTTCGCCTACGAGTGCGTGCATCAAGCTTGTTTTGTTTTTTATTTCTACGGGTGAGCTCTCATTCTTTTCAGCTCCCGTGGGCACATACACATTCACATGAGTCGTCGCGCGACGTTTAAATCTTCCCATGAAGAGGGGGACGGGACGATAAATTTGTGCGAATGCATCCACCAGCGAGTGAAGTCGTATAAAGAGAAAAGAGATTAAAGCGATGCTCGGAAATAGATTGTCTGCGCGCTTTTGTATATATACACTGCGTATATATAGATAGAACAGTACGGAAAAGATAGAAAGGTAGCTTTTGGCGAAAATCTGAGATATGGGCGTGCACAACGTCGCGAAATTTCGACTGTCGATACTTGTGTGTATAAAGTTGAATTATCGATGCCCAGCCAAAAAACCCTCATGTGTGGTCTCTTAGGGTTAGCTAGAGCAACAAAAGAAACCTTGTCCACGAGACGAAGGAGAAGAAGAGCAACTACGATTATCGGTATACTTCCCCCCGTCTTTCGAAAAAGAAAAGCGACCTGCAGGCGCGCGTGACTTTCGTTTGGTGCCCCTTTTTTTTCTTTTCTCTCTCTCTCTCTCTCTCTCTCTTTTCTCTTTCAACCCGCTACACTTCGCATCCTTACCGATGGATTTTTTTTATCTCCTTTCATTCGGTTGATTCAGCAGCAAAGTACACAGAGATATAGCGAAGAAAAACATTGTGTTCTAGACCCCCTCTCCAGCGACGTAGCCAATCCGAGTGGTCGTTCGATTTCAAGAGGAGGATTTGCTTTTAAAGGCTATTTTTTTATTTTCCTCCCAACTCTCGGGGTTCCGTTTTAATTAAACTAATGGAGTTTCTTCACTGCAATGCAAAGTCCTTAGGTATTTTGGTTAGCAAATTCGCTATTACGGAATTAATTAACCCCTTTACACACGTACATAATATAACGTCTTTCTTTCGCTCGTCTCCGGACATAGATACAAAATGAAAAAACGGAGGCAAAAGACGAAACGAAAAGGCCTCGATCGATTATTCCGACGGAATCATGGTAATTTTTTCCTTGCCAGCCGCATGCGGTACCTCTCGCGAGCATTTTCAAATACATCTTATCGTCAGAGTCGTGCTGCATAGCATGCACACGGGCCTTTTTTATGCGTTTGATACACTTTTCCTTTACGTCCCGAGCCATAAATAAAGCTACAAACTGCGACTAGGCCCCTGCGGGGTAATGTATATAATACGTGGCCTTGGCCCTCCTCTCTTTTTCTTTATCGTCGTCGATTTATTCGACAGGTTCCGTTCGAAGCAGATCATCGAGCTTAAAACTTCTTGCTTTCTCTCTCTATATATGGATAAAAGATGTCCGGGGCGTGTGCATGCAGCAGCAGCAGTAGCAGCTATCCTGGAGGCGAATCATGCAAAGGCAGCCCCCGTCCCCCGGTGCGCCGTAGACCGAGCGACCGCGCGCCGCTACAGAGCTCGAATATTTTATCCGACGCTTTCTCTCTCTTGCCTCATAGTACATCTTGCGATGCGTTTATACCTATATTTTAGTAGGTTATGCGAGCCAAGTCTTACATAGTTCATGCATAAACGCCGTCAGACTTTTACTTCTTTTTACGTGTCTTATTTTATTTTCTCTCTCTCTACCTCTAGTCTAGACTCGCGGGCGGTTTTTGGGGTGACGCAGACTCGAGGGCCTTTGAAAAAATTTTAATACACAATTTTAAAACCCGAGCAAAAAATGTTTATCCAAAAATTCTGCAAAAATATTATTTCCCGATATTATCTCACCGCTAATACTTTCATGCCACAGCTTTCAGACCGCATACAATGTACGGTATTACTTATAGTTTAAAGAAAACAAGAGGAATATTTCCTCGTCGGTAGAAATAGAGAGAGAGAGAGAGAGAGAAAGAGGTGCGAGTAAAATAGCAAAAAGAGATATAAGTAGAGCTCCCGCTGGCTTCGTCGTGTCATTATAAATTCATTCGCCCCGCAGCACGAAAATTACAAAAGTCCTTTATCTCGCGTGCAGAGGTACATCGCCGTGCTAAAGAAGCTATATATAGCTTAGCTTTACGCGGCGGCGTTGAGAAAGTTAGCGAAGGAAAAGCTGCCTTATATATGTGTGTACAAGAAGGTACAATCATGCTGCGCTGCTGCTGCTGCTGCTGCTACTTGTACAGCGCGCAGCAAAGCAAACGAAAAAAAAGGAATCTCCCGTGTGGTTATAAGACGCGAGCTTGTATTTTTCCCATCGTATGGAGGCAGCGCATTCAATGCCGCGCCGCAACTTTGTCACTCTTTCGCATTTGCAAGCAACAACAAGCATCATCTCCGGAGGGTATTCCAGCTGGTCCAACGACGACGATAAACATTCAACTCTTGCTAAACGCTCGACCAAGTCTGCCGCTTTTTGCTAACGCATATTCGACCGAGAAGCGCTCGCTCGACAGATGCTGCAAAAAATTTCTGCTACACTGCCGAAGTCTCTGGCGATGTGCTTTTTATAAAAGCAACAAAACAACCAGAATATGTATAAGTACATTTATTAACTGAAAGGAGCTTCGTGCCTCAAGTCCCAAGAAGAAAATGAAGATTTATTAATAGTTGTACAGTGCTTCGTTCTTCTAGTCTGAATCATATCGACTAATACAAAGTACTTTGAAAATATGAATAATTTAAAGAATGATACGAAGCAAAAGATGTAAGAAATAATTCTTCAAACTTTAATTGAAGTAAAACTGGATTTTACGCAGAGTGTATTGGGTATTGTTTATTCTTGGAGTCTGATGTATTCACCTGTATCACCTGTAAAGCAGAAATATCCTTTTCGAACCAAACTATATTTTAGTCTAATTTCAAAATTTTAAATCTCAATTTCTTAATTCAGCTTGGAATATATTAGCATTTTTGATTTAAATATTCAAATAAAATTCTAAATTAAGTATAATTAAATCAAAAATTGCATATGAGTTTGGATTTCTATAAAATATGAATGGTGCACTTATGAATCATACTCGAAGATTGGCGATTCGCAAGCCAAGTATCGTAGAAATTTGCATGACTGCAAAATAGAGATGGAGGTCGTGCTTTGAAAATATTTCGCGCTCGTGTGTAAAGTGCATAGATTACGATCACGGTCACCCTTCGGTTCAAGTGTGCGCCTATTTCGGCCGATAAGCTATAGGGCTAATTCAGTGTACTGCATCGACTTGAGAGATAAGACACGTACGCGTTGAATTTTACTTTCGATCGTATGTACACAAAACGTTGAAATTATGCAAGATTTTTAATTTTAATGATACGTAATACGGAGGCAGACTCGATGAAAATCAAGCGATCGATCGAAGGAGCAAAAATGCACGAATTTACCAAGTCCGCGCGAGCATTGTTACTCGAGCAAGCGATTGCGAGCTGGCGCTGAATGTCTTTCCATGAAATTATTATCTATAAGAAGCAAATAAGTTTTTTCAGCGCAACGGCCGTAGGTTGCGAGTCGCTCCGATCGAACGAAGCCAATTTTCTATCTATACACATACATACTAATTCCCGGATTTTCGTCTAAAAGACGGCACAGAAGTGGATAAAGTCGATCGCTTATGTCGCTTCGGGGGACTGGAGCCCCCGCACACATAGACGACGCTGGGCGCACGTGCACTTCCTGCCTAGCTAGCTTACGCCGCTGGTCTCTGGCACGCGTACCTTATATTCCTTCGGATGCAGTATAAAGTATATATACGTACGTATCGATAATGGCATCTGGGCCAAGGACTCGCTGCATTTGCACGTACGTATACAGCACATAGAGCAGTAATAGTAAAAGGAGGCAGTCTACGTAGACGTCTACAATTTGCTCGCCCTTCCGACCGATTTCGCCGGGCTTTATCTGCTACTTTCGTTGCTTTGGCTCGCCTTCTCTCGGCCATTTGGAGCGCGAATTTTCTTTCTCAGCTGCCATCATTTTATTTCCTCTTAGCACGAACGAGAAAAATGCTTTTATAATTCAATTCAGACAAAAAAAGCGTACCCTCGCCGAGAAATTATGCGCTCGTTGTCGCGTGATTACGATAACGATACTAGCAGCGTCATTAAATTCAATAAAGACTTGCTGCTTCAATTAGGTTCGGCCACGTAATCAATGTCCCCGAAAAGAAAGAAGTCGCTCGAGTATACGCGAATGAAAATAATTGCCGTGTTTTGCGCAGCGTATCGTACGTGTCGCGTGTCGCTCTCTCATTTCCCTGCTATATTTGCCATCATCGCATGCACATACACACACACACGTACGAGTGCGCGTATATATCTCGCATGTGCACTCATGGCGGTCGTTAAACCCTCTCGTATACGTAACGCGATTTTCGTCGCGAGATATCACGAATAAACGTACAAGCACATACGTATGTCCCATTCGCGCCGTTTGCCACTTGAATTTCACCTGTGCCATTATAACTCGTATCTCTTCCCCTACCCTATAATACACACGATGATAAATCCCAGAACGAAGGAGACTTTTTTCTTATACACTCTATTATAGTATACACTCCTCGCGTTTGTTTTGCGTAGGTATTGGATCGTGAATAAATCGACTCGAAAACAGATTTTGACTCTTCGTGAAGATTTTCAAAATCGCTTTGCGTGCGAGACGGACACTTTGTCACCTTTCGTATAGAAACTCATACTTAACAGCTAATTAGCCGTAATCTAAAAACTCTTCTGCTTAGGTGTTATGTAATGTATCAATTTTTGTATTTATACTTTGTTGAACAGGTTTTTTATGTTTTTATGACAGTTTAAGTTGAATGTTTCAGTTAGTAAAACACGAAATGGATATTTGCTACTAAATTGGTGAAATATAAAAAATCATTAAATTTTTCGAGTGTCTCGGTGTTGGATGTTTTTTCTTTCTCTTTCACTGCGCTGTCTTGTTCGTGATCGTGACACTATACACACACGTACACACCCTACGATCCGGAAAATTTGCTCTCTCTCTCTCTCTCTCTCTCTCTCTCTCGAGTTATTCTTTACGAGCGACGCGCGTTTGTGCGCTTGTATTTATACTCGCGTATATAGCTGCAGTAATAAATGGCTCGAGGTCCGCGGACTCATAAAAAAACAGCCGTGCGAGGGACTCGCTGTCTGAGCTTTGATGTGTGTGCCTGCATGTATAGTGGAAGGCTTTTGCGATTACCAAGATATTGCCCACGTGCACATTTAGGGGAAGGAAATAATAACGTGAAACAGATTCAACTCGGATTCTATGTAGGCGCTGCGCGCAAAAATGTAGCCGCACGCGCGTTACGAGGCTCGACTCTCAGAGAAGGTCTGCTCCGAGCATATCAAAAATGCTCGCTACATTTCATTCCACGCACTTTCTTGAAAAATGCTAAGCTAGCCTCAAAAAAGGAAAACCAATCTCTTAGTCGAAAAATATTGTTTCTCAGAAGCGCGTGCCACCGCCTCCCTGTAAGAATATCAAAACCGATATTTTTTCATCAGCAAGAGTGCATGCATTTTTTCGTACGCGTTTAATATTTGTTTGAGAATGAAACAAAAAAGTCAATGCACGTGAGTTTTATTTTCTTGAACAATTACTGACTAAGTAAATGTCAAATTTACCTTAGAAGAGGCGCGAGCGACCGCGCGAGAAAATGCAAAACTTTGACGAATGCAAGCTTCGTCATTCACACTTTAGATTATGATTGGACCATTGCGCTCACGTTGCACGCACGCACAACTTAGTGATTAAACATTTTCAAAATTACGATGAAATTGTCTTTTTTTAAAGGCATTTTAGTATCAGATTAAGAGAGACAGAATGCATGTGCACGACACAAAACAAGCAGAGTACACTCTCTGCGGTCCGTTATCGTTCCAAATTTTTTTCTCATCTATTCCGCGCACACTTGCAGCTCGTGTTTGTATTTGTACACTCTTTTTTTCTCTCTTTCTCTCTTTTGCATTCGCTACGCTTGTTTGTTAGCCGGAGCAAAATATTTTCTATCTTTTGATAGAGTTGAGAGGACTGTTTGTCACACGTATGTGCTGCGTTCGCCGTCTAAATGGGTATCGCGATTGATTTTATTTTCGTTTTTTTTTATTTTGTTTAAAGCCAAATCATACGTACGTGGACAGAAAGGCACAACTTGACGCGACAATGTAATGGCATCACTGTCGTCCCTTGTTGTTCTCGCACACCCAAATTGAATTTGACGTCGCGAACAAAATCATTGCTCAACCAAAAAAAAGTTTGGCAACTGCAATCGTCGAGAGCTTCTGCACTCTATGCCTTTATTTCTCGTCGATAAAAAAGCCAAATAAAATCACTTAACTAAACTCGTTGGTCGCTCTCTTTTTCTTTATGTGCGTGTGATTCCGTTCATTTTGTTTGCTGGTTTACCACGTTAACTTCGCCACGCTATGTATTGCATTGTATACCCTATATTTGCGTATGCTCGATACATAGTTTAATAATCGCCAAGACTGTGAACTTATCGAACTTTTCTTTATTCATTTTCGATCCTTTATTATTTTACCTTAAATCCAAAATTTTGGTGAAGCTTGCAAATCTATACAATTTTTAGATATTTTTTTCGTTATGATCACTAACAATGTAAATTGTACTGTTTGTGCTTTACAAACAATCAATACGATTATTGTTCAATGGGTGTGATATATGTGTATAAACTACATGTTTTCACTGTAACTTAGCTATATAACTATACGTATAATTTAGAGATTCATGTAAGAGTTCGTTCTAGTTGGGATAAAGTTAGTAGTCGGTAACATAAGTTTATCCCTTAAATTTATTTTACGATATCTAGTTCACGAGATTAAACGGTCTGTGCTTTTAATTGACTGGAAGTGTACACATACTTGTTAAAGGAGATGATTTTAGGAATAATATGATTATTTGTTATGTATTTACATTATGGTTTTTCAAAACATATTTTAGCCATTTTGATTTTTCACTGAATTAATATCATACATTGCTTAAAATTTGGTAATAATTTGGTAATATCAACTGAATTGATGTTGATTCATGCATTGAAAGATTTGAATTAAGTATCGATCAACATCAAATAAAAAATATTTACATTATTGCTTGTATATCATTTTGATCAGAGTGAATTTTATATTTGATTAGATAAATAATCGCAGCATGAAGCTCAAAAAATCGTTTTCTAATTTTTTTTTGTACGTATGCGCACAAGCAGTAGACAACAATTGCTGCGATAAAATGATAATAATAATAATCTATGTTAAGCAGTATAATATACGCGCGATAATTTATATCTCGATGGTTGAAAATTGAGGCTGCGCTCGCGCGTTTCGAACGACTGGCTGCCTTTATAACGCGCGCATCGTTAATGACGGTTTTGTTCTTCGATGGCGCGTGCGCTACCAGGACGATTTATTATTACAGTAATTGTCGTTGCAAAGCGCAAGCAATGCGCTTTGTTATCTCGTTGCTTTCATTTGTTTGCCGGTACTTTCATTCAATCGTTGCCAGTTATTCTTTTCTCGCTCGAAATTCCCTAGCACCCGCATACCTGACCCAATATTGAGTTATACTACTTGCAGCGTCGATATGTTTATCGGGCATACTTTCGCCTTATAGACCATAAATTATCGCTACGCAATATTTACGAGTACCGGTTGATAGTTGGCGCTGTAAAAAAGGTGAATTCGGTTGGCGCATGTATATTTTTGTGAGCGCAGAGTCCAATATGGCTGCATCGGCGCATTCTTCTTGAGAATGGGTGAGAATAATGGTGTACATTTCCCCTGTTATTTATTTTTATTCGAGCTGTTCGTTTTAATATTTACAGTTTGAGGACAAGAAAAAATGTCTGAACTATTACCATGTAATAATGGATCGAAAACTAATTATTGGTAAAATGGTTTACTAACTGAAAAAAGTTCCCAGTAATTATTTACAACAAAATAAGACAAGAAAAATTGTTATTGTTAATTTTTGAATGAGCGATCAGTTAAAAAAAAGGAAAAGTAACGAAACAACACCCTAAACGATAATATGTCAACTAAAATTTAAGTGTCTATTTTGCACAGAAATAGTCAAACGGGAAAGCACCAACAACTAAAACAACAATAAGAACTCCTTTGGTTGTGAAGTATAGAGTGAAAAGTAAGGACAACATATCCTCGAAAGCACAAACGATACGAAATGCTTTCGCTGAAACTTTGTCGGAAAAATTTGTAAACTCTCGTGCGCTCTAAAAGCTGTACTTTGTATACATAGATCCTGCAAGTTCGTCAGCTACTTGAAAGGCTTGAAGCTAGCAGCAAGATAAGATTAAACAAGCTTTTGAATTGTTCACAGTAGTCTTGATGTCTTTTGGTCACTGTAAGCATACCTGTACATTGCTGCTCTAAATTATCCTTAACGATGCTTATTTTTAATCGACGAAGATATTTTCAAGTCAAATTTTCGTCGAAGCATAAGGAACATCATAAATATTATCGCACGATTGAGTAATACCGTTTGTAGGACAAATCGCGAGTACGTTAGCGCGCGTATAGACAAAAGTTTGTTCGTATAATCGTATCGAATTTAATTAAAGATTCTTCGAGCGTTAAATTGACATTTGCTTTATCGCAATATTGACTTTCCAAATGTAAAGAGTAAGCGAGAGAGATACTATAAATATGGCATATCAAACGCGTTTGCATGCGGACTGGATGTAATATGACTAACCACAATTTCGAGCCTGGGAAAAAGACAAACAACCGAGACGAAGTCGAGCAGTGGCGCGCAATTCATTAACAACTTTCGAGATCAAGAGGAAGAGAGTGTAACCGAGATAGATAGAGGCAAGCAAGATTTCAGTCCGTAAACTCCGCGTTTATATATACATGTACACCTTAGCACCACCGCAATGCCATCAGAGTAAGTCCATTAGACTGCCTTGCTGTATATAATATGGATACGTATACCCGCACACCTATCCAAAGAGCTTGCCAAGGGTCCTATAGATGTGTGCGAGTGCGGACAAATGGAACAATTATCACCACATGTGTACGTTTCTCACCTACTTCTCGCCAAGAGGGCATTACTATTTCTCTTCTGAGCACGCTTCAGTTGGAAAAAGTACTGGCTAATTTAATGCTATAACGCGCGGACTTGTCCAACAAAACCTGAGTACGTTATTGCTTTTTTTCTCCTGTCCAAGGAGAATGAAACTGATTGTGTGACGATAATGTGCTAATGATACGTAGCCTTGGAAATTCAACAATATTTTACTCTTTTTTTGTAAGAGAAATGCGCAGGGTCGAAATTATTTATGATCGATTGGCTTTATTTGATTAGTTCGTTTTACTCGTGTTGTAAGATTTAAAAAAATCTCTCGTGCCAAGCATCAGAAAAAAGAAACAGCGCATATGTAGAATTCGCAGGGAAAAAAGAGAAGAAAACGCAATCCATCTCAATCGTCGTTGTCGTGCACGTAGGTACTTTCCAGTATATAGCGGCGAGAGGCACGCAATCCTCGCGTATCTTTTTTCCGCGTGAATGTGTACATTATATGTACTCTCGCGAGACTACGACGACGACGTCTTTTGTGTGCTCGCGCGCATAGACCATCGATGGTAACGTTCATGACCGACAAAAGGCCGATAAAAAGACTCTTACGGCACCTTATTTTCCAGCTTTTGCCACCGAACGCGATTCTTTTTCTCTTGCTCTCTCTCTCTTTCTTTTCTTTCTCAGTACATCTCTCTTTCTTTTTTTCATCTTTACTCGTGGGAGATGATGATGTAGTCGCGTGTCTGCTTTTACTCGCACGAAGCTACAAATATTTCGTCCTTTGCATACTCGATGCGTCGCACAAAACTCTGACCCATTTGCATATTTTTCTCGCTCTTGTACTTACCCGCATCTTCGCTATTTCTAAATGTATGTACACTCGCTCGCTCCTTTGTGTAACCTATTGAGCTATATCGAGCTCTCCTTTACTCCTCTAAAATAACGACGAATACATATATTCTCGTCTCTTCTTTTGCATTTATGAATAGATATCTATTATGTCAGGATTGCATTTGCGATCGATTGACGTACATACACATTTTTACATTTATTTTTTTATCGAATCAATAAGATATGCCAATATTTAACATTGAAGCATTTTTTCTGATTCAAAATAATGAATCTTAAATAGTTGAAAAAACAACCGCTTTTAAATTGTTTTCAAAATATTAAAAATTGAAAAAAAAACATTATTTGTACAGCTTTACTTGCAAGTGCTGCGTTCCAATAAATTTTAATTAGCGTCTAATTTTAAGCATAAAAGAGTGTCAGAGTCAATTAAATATATGATACAGTCGAGCTTTAAAATAGTTGTGATTTAATACATTTCAAAGATCTAACTAGCAGTCATACGTCCGAATATCATCATGAACTTTCGAAATCCAAACGAATATCTGACTATTTCTGACAATTCGGAAACTATTTTTAAATATAGTTCTCTATTTCACATTGCTTATCAAAGATTATAAGTTTTATATTAATACCTTAGCACATTTAAAAAAATTATTTTATCATTTCCTTTCAGTTGGGATTTTTCACATATTACACTGTTACAAAAGGAGAAATCAACACATCGGGGCCGGTCCCCATCGACAGTGTATTTATTTATCGACCAGACAAACGCGAAGAATTCTGGAGGTTTGCTTTATACATGTTTCTTCATGCAGGGTAAGTTAAAATTTAATTCTTTACAATATTTAATTAAGTTATTTACTTAGTATTTAATGAGTTAACTCCCGCATGCCAAAATGCCGCTAATTTCGTTATTATACGTAAAAATCATCAACTCATTCCAAGAAATACGTTGCACTAAGTAAATTTTTGCTACCGTAGTAAGAGTTGATCAAGCCATTTTCTACGCAAGGTAAAAAACCAAATTAAAAATGCATAAGAATTTTCCACGCGTTAAAACCACCCACGTCGCAGTAGTAAAATCTACGCTTCAGCGGAAAAAGTAAATCATGCTCAAGGAAAGCACTGCGCACGTCTGAGCGCGATAATTTTGCTAAGCTCAATTGCAACGAAGCCGAGACTTTATAATAGTCTTCGCAGAGCAGGTAGACTCGAAACTAGCTAAATAATCATCCGCGAGGCGTATGTGTACTACGACGACAACGACCGATAAGAAAACATTGCACGAGCCAACCTGTATGAATGCGTGTGAGATTTTCCCGTGGGATCGCGTTCAAGCGACGCTAGCGTAGGACTCGCGCACATAATACTTATGTGTGTGTGTATATATATATATATATGTAGAGCATCAACACCCTGCGCGAGGCTCTGGATACGCACGCGGTTATTTGAAAAATAAACAGGTGCGCTGATAAGACGCACCCGTACGTAGTCGCCTTTGAAAAAGCCCGCACGTATAAGTGTACATATTCTCGGTTCATGTGTAAGACGCCATCGCGTACTTGTGCTGCATGATAATATTCCTTTTATTTTGTAAGTGCTTGAAAAAACGCCGAATGATACGATTTTTATTATCTGTAAATTTGTAAATGTATCATTTGGAAAAATAGTAATGAAACGAATATCTGAATTAAAAATTAGTCGAAATGATTGTTCGTCTCATTCATGAAAATACCAATTTTATATACGAGGTTTTTTCAGTCAAATTTTTGTTCATGAAAAATTCAACCATACAATATTTAATGTAACTTTACTGGTAAATGATTAACATTATTACTCAATCAATTCGAAGTTTGAAAATATAATGAAACTTTTTAACCTGGTAAATGAACATAATAGGAAGACATTCACCAAAATGTACTTGACAAATTTTTAAAAAACCTATCTTACAGATATTCTTATGTGTAATGATGAAATCAAAATTAAGTTTATTCGAACAAATAATGTATATTAAGGGACAAATGAATCATATTTGGATTCACTGATTTGGATTTAAATACGGAATTGTGTGATAGTGATTAGTGTCTGATGAGAATTCGCTTTGTAAAGCAGAGCGTACCGACTCATTTGATTTTGGTACTCATTTTTTTTCTTCGTGTTCATTTAACTTGATTATTGAATCAAAGTAATTCATGTTCCTTGAATTGCGTTTTCAAATGCAGAGTGAGCGTTGAAAGTAAGTTTCTATACTAACCCGCACATAATCTATTATTAATGACATTAAGTTTCATTGAAAATATTTTTTTTCAAAATAATACACAATGCTTCAATAGTAAACATTAGTCTTTCTCCATTATTTTAGTGCAACGCATTGAAAGAAATAATAATATACAATAAATGAATGATATGTGCCAAATTTCAAAATGGAACTAATGAAACGTCACTGACACATGGAAATTATTTTCATACGCAATTCAGCGATAATTATTAAACTAATGAAACATAGCTGAACAACGACTGCTGATTGTCAATACTTATTATACTACGCTTTTCGATCCTCTGCTTTATTTATTAATGCCAAAATTTCAATGGACATAAAATAAACAGACAGAAAAGAATTTATACAGAAAAATATCACTGTGAGTGTGCGTGTACTTGCATGTAAATATACAAGATATGTACGGCAACATTAGTAAATAAAATATAATTCGTGGGAACTACAGAAAACATACATGCATACATGCATATATATAGCTATACATCTATAAAGCATAATACGAGATGGAAGCCGAGGAGCGGCTCAATCGCACTCCAGTGCGAAAGGCTAATTAGCGGAAGTCCCTGCCAAGGCGTCGGGGCTCATCACGCGAACTCTGGAAGCAGCGACAACAACGACTCGCAAGAAGTGCATAATATATACTACATTATGAGATGCTGTGTGCGTTTATTGAAAAAGCAAAAGTGAATCGTGTAAAATACACTTGATGCTCTTTCGCACGTTCCTCTCTCTCGGCCTTTTGGGATACATTATTTTCGTCCGATTATAAGAAAATATATAATATGTGCGTAAGCGGCACTTAGCTCAGTTATGGTTACTCGTTTTCGTGTGTATACAGATTGATTTGTGATTCGCATAAAAACCTCCCGCTTCGCGTATATATATTGTGTAAGCAGATGACGAGCTCTTGACGTGTTGCGGTCGCTTTTGCGGCCTGCGTGCGCTCTCTACTGAAACTTTTAATGCACTCCTATATCGTGTAATGCGCACGAAGGCTTCTTTGCGGTTCTGGCAAACGTCTTTGCCGAGATTCGCTAGCACCGCTTATTTATTTATTTTTTTTTTTTATTGTTATATTAATCGTTCATTTACATTATGCACTTATACACGATTTATGAGATTGACTACGATTTTTCATGTTTTTCTATCTTCAATGTGAAAGAACACGCTTTTTATTAAACTTCGCACGCGATTGCAATTTTTTTTCTTGAATTTTAGTTTTTATTTGCGACTTTTGCATCGACGCGTGATAGCTGACAGCTTATGTTTTTTTTTTTTTTTTTTTTTTTTTTTTCAAAAAAAATAACACGCCGTGACCGAAAAATGCTGATTAATCAAAGCTCTCCACGGCAGAGAGAACAGCGAATGGTGATTAAAAATATCTGGAAAAAAATGAACGCGCGCAGCGAAAACCCATTTATCATCACCAACGGTTCCAGAGCTTTTGTATTATATGCCGAGAGAGAGAGAGAGAGAGGAACAAGCGATAACCGCACGAAAATTACATACAAGTCCGATACAATCGCTCCGGCTCGCGAATAACGGAGGGTTACACGAAGAATTTCAGGACAAAGACGCGACTACGGCGATTGTCCGCCTGCCCCCACTGGCTTCTGGGTTTGCACTAGCGACTATACGATATCTAGTCGTAGTACGGTTATGTGTACATATATATCTAAGTAGAGGGGTACTTTCTTGTGGTACGAAGTTTAACTATAATATGTTCAAAGCTGCTTTCTGTGGACTTGGTTGGCGACTTTCCATCAATCCTGCATAATCCCTCTTTAACAGCTTGTGATATATAAAGATAGATATACATTGGTCTACTAACAATATATATGCAAAAATAATGAAAAAAATATCGTTTTAGTATTAATTTTGATGTTTCAATCTATTCGTCAATATGATAAAATGAAATGCTTCCTTGCTCGAAATGAAACATCTTAGAGCAGAGTATTGCGCAATGAAAAATCGTTTTCCATAATATATTTGAATGTAAGGCATTAGAATATACATAAAATATAGTTTAATAGCTCGCTATATACAATACACGATATCAGCTCGAAGCAAGGAAACGAGAATAAAAGTGTCGATCTTGAATGAAAAACGCAGCGTAACCAGCTTGCCTGAGATATAGAGCTTGCAGAGGGTGGAATATATATCAGACATGGAGTCGTAGCACCTGTATCCCGAGCTTATATATTCCGACGACTCGAAACTTGTATGACACTTCCTATATTATATATACATATACACACGTAGCTGAACAGACACTAACGTACAAGTAGTGGAGTGCGCGGTAGGTCCGTGTATACATACGAGTGCGAAAGATGGAAGTGAATCACGCGCAGCAGCAGCAGCAGTAATACACGCCGGAAACTTGGACCGCACGAGTAAGAAACAGATTTGAATAATGATGTCGGACTGACGGCAGCCGATATATAACGTCGTTGCCGCAAGCCGGCTTCCATCCTCGATTATGCATACACCGATATAACGGCGCGCAGAGAAAAATATTCTCGGAACTACCCCCCGACACTTTGGCCCAGCCGTACACGCACTGCGATGAATATTCTCGACATTTTTTTCCGCGAGCAATTATGCTAATGTCGCGCCATGATTGAAATTTAAAATGCGTCGACTTTTTTTGTCGAAAGCTAAAATAGAGAAAATCTATATATTTTCGTCGGATAATATACTCGAGCCGCGTGATTATGCGCCCTAAATATGTATACGCGCGTAATTCGTTGCACACGCGCAGGGGTGAATTGAACCGCGAAAAACGACGTGTATATAGTTGAGAGCTTGCGATGATTTATTTGTTGCGATCGCATGTACACATACGCCTATAGCCCAGACGCATAGATTATCCTCTGTATAAATAATAACAAGTATATTTATATACAAATGTACATACGCTCGATTAATTTATACCCGCGGAATCTGTCGTTTGATTTATGAATTGGAAATAATATTTTAGCCAATAATTATAGGCAATGCATATTTTACGACAAATGAGAAAAATCATCGTTAGCGTTGATTGTGCAATTCTACTTGCGACTTCTTCGGGTTCCAAACATTTCCAACATTGATGCGAAAAGCAGAAAAGATCATTTCTCGGTCGCGATTCGCAAACGAATTTTAGTCAGCGAAAATTCGAGCTCGCGCTCGGAAAATTATCATCGGAGAAACGATATTAAAATTTTCTTTCGATATTTGCTATTCATTCAATTATTTTTTCAATTACATTTAGTGGTTGTTTGATATTCATTAAAAATGTTGAAAGTAAATGCACATAAAAAGCTTTAGTGTCCATTTGTTCATGGTGTTAGCCCATTAGACCATCACGCCACCTTGATAAAAAGCTCGGTAAGAAAAACAATTGCCAAGCGCAGCCAAGATTCAGGGTCGTCATTTTTCCTCTAATTATATCGTCGCAGCCGCGGCACCCGTACGTTCATTGCTGTTGACACCGTTGCGCGGCCACACTTTTAATGAACGTTCAATCAACGCGCGGTCAAAAGATTAATTAGTTGTATCGAGGCTACATTACAAAGGCGAGCCAGATTTTTTTTAGCCACACGCGGAAGCTTTTTTCCATTTATCCGAAGCAACGAATAATGAGCTCGGGGGTTCTAGGGCTGCCTATATCGATTTTCAATTTATCTTTGGCGTCATCGTGCAGGCCAAGGATGCTCGCATAAAGAGACAGTAGTCGATGTATATTTAAGACTGCGCTACTACTTGCAGCCGATTTTCTCTCAAAGAGCAATTGCAGTGCGCTGCTTTGTACACCGTTCCGAGTCTTAAATCAACGTCACTCGTCATTTTTTCTGACTTGAATTAGATTACCTTTTAAACAAAAAAGAAAAGGTAAGGAAATTACTCCAAGTTGTATTGGTAATACAAAAAAGTATGTACATGTATAGACGACGAAATAAAAAGTAGTGGCAACGGCTCCTCCATTTGGCTGATTGTTCCTACCATCGTTATAGGCAAAGCTCATCGATCGCAGCGAGCGAAAGCTTCGTGTGCACCCGGCAATATAATACAGGCCGCCAAGCTACAGACAGAAAGCAAAAGACAGAGATAGATACATGTATATATGTGTGTATATACCTGAGTGAATTGAGTAATTTCAAACTCGAGATAGAGGGTTATGTACTATTATATGTCTAGAACATAAAGGTAAGGATTGATGGCACGGCTAGATACATTTTTTTACCATCGCAATCGTCGTGTATTAGAAATTGAATAAATGATTTTTCATGATTCATGGATATTATCGAAAGATCGAACCCGCTTGAATAGGTACAAAAAAATTAACGTAAAATTCTCATCTATAGTATGAACTACGATTATTCAAATAGAGAAGAGGCTTGGATCTAAAGCATTGTCGAACACGCGAACTCGCGAATGACTCGATGACAGGTTGCTCCGAATGCGCCTCCTCAATCTTAGCAGTTCAATTCAGTTGGATAGAGATCTTTACGGAATTCATATCAGCCGAGTCGATGGTTTTCTTTATCGGGCCATTTTATCGCTTCGAGTGTATGTACAAGTAATATGTACGTGTAGGCAGCGCAAACAAGCTTTCGACAGTTACCACGTTTTTAGTACTTTCTTGAAGATACGATGGGGATTTTTGATTACATTGTTAGCAGTTTTTTTGTGTGTCAGATTCTACTTTGTTCCGAAGAATACTCACAATCACGTCAAGTTGATAACTTTTTCTGTGCCGATGGACGATTTTCGCCAATAGATTCTTGAAAACGGGTTGTTTCAATAAATTAAAAGTACTTTGATATGTATAAATGCTTATAGATTAGAATTAATAAAGAAGTATATTTTTATTAATACGTGTTTGAGAAAATCAAGTGAATCATACTTGGAAACTTTCACTCTGTCAGTTTTTTCATCTGCGTGAAAAGTGAAAACAGAAACTGTACACGAAGGTGCCCGCAGCAAGAAAAGAGACGCAGTCCTTGTCCTGCGCGCAATAATGTCATAAATAATCGCGGTCTCGTAATGAGAAAGTTTTAAGCGAGTGCCATTAAGTGTAACTGACTAGAGATTATTCTTTGCTCGTTGCAGAGGGAAACAATCGTAGGTATCGTACGCGCGAAGGGTGACGCTTTATATTGATAGGCCATGCAAATTGCCTATTTCCGTGGCTCGTTTCGCTCGCACGCATATAGCTGTATTTTATAGCAGGCTAGAAGCGTCTACTTCGCTTACTGTTTCGTTCGTTTTGTTTTATCTGGTCCGTGCGCGAGCCAAGCAGTACTTTTTCCTTTCCTCTGTCTGCGCATACATCTATCTATAGATATATAAACGTGCTCTAATTTTTTTCCTTCGATACGGACTTTTCATTATAATGCTCTCTTCCGATACCCTGGCCGACTCGTCAAGACTCTTGAGACGCTCCGGAACAATGAATTGTTTTTGGGTCGTCTAAAAAATTATGGCTACTTTAAATTCTTGTTTATGCAAAAAATACGCGTAGGCACGCAAGATGTTGTATAGCGCACGCTCTGGCACGACTTCGTCTTGACTTTCTTTATTTCTCAACCAGACGCGCACTCGTTAAACCGTTTGCTCGTTCAATTGATAAGGGGCCAATGAGAGATACTGCCTCTGCACGATGTTTGTTGAAGTAATTAAAGTTCATGCATTTAAATGAAAAGTCTATGTATAGCTGGATGTATTATATGCATATATAAAAGCACGCGCCAAGAGTGGGAGTTTCGTTGCACATGCGGTGTGCAGCCGAGATATATGTATATGGTCAGAAGCGCCTAGTGCTGCTGCAACTGCTACTGCTGCACGTTTTCAATGAATACAAAATAACTTGTTCCTCCCGCGTACGCCGGATATCGCGAATATATATTTTTTCCCACTTTGAGCATACTAATTTGCTCGTTATAGGTCTAAGTTAGCGATGCCCTCGCAATATAACACGATTTTTTTTTAAATGAATCATTCAGCTTTCACTCGCACTATTGTTGCAAGCGAAATTGATTTTTTTTACTGTATTATTGCTCGGTACAAGTTCCAGATCCCACACCAGCACTACATTTTTAAATGAAATTTGTAATTTTGCTAGATTTCTTACATGATTCAGAGTGGAATTGCCTTTTCAAATATCATGTCTTCCAGTTTCCTACATCACGTTCTCACTCTCTTCAATTTTATTTCTTATTCCTTTATACGTGCCTTACGCTCGGTTGACTTTACTGTCTCGTTTTTTGCCTCTTGGCGCCCCTTCTCGTGCGTATGCACATTTCGATACACGAAAAAATGCATTCCAGAGTACGCACAAATGCTATTCACGCGTGATCCACTCCCTTTTTATGACAATATTTTAGAAAAGAGGCCGTGCCGGCTTTCGATTTTTTTCCCGAGCTATTTCGAATCGGTCCAATGACCCGATGGAAAAATATCTCATTGCTTTTATAAGAGAAAAAGTCCGATGGACTAAGGTTGCGCGTGCGACGCTTTGTGCTCTCGATGCTTCAAACGTGTGGAGGTATTTATTACAAGCCATGTTCATGCAAAACAATGCCTAGCACGTTTAACTTTGAAAGTCACTCTCTGTTCAATTTCTCCCTCTCTATCTTTCTCTCTCTCTCTCTCTCCCTCTGTCTGTATTTTAGCGCGTAAACAATTTCCAAACTTTCGCGCGCGCGCGCGTTACATGTTATTCGCGCAAAGTAGAGAAGTTTTCCATCGAAATTCAACTAGAAACTACTCTTCGAAGCCAGCTCGCGCTTGATTGCTGCGTTAGTATTAGACACTTGCACACACATATGCCATTTAAAACTATACACTCATCATTGGGCTAAAGGTTAACGCTGCAGGCAGCGCGCTAAACTGCCAGAAAGTGTTTGCTCGTTAATCTCATTACAATATGATGGAGAATATAGGCAAGTTTTCTCGGCGCGTGCAGCCGAGTAAATCATCCCGCGCAGCCCAACTACTTGCCTTTTTTGGACTTATGAAAACTAACGAGAACAAAAAATAGGAATGGGAAAAAAAGAATCAGCGGAGCGATGAAAGAAACTTGCGCAAGGACGTAAAAGTTTTGCGCGAGTAAAATTTCACGCGGCCTCGAGCACGTGCGCGCGCGAATATATATATTATACATGCGCTCGATGTAGAAGGAACGAGGCTGCGCGAAGCAGTCATCTTAACATTATCCCATTTATTCGGAGCTCTCGATGTGGCCGCTACTGCGGCGGCTCATTCATCAGTCGTGCACTCGAGGCTCGAGATAAAGCTTTTCGAACCCTTGATAATCTTCCGCGAAACTCGCGCGCGACTATGTATGATTCTCCAGAGCAATTTCGACGCGATATTTTTTGAACGAGTCAAAATACGATAAGCTCGCGCACTCGTGGTCTCAAGCTAAAACTGTACTCGAGCTCGAATGATTCAATTTCCTTGCCACGGCTGATAAGCCCGAGACAACTGCGCACATATCCTCGTACAAATTTAAACGATCCTTTCTCGTGTATAGTCGATTATTTCTAACGAATGCGTTTTTGCTTATTTTTCAGATGGCTTCACTTGCTCTTCAACCTAGGTGTTCAGGTGGTCGTGGGCTTGCCATTGGAAATGGTTCATGGTAGCCTCCGAATAGCCGCGGTCTACATGGCTGGTGTATTAGCTGGTAAGTTTCGATACGTATACTTGGAAAAATACATAAAATCTAATATAATAATCAAATGATTAGCCAGCTGGCTCATGCACAAATTAATGCATTATGCATATTTTATGCGTAGCAGACAAGAAACGCTTTATACGCTCGCACAGCTACTATGTATATTATATACGTGTATGAGCACGTTATACGAGCATAAGGAAGGAAAATCTTTGAAGCGTGAACAGCGCGTACGTACGATGAAATCGCTAATATCGTGAAAGCTTGCCTGCTGATACGCGCAGGAAATATATAGAATAATCAGTAACGGTATATAACCGGCGCGTTTATTTCCATGATTGAAACGAGCCCGCATCGGTGTAAGCAAATCGTTTAAAAACTAAAGATTTGAGTCTTGTGTAAACAATTTCCCAATTATGCTCCAGCTTAATTACTCGCACTTGACTACTCCTCGAGTAGTGCAGAATTAGCATTCTCAAATACTTTGAGAGTGATTCTCGTCCTCTGCGCGCCTGCGTGTTATAGCCACTGGTTAATGGTCTACTATCAGCCGTAGACGACTGGCGGCACACGCACGCACACACACATACACACACACACACACGCGCGCGAGCAGCGCAGACGTTCTCGTATCATGGTCTGAAAGTTTTAATAAATTTCACGGCTTCTGCCTTGTGTGTACACGTACTTGTAGAGCAGCGCACACTCGTAAAGGTCAAGTTATAAGCTATTATTACGGCAATTATATAAATAGACGCCGTGAATAGAGGAAAAAGATGAAGGAAAGCATGAGTAGGTGTGCGCGCGAGCGCCAACAGACGTAGAGTCGAGCTCGAAGAATTCGCACGAGACAGAGAAAAAGACACAATGGCATTCCTTTTTGTCGACACCAAGGAATGAAGCACGAATTGGAAATACAACATCTGCACGGATGTTGACACGATGTCGTGTGCCTGGATTTTTTCTTTTTTTCTCCTTTCCTTCTTTTATTTTTCAGAAAAATCCCATTCGAGTGCTATCGAAAATAACACGCGGTCGGTGTCGCTAAAAAAAAGAAGAAATTCGAAGATCAAGGTGGAATTTAATTACTTTGAAAATTTGTGTAGCAGAAAAAAAATCAAGCATGCCTTAGGCATAATTTTATATATAAACCGTGCATTCCATACGCATTTATATGTTCCCTTTTACAGGCGTTTCACGCGCTTATTTCATATGCACCAGTACTTCCTGTGTGAAGCACCTAACACGCATGGATATATGTATGTATGTATGTATGTATGTATGTATGTGCTTCGTCTATAGTCGATTTGATATGCGTTTTCTCTCAGCCTTTGAGCTCGCTCTAGCTTAGCGTTCCTATCTTATCGTGCATCTTTCGAGGGTAATTAAAACGGCAAGTTTTCTGCATTCGTTCACACGAGCATAGATACATACAGATTTCAAATGGTCAAAGTGCTTGACATTTATTTCGGTTTCAAGCTCATGATCAAGCGTTTTTTAAAGCTCAAATCGTGCTGCCAATCCGATTATTTAAATTCATCCGTAATAAAATTGGAAATTTCACCCTCGTTACCTGCACTTTATGTTGTCTCGAGAATCTGTTTTTTTCTCACTTATTACTCTACAAGAGCGTTTCACTTGATCTTTATAATGAAATTACACCTCCGCTGAGTTTTACCTAATTGTTCGATTAATCTTCATTGTTTTGGCTGGAAAATAATAGCAATTGATCTCAATTTCCAATCAGCAGGATTAAGCATATGCGTGAACCGCTTCATTGTGCGCAAGTGGCCCAACCATCTACCTGTTTATGAATGACCTACTAAAATATCCAAAACATTTCGTTATTAATTTTCAAAAAAATTCCAAAGTCGGTCATTAAAGCACGGTTAAAAATAAAAATTCAAAATGTACGATTAATTTTCGTCAACGATGTTTCACACACAACATTGAAAGAGGCAGAAAAAGCGAGTTTTGCATCCTGCATTCAACCGCATTGGAACACTTCCGTCTATGTAGCCCGAGCGACGCACTCACGTGCATTTTTTTGGCTGTATATTTGCGTTGATATATCGGTTCTCTACGCCCATGACGGATTGGTAGACTTTTTATTTTCGGACATAACGTGAAATTTTTTCAAAGTTAAAATTTCAATGATGTCTGGTTAATTAAAAAACATACGATATAGGCAGTTCCTCTTGCAAGCGCGGCAAAACTATTATTATCGGCGTAAAAGTTGCTTGCATCGCGGACGGCTATCGTGGCACAGAACGGATGGCAAAAAAGATGAAAAAGTCTACTCTCTATTTAGTTTTATAACGCAAAAAAGTGGGACATAATTTTGGAGTTAATTATAACAGCTATAGCAGAACAGTGAACCGTTTCAGCGGGTAAACGTAGAACGCGCAATAGTAGAACGCGAAATGCTCTATATATCTTGTTGAATATAAAAATACGTTCTCTGATGAATGAAAACAAGAAAATATCAGAAATTCTGAGAAAGGATAGCACTTCCCTACATGTACGAAAAATGTAGGAGGAAAAAAATGGAAAAAGTAAGAGATAAGGTAGCTGTTGTCGTGACGCGTGCATACATACATCTTTTCGCCATTGTGTTCTGGTGGATATATCAACGGGATTTTTATGTCTGATGTAATGTATACATTAGAAAGTATAAAAGAAAACGAATGCATCTATGCCATTCCGACAATGATGAAACAATTAGTTTAGCAAGTATACACTCGTGATTTTTTTGAAATAAAAGACTTATTTATTTTGACGAATTTTTTACTTTTTTAATAATACAGTACCGTAGATCTATGCTCAAACTAAATTTTTATCATTGGGTATGCACAAAAACATTAGCTTATAATCTATGATGTTAATTGTGTTAATATTCCTCGCGTTTTCATCAATGCGCAATTCGGATAGCTATTTATCACACTAAAATAAAACTCTTGTCTTTTTTTTTAATTGAAATGCACTTATCGCTTCAAATTTGTGTAGATCGTGTCTTTGTACATTGTGCAGGTGTTCTTGATCCCATATTTTTAAATTGCTCAAGCATCGAATGTTTAAAAAGATATTAGGATTTTTTTTAAATAGCAACGTCAGTTAAAAAGTATAACGAAATTCTGTGCTAATTTAATCGCAAATATGCAACAGAAATAATTAGTTGAAGCGATCGTCGATGGAAATTTCACATTTTATTCGTGAAGTTTTAAATAGAAAATAATCAGCACGCTCCCATTCGATCATTTACAACTGAACTCCAAACTATTCGAAAATCAAACGTAAGAAGCTCTTAAGGATGCAAAAATATAAGAACATCAGAGGCATCGATGAAAACAAATGGAGGTAAAAATAGCGTGCGAGAGTATGTGCAGAGTAGTTACACTTCTCACATTGGAATGGAGTAATGATCGCGTCACCATTGGCGAAAGAGCTGGCAAAACCACAAGGTTCCGCGGAAGAAAAGAAAGAGCCGAGCGTTCAGGAGGCCAGCCAAGGATAAACGGTGAGCAAACCGTAATGTAATAGTCTAATGCGAGTGTGCAGTGCAAGGAGCGAGCGCGCAGATACGAATCGCACACGCGCGACTATACAGCTGTCATTTCGTGGGAACTTTTTTATACATACACGTATCGTAATCACAGGTAAACCGGAAATGACGACGCATCATCAAAGAATTCGAGGTACTTGACGTGTTATTTACCTCTTATCGGGTGAGAATTCTCTTTTCGTCTTATCGTCAAAGCGCAGCCGTCATAATTATTCAAAAATATCCAATCATTTGATTCATGATAAACTTTTAACATCTAGGATAGATCGACTTTTCAAAAGGTTGATTATTTTGTTTTCATCACAAATTGATCGATAATAAACGAAATAGATCGCCCAGAAAAGTGAAATCGGTAATACTAACAATTCTCACGAGACGAGACGAGAGAGATAAAGAGTAAGAGCACAGGTGTTTCGCCAACACTTTTCCCTTTACCTCGTCGATGAATACGTATGTACGCATACATATGTATTATGTATGCGTATACATTAGGGAGAAGCCATAATAGGGTGAATATGCAGCAATGTTTCAAACAGTTTCTTGCCTACTCACACATGCTCTTTTTTTAATTCTTAGTACATTAACAATAGTGAATATTTCTTAATATAAAATACAGTTTTAACTATAAACAGTATTTGTAATTTTACGTGCTTGTCATATACATTGAATTTACTTAAAATAAACTCTGGGCTTATAAAATATAAAAAAATGTGTGAAATTAGGTACATTATAAAGTGCGGTTGAACATATCCCCATTACACCTTTAATTGCAGCCTTAATAATTAATACTTTTTTTGCAATCAGTGAAATACAACGACATCAATACTAATTTTTTTTTAATTTCTGCGATCGAGTGTTATAGTATTTATCTTGCAAAATTTCATATTTTAAAATAAGCGACGATTTAAATTGGTAATTTATACTATTTTTTCAGGTTCTCTTGGTACGTCAGTGTTTGATACGGACGTTTACTTGGTAGGCGCCAGTGGTGGTGTTTATGCTTTACTTGCCGCTCATCTAGCCAACGTATTACTCAACTACAACAACATGGAGTTTGGAATAATTCGGTTAATCGGCATTTTTATAATCGGTGAGTTTTAAAAAAGAAAAAAAAACTTCATTCAACCACACGTTCTCCTAAGCCGGTCGTAGTTTTTTCATCGCAAAATTCCGCACGCTGATTATGCAAATGTCCGAGAAAGGTAATCAGATATGCTTGCGAGGACATTTTTTAATATGCCAAATGCGTCAGTTTTCGTCAGCTACTGGGTACACGGACATTAACATTACGCCCTCCTAACGCTTCTATAATATTTCTTCGTCGCTGACGTTTAATGCCGCGGACATTTCGTACTATTTTTTTCTCTCGGGTCGAGAGAGCTTTCCAGTCATTTTTCATTCCTTCTACTAATGTCATCGGAAAATGCGATATAGTTGTAAGTTACCAGAAAAAAAACCTTAAAATATCTACTTTGTGAATGAAAAAAGAATGTGGAAAGCTCCCCAAGTGTTTGAAAAATTTTCACGCATTTTCTTCTATCCAGAATTTAAAAAGGAAAATATTTTACTTTCCGCGGTGTAAAAACCAATTATCTTTCTGTTTAACGTTTACGCTGGTACTGCTCCTCTCTCTCGTTTCCTCTTCTCCTCATCCCGATAGCCGATGTATTCATCACGAGCCGTTGCAAAACTCGATTACTTTTGAACACACTTTTAATTAAGAGATAAAGAAATGTCCCGTGCACACTGCTGCGTAAGCTATTTTTTCTCGCTCACCGATTTGGTGAGTCGATACTTTTTCTCCCAGGCTGTCGTTTGTTTGAAAAAAATACTTTCAATGAAATTGTCTGGGTTACGTCACTCGCCACATCCTATATATTTTTATATGTACATTTATACTATATGATAAACAGATCTATTGTCGACTAAAATATACCTGCAAAAAGCAGCACTTACCGCTTTTTGTCATATCCGCAAAAATAATGTGTACACAGGAATAAGTCGAATAGTATTACGACATTATTTAACTTGTAATCTATCTTTAAATTACATGTCTCTCGTAGATAAAAAGTAACAGTTAAGAAAAAACATGCACATCGTACTACAAATTATCAATAAATTATCCGCATAAATTATACATTGTGTCATGTATATATTTACAAAAAAACTACCATTAACTTGTACATAGACCAGACATTTATACATCGACGCGCTGTGTAGAGTAATTTTTACCATCGATTTTTCTCTTAATCGATTGTCATTATCATTTTTAAAAGGCTCTGATGGTTTATCTAATACATATTTACACTTACGCGAGCATAAATAAACTCGTAATGTATACATTTTCCTAGATGTTTATCTTATGTTTACCGATCATCGTACGAACGGGGTATAAATGTGTGTCAAAATAATAAAAAAAACTTTTTACGCGATTATCACAATTGATAATGATTCAATATATATGTGTGAGTGAAATAGTTTATACAATTTAGCTGTTACTATTGCTCTGAAATTTATTTTTAAAGTTTACTATCTGTTCCGAGAATGCACCGCGTGAGATTCCTTCTTTTTTATTTACTTAGCTGATATGTCAAAACGAAAGTATACACCTGCGTTGCGGAAGTATAATAACTGAAGTTCTTTCTTATACGATCCCGTGCATTATTATTTATAATAGTGCATTATAGATCTAACGGGATCACTGCAGTATTTTTTTCCAGGTGCACAAAAAGCTCAGGTGTACATGTGACATAAAAAAAATAAAGAGAGAGAGAGAGAGAGAAAGAGAGAAAAAAACAATAGGGAATTGTCTCGTGCGAAAAACTGAATTTTGCACATTTTCCTGCAATGCACGCTGACTCCCAAATACGGAAATATAAAACGAGTTTTAAACCAGGTGTTGTAGGATAATTTTGTGAACATATAAGTGTGAGTTTTTCGTCTGACATGAGGAGGGTAACTAATGATCCTTTAAAATCAAACATCCCATGGAACCGACGCAAGACGTTACTTCAGTGGATGGACTCTATAGAAGCACTCAGTTTACATCCTCACTTGATTTTTTATATTTTATTGCAATGTATCGCGTAAACTCATTTATGAGAGTTCTTGAGTTTTACCATTCCCAACTGAGCCACAGAAAGTGAACAGAAGCGCTAAACGATGATGTAGTGCATAAATAGAATCGATTGAAAATTGTTCTTTTAATTTGTTAAAAATAAAGCGCGAGTCATTTTGTTTCACTTGTTGCGGTCGGAAATAATGTTCTTATATCGATTAAACTGCTGTACCTTTCATTTTTATCATAAAAAGATTGATCTACTCTTAAGTACTGTTGAAAAATAAGAAGTATAAGGTTGAATGCGCGTGCGGTGCAAAATAACTTTTTATACGCATTGCGTTTAAAATTCATTACCTATCGCAGTTTTCATAATTCGTTAGCTATCACTTGCTTTTGCAAAAGTACTGAAACATTAAACCCGAGGCAAATCTACGTACAAAAAAATCTTTTGATGCTTTTATTATCAGGCAGAATTTTCTATTCGAGCAAAGAAGCGCAATCTTTACGGTGTACTTTATTATTATTTGCGGAAGGAGCAATTAATAAATTCAGGACCACTAAAAGCAACGATTTTTTACAATAAAAATATTGTTAATCGGGCGATCATCTACGATGTGACTTTCATTTATATTAACGCGCCGATGTCAATGCTAGTTAGGTGTACCTTACCAGTATGGCGAGTAAGTGCGCAGTGGGAAAGAAAAAGTGCCAATAAAATCGGCTGGGCATTCTTCGTGTATTGTTTTACCTCCGCCTGCAGTAGGCTGCAGTTAACACGTAATGAGGTACTTTCCTGACCTTCGTCCACGTCAGTATATGCACACTTGTCTCTCTACAAAAGCCAATATTTCTGGCAAATGACTCGATTTTGAATCTCCGATAAGCCCAACTATCCGATCGATCGCTGCGGCTGTTGCTTTTTTTTCATCAGATCGTCGCATCGATTGCTGAAATAAAAAATAAAAATAAATAAATGGCAATAAAAAACAAATCGAAAATTATACACACGTGTGCCTGCACGCAATATCTCGTTGCGAAAAGACAAAAGAATCAGAGGCTGATACACGTATATATATATATATTTTTGTGCAGTGCACAACTGCGACTGCTGCGTCGGCTGATTTATTGTCATTCGATTTTACTCGTTGCTGTTGTTGTTTGCATTCGCGGCCTTGACGCGATCACACTATTCAATAGTAAATGAATGTATATATAGCGACATGAAAAGGGACGCTGATAACCCGTCAAAGCTCGGTGCTGCTGTTTGTAAACGCGCTCGAATTCGAAATGAACAGCTATTCGCCGAGCAGGTTCCTGTAAAATCTACATAACAAAACCGACTGCTTTTACCTTTGAAAAAAAAGTAAATTTAAGCGAAATTTTTTTTAGTCAAACGATTGTAACGTAATTATGGCTTGATGTTTCAGCGAGTGCCGACGTCGGATTCGCCATCTACCACAGGTACGCAGCCGAGCAGTTGGGGCGCGAGCTCGGCCCTCCAGTCTCCTACGTGGCTCATCTGACGGGCGCTTTGGCCGGCCTAACGATCGGCTTACTAGTCCTGAAAAACTTCGAGCAGCGCCTGCACGAGCAATTACTTTGGTGGGTCGCCCTGGGCGTCTACGCGGCCTGCACCATCTTTGCGATCATGTACAATCTCATGCATCCGGATTATCCATGACGCGAGTATAGCTTCGCTTACGGACACCCGATCAAAACGACGTAACGCGAAGCGCACCACGACTTCGACGACGATGCTCACCTTAGCCTCGTGATCCTGTGACTGAACCACACACGTTCGTGCGCCTCTTTTCTCCTCCGTTTCTTACCTACAACTCAACATTATTTAGGCTTTTTTCTCATTATTTCTTGCTATGCATGCTCTCAAAAATCAGTACATGCCAAAGATGTTACGCTTAGTCTGTGGGTATCAGTTGGAAAGAGGTGCACGCAGCCATCATTACGAATGTCAAGAAGCCTTATGATATTGGTTTACTTTTTAAATGACTGAGGAAGAATCGTCGCATATAATTCGAAGAATAAAAACCCAGACAAGACTGAATAAGAAAGTTTAGCGCGAAGCTACATGCGCTTCGCGCTGGACCGATGATAAATAACTATATTATATGTATATATAGTATATAGATACATATAAATGGTATCTATGTATACATATATATACATAAATAACATAGCATTATAATGTATTTGTACATAAATTAACTTTATTATGTATGAACCGAAAAAATATTTTTCTGTATAATAGGCTCGTGTGTAAATATGTACAGCGTTTCTCAAAGAAATGCTTAATTATATATGTAACAAAACATTTATTATAATACTTGTGTGTCTTCTTGTCTGTTCGTGTTAATAGTATTCTTAAGAGTAATCAATAGTCTCTCAGTTCGTTTTGATTTAGTTTGTTTTTTAATTATTTTCATGTATGTCGCAAGTAAATTCTACATTTGTTAAATGTCAAAAATGTTGTTTTTCTGTTAAATAAAAATCTTTGTGTTGCGAGAGAATTCAATTCTCTACTTGTATGGAAAAAGAAATATCTTGTCGCGATTTCTTGTTTGAGTTCCTGACTTTTTGCATATGTTATAAATTTGAAAAAATTAATAAAAAAACATGATAAAATAGTTAAATACAATTTAGCAAAATACCTTCACTGTGTTCTTAAACTGCGAGATATAACATTTAGATGTAACTCGATTGTCATTGTTCGTGGTATAATTTATTTAGATAAGAAAAAGAGTGTAATTGCTGTGAGGACTGAGTAAAAAAGCATTCACGCTCAGTAAGCTCAAGTTTGGCCGACTATAAGCGAGTTGTGATCGACGAAAGAAAAAGCTCGCCAGCACAAAAGTTGAAGCTGCTTCGCTTTGAAAAACTTTCGAAAGAAGTATCTTATGAGCTTTTGAGGAGGATATTTGAATATATCATGTATGTAAACATTATGTCTGTACATCTGTAGATTGTCGTAGTCGGGTTCCACCAATTTCACGATCGTATTTTAATTTGTACATTTTGTAAATTAGTGGAAAAATTGATTGTTTTCTGTTCGAAAATAACGGCATGAACTAAATGAGAAAGAATGTGGATGCGAGTGTTCAATAGAGAAACTGAATCTTTGATTAAAGTAATCGAATGATTCAGGCAGTATCAGTTGCAACGAAGTATTTCACAAAACGCACTTATGAATATGATGAGTATAGGTATGAACGATTCTAGTCAATTAATAGAACGCACCATTAATGTATGAGCGATAAATAAAAGGGTCTCGATGTATCTTTTTCTCTCTAAATGATCACAAGTACAATTTGAGCAGTAGTTAATTGAAAGATGGTAACTTGTAGTGTACCTTGGAAGATAAAACAGTCTTTTTCATGAATGCTATATAATTGTTCATTTTCGTTTGCTGCATAATTTTTTTACGATAAGGTATCATTTATCTTTGCATTCATGCCTTTAAAATTTATTTTAGCACGTTGTCAAATTATTTACAAATGATTTTATCAGTAGATGTTACATGAAAAATCGTCATATTCTAAATGTTAAATTCTGAAGATGAAGCCTATTTTTGTGACGATTTTCCGATATTTTTCGTAGATCTACAAGAACTCTCAGTAGATGTATTAATGTGTTAGCATTTATAAACTTATTTTTCTATATTGTATGCGTGCATTTATATCAGTTCTCAGTTGAATTATTTGTAAGTATTAAATTTCCTTTTGTGAAAGCATTTAATAAGTACTCTTGTTTGAATT
Organism: Trichogramma pretiosum; assembly: GCF_000599845.2. NCBI lineage: Eukaryota > Metazoa > Arthropoda > Insecta > Hymenoptera > Trichogrammatidae > Trichogramma > Trichogramma pretiosum. Next base: position 2,614,815 of record NW_019641652.1, on the reverse strand, counting down.
TTTTAATAGTTGTGTTATCGTGCAAACATTTTTTAAAGAAAATTATGTTTTTAAGTGTAACAAGAGACACATAATTATGAAATGTTCATAATTTGAACCATTCCTCGTAAAGATATTAAAATATATTTAAGATTAATTTTGTAATGACTGACGTATTTGCTTTATAGTACGTACATTTAACAATAAAATTATTTTCAAAAGGGTTCTATAAATATAAAAACAATGAAAGGTTAAAAATGTACGGCGAATGGTTCATTAGTGCATATAAGAATGTACTGCTGATAAAAGTAAACATCGTCATGAAGGTTTTTCATAATTCTATTATTTGCATCTGTAATGAGATCTAGAAATTATATTTTAAAAGATTCTAAAGTGCACACAATTTTCAGTCTGATAAACATGAGTTAATTTAATTTAATTCATTATTGTAATAGTTAGTCAGAAGTCCACAAGCCAAAGAGGTGGAGCTAGTGTAAAAAACAGTTTTGAATGTGTATACTATTAACTCAACAATGATTCCTCGCTAGAATAATAATATTAATTAAAAGCTTATCGCTGGACGAAACAGATGAGGTGCAATGTGATGAAAACTGTAATTCCATATTTTGCATGCAATTCTGAATGCAATGAATATAAAGCATTAAAATAAAATATTATCGTTTCTTCATTCACATCTATTTTTATTAGCATTGATCAATTTTTGAAACATATATAATTACTCAATAATGTCTACATTTTTTCCAAAATGATAATCTATACCTTGATTATAATATTAATTTTAAATTATCATGTATCAAATCCAATCGTTTAATAAGTCTTAAAATCATTTTCCACGAAATATCTAATTGTACATATTACGATTTAAGATGATAGATTTTCAATCTGATGAATTTTCAACATTTAATAATTTCATATTATTTCTATTGCTAAGAATGGAAATGTTCAAATGTATCGAGATACTTTCAATTAAAGGGGCAATAGTGTTTTCTTCGTATTTTAAATATGGTACAATCTATTTACTATTGTACTACTGCTGAAAAAATTTCACGAATTAAATAACAACTTCCAGTTTGATGAAAATACTAAATTTCATATGATAATAATGATTATAAAAGAATCGTAAGTATTTGTATGAAAATATTACTCATGATTAGGGATGATATTTTGATTACTTATAGCTTTATACCTGCAGTAAAATCCTTCTTTTTTCAAGTACTGTTGAGAATAAATTGAAGTTTTATGAAAAATACTGTTTTTTATACCTAAAATCATTTATAAATATAAGAATGAAGATAATGATATAAAAAATATTTTCAAATTAAGTTAGCGCATTCAGGTTTATTTGAAATAAATTCTTTCAATTATAAAGAACAAAATTATTTTTTATTACTATTTTCTTACAACTTTATATAATAAAATAACTCCTTAAGGAGATAATATTTGTTTTTTATTTACAATTTATACATTTTTTATAGTTTACAAATATATTACGTAAAAACTAGTTTTTAATTTCATAAAAATAAATTTTCCAAGTCATATCTAATGTCTTCATCAAGGCATTTTTTTTTTAACACTTTTAATGGCGTTATATTATATTCACAATTTATTAACTCAAATTCATCGTTAAGAATTTTGGGCTCTATTTCAAACCGTGTTTTAAGAAAATGGTGCACACTAGTTTCATCTTTTAATGCATTAAAAATTTGTCTTTCCTTCTTTTCTAAAACTTTTTCTAGCATAAAGACAAAATGATGATGCATACACATAAATGGAGTAGACAATGTTGCTGTTATATTGAGCCAATCTTGAATACATTCTAAAGGAGTCCTTATAAAACCAGAAAATAATGCTGGATTGGTTAATAAACCTCCAGCAACCATTACACCATTACATTGGGATTCATGATATAATAATTTGGCATCTTCAAGTGATCGAACATTTCCATTAGCAATAACAGGAACTTGCACGCTACTAATGGCAAGTTTCAAGTTTTCCAAGTCAATAGGTTCATTTCTCATTTCTGGTGTTCTAGCGTGTATTGTCAAAAAAGAAGATCCAGCCTTTTCAATTTGCCTGCACAGTTCTATAGTTTTCTTCATATCTTTTAATAGACGTATTTTAACAGAAACTGTAAATGGCTTTGGTATCCTATTTCTAACTTGCTGGATTAAATCTTTGACTAATTGAGGTTTGGATAATAAATCTGCCCCATATCCATCATTCATTGCCCATCTTTGTGGACATCCGCAATTTAAATCTACTCCGTTGGAGTAGCTGCAAAGAAGCATGAAGACATTGATTAATTATTTAATATTATTCAAATAAAATTTTAGTCAAACTATACATACGGAGCTATCAATTCTGCAGCTGAAGTAAAATCAGTTGTTTTTTTAGCTGCAAATTGAACTATTAGAGGGGTATCACTAGAACTTGTAGAAAACTCACTATCTCTAGCTTTTGATGATTGAACAAATGAATCAGCAAGTATCATTGGAGTAAAGCAAATATCACAATCATATTTTCTCACTAATGTTCGGAATGGAAGCCTTAAAATAGTTTTTTGTTGTTTAAAAATCATATTTTAAATTTATTGAATGATTTTATCAAGTAAAATTTAACATACGTACTTGCTATACCGCACCATTGGCGCACATATTTTTGTCATTTGTTTATTAGTTAATAATTCTAAAATATCTTGCGACATTTTATGAGTAGATATAGATTCAATGAGCCGAAAATACTTGAATAGTTTAAGTCAATGAAAATTTCAGTTTTTTAAAACAGCCTGAAGTCAACGTGCGTCGTGCAACTTGTGTACATACATACACATACTACATTCGTCTGATATAGCAGACGAAAGATGAATTATTTTGAAATCTTTTTGAAAAAATTTCTTCATTACCGATAAAATTTGGAATTTAAAAATGTTGTAAAGTTCGACATTTTTTAAAATAATATTATAAAGGAGCTCTTAAAATAGAAGGTTTGAATAATTATCTTTGAAGGCAACAATTCAAATCGTACACTCTTTCAGTTCTGTCTACGAATTATTAGAAGTAAGTAAAAATTTAAAAATATGAAATAAAGTAAGGGATTAAAGAAAAAAATTAAAATATTTTTATTACATCTTTTCATGGTTTATTAATTAAAATTATACGTCAAATTATTTCTACAGTATAAAAATATTAGAGCTAGATTTTATTTTATATTGTATTTTTCTTTGAATTGTAATTTCCTTTTTTAACTTTCTTACGGGGAAAATTAGTACTCACAAATTTTAACCACCACTTAAGATCATGTTTTTTAAAAGTTGCAACAAATTTTTCTTTTAAACTAGGTGAAAGTTCTTCTTTAGGTTGCCATTGAATAATCACCCTCATTATTTTATTATAATTAAATTTACTAATACTTAACAAGCAAGATACTATGCTTTCTTTTAAATCATCATCGTCAGTGGCTTCAAAGACATCACACAATTGATCAATTATGTCTTTGACATCATTTTCTTTATCAGTAGTTGGGAACGTTCGTAAAATATTTCCTAAAAATTTTTTCAATTATTTGTCATAAAAACTTCTTGTAAATTCGTTAGAATAAAATGGAATTGTTTAGCTCTCAACTTACCAAGCAACGGTAAAATTACACTTGGTGATGGATTTACTTTATTTACTATCATAATTTTCAGTCTGTTGACAATATTTTTTATAGTCCATTCCGTTCCCATTTTTTTACAAAATATTAGAATAGCAGTACTTGCACCAGGTGTGTCTTCTAAATAAATTAAAGTACAATTTTTTTCTTAATAACAATTTCGATTCGTTATAAAATTAAATGGATTTTCATTACTTACTTAATAAATGTTCTATGAGTTCTTCTTTAAATTTTGAATCATCATAATCTGAATTTGGGTATTCGTAATACATCGAGAGTAAATTTTTCAAAGTCATAAGCTTAGGAAATATTCGCTTTGGATTCATACTCATGATTGTATGTACCAAAGTTTTTACAAAAATATCTATAAATATATTACGTACGTTATTAACTTTGTCATAAAAATTTAATTTAAAAAAATGCTCAATTTTATACATACCATTATTGGAATCATGTTTAGGAATTAACTCTGACCATGATGTTAAAGCCACGTAAATGCAATTTACAGCTCTCATGTTCAATGAATATAAAGCATCTAATAAAAAAATTCTTACTTTTTCACGATCTCGCTTGATTCTGCATAAAACAATCAGAATACGGAAAAGCCTCTCAACTAATGAAGCCTATAAAAAAAAAGAAATGGGGTAATTTTGTTTTTTTTTTTTTGTAAATGTTTTTTTACTTACTTCTTGAGCAGGTTGAAGTCTGAAAAGTTTGAATTGTAATGCTTCTACAACAAGAGTTCCAAAATCTGGATTATGTTTTTCAATGCTTACAATCAGAGTTACTAATTTTTGCTCTGAAGGAGTCATCAGTGGTGCTGGAGGTGTATGTGTTTTATCAAGAGCTTCATCGTCTGTAAACTTATAAGCTGCATGCTCAATCATAACACTAAAAAAAATTAAAAATTATATTTAATAACTAATTATTTTATGAGTTAGAAAATGAATTTAAAATGAATCTTACAATGCAACCATTTTCCAATCATTGAATTTTACTAAATTTTTACAAACACTATCATTTATTTCTGAATTCCATTCTTCTGCTTCCATCAAAGAAAAGATTTCTTCATCAATGAATTTTTTTTGTTTTCTTACTATACCATGATGAATATTGTTTTTCTGTACTTTTAAATTTTCTATTGGTGCAACTAAACATTCATTCAAACATTTTAAAACAAATGAACTTGGCAAACTAGTGTTCTCTTCATTAATTCTGTTTATGTGTTTTAATTGCTCCAAACTTTTAGCTTTAGGAGTGTCACTTTTATCATTTTCACTTCCATTATTATGATATAAATTAATTTCATTGTATGAAATTAATTGCCTCGAGCGTAATTCTCTACCAGGGCTACAATCAATGTTTGGACTTTCTGATTTAATGTTTGCGATAGAATTTTTAAGGCCAATGATCTTAGTTTTTTTCGAAGGGCTATCATTATTGTCATTGTCTATAACAGTAACTGATTGATTTAAAACATCTTCAGTACATTTTTGAGAAACCTCCAAATTTTCTTCTAATTTAATATTACCAATATCAACCGGCATACTTTTTTCCAGTTTACCATGAACTGATTCTTGTAGAGTTTTTGGATTCTCTGTCAACTTCTTAGTCTTGGATACAAAATTATTTTTGATTTCTTCTCCAATTTTAAAAGAATTTTTGGAATTCGACAATTTCCGTCTCTTCGGTTGTTTAAGAGTGGAATCTTGAGAAAATATTTTATTTTCTCCAGATTGCATATGAACATTAGAAACATTATTTTGATTCATTGAAGAAGATGGAATTTGTTTTGTAGGTTCTTTTTTTATAATATCTAAGTTTGATTCTTTGTGACATATTTCATCCAAATTTGTTGTCAAAGCTTTTGATGTAAGAAGTTTTGTTGATTTTTCTGAAATAATTTCTGATTTTATTGGCTCACTTTTAAATTGTCTCTTTTCCAATGAATCTTCGGTTAATTCTTTGGAACATATTTCGTCTTCCTTGGATTTTATGTCTTTATTCAAGTCTGTTCTTGTAGCTTTTGACTTGATTTCAGTTTTATTCTTTTCTATTTGTTTTATCTTTGATTCTTGGAAATATGTTTCATCTTTTTCAGATTCTGTGTCACTATCCAAAACTAATTTTGGAGCTTCTGCAGATTTTTCTGAAATATTTATAGAAATTATTGAGTCATTTTCAGATTGTTCATTGTCTAATGAATCTGAAAACGATTCTTTGGAATTTATTTCAATTTTTTTAGACGGTGTATCTTTCGCCAAAACTGTTTCCGGTGCTTTTGATTTAGAAAGAACTACTGATTTTTTTGAAATATCTTTCGATTCATTTTGCTCAACTTTAATTACTTTGTCCTCCAATTGATCTTGGATCAATTCTTGAAATCTCGGTTTATCTTCTTCGGATTCTGTGTCACTGTCCAAAATTAATTTTGGATCTTCTGCAGATATTTCCGAAGTATTTATAGATATGATTGAGTCTTTTTCAGATTGTTCATTTTCTAATGAATCTAAAATCGATTCTTCGAAATTTCTTTCATTTTCTTTAGATAGCGTATCTTTAGACACTGTTTTCGAAACTGTTTTAAGTACTTTTGAATTGGAAAGAACTACAGACTTCTCTGCAATATCTTTCAACTCATTTTGCTCAACTTTAATTATTTTGTCCTCCGATTGATCTTGGATCGATTCTTGAAATTTCGATTCATCTTCTTCAGATTCTGTGTTGGAACCCGAAAATTTTTTTGTAGTTTCTGCAGATATTTCCGAAGTATTTTTCGAAATTATTGAGTCTTTTTCAGATTGTTTATTTTCTAATGAATCTAAAATCGATTCTTTGGAATTTGTTACAATTCCTTTAGATGGTATGTCTTTAGCCAAAGCTGTTTCTGGTGTTTTTAAAATGGAAAGCACTACGGAATTATCTGAAATATCTTTCGACCCATTTTGCTCAATTTTAGTATCTTTATTTTCTGCAGTAGTTTTTGTCTTTATTGACCCAATTTCAGTTTTTTTCTTTTCAGATAAATTTTCGATGGATTCTTCAAAACATTTTTTATTTTCATCAGTTTTTGTGTCTTCACCCAAAGTTTTTTTTGAAGCTTCAGATATTGTACAAATTATTTTCTGCTTATTAGATTTTACGTCAATTTGTTGCTTCAATGAATCTTGGATGGTTTGAAGATTGGATGGTTTTGGTGTTGAAGCTATTATATTTTTATCCGATGTATCTACTAATTTTGGTGAAGTTTTAGGAGTATGTGCTATTCGCTTTTTTGTTGGGATAACAATACTATCATTAACACTCATACAAGATCCGCTTGATGAATTCAAAGTATTTAATGTTGCTTTTGGTACAGCAGTTTTAATTGGAAGTTTTTTGGTAATATTTTTAATATTCCGTATCTTAAAAAGCAGTTTTTTTCTTTTGGGATTTAAACCTATTTTTTTTGTTTTGGTCTCAATTGAATTTGGTTCTGTTTCTATTGATGAATTTGGTTCTGTTTCTATTGATGAATTTGAATCATCTGTGCTACTAAGGGAACAATTTGTCTCAAAATTCAATGCAGAGTCATGTTCAACATCACTCATAATTTTATTAGTTACACTTTTTTCTGTATTTTTCTTTAAAGGTTCATTAGAAACGTTTTCAAATTTGGCATCTTTTACCTTATCAATATTTTGTTCATTTGAAAAGCAGCTTGCTTCAATATTTTGGGTGCTGTCATTTCTAGTTGCATTTGATCTGTAACTTACTTCATCTTCTTCTTCATCACTACTTAGCGAATCTTTAGATGAATCTGAATCCTCAGATAAGTGTGATGAATCTTCAGAAGATTCAGAACTTCGAGATGATTTAGAATCGTCACCTACAAAACCCTGAATTTTTTCATCTTTAGTTTCATTATCAATATTTTTTTCTGGGCTCATAACTTTTGAGCTTGTTTGATTTTCTTTAGAAACATTATCGTTATCTGATAAATCTTCAATGTCTTCACCAAATATATCAATAACTGTCTGTTTTAGTTTACTTTTACCTTTCACTAAATTGTTTGGATTTGAATCTTCATCTACTTTATTTTGATTATCAGCTGCATTATTGTAAGGTACTGTCGTGTTTTTATCATTAGAATTTAGACTTCCTTGATAATCACTTCTGACTTCATTTTCTAAATTACAAGTTACTTGTGAAGTAGATTGAATATCAGAAAAAGTTTTTGTTACATTTTCTATTGGATTGATAACCTTTAGGGGGCTTGAGGTTTTATTATCGTTCACTGGATTTGGGGACGTATTTGATTGTAAAGACTTGTTATTTAATTTAGGATCTGTTTGATCGTTATTAAATACATTTTCAGTTGCTTTGGTAGTGTTAAATTGAATGCAGTTACTTTTAAGATCGTTGCTAGTTAGAGAATTAAGAGATTTTGTATCTTTAATTGTTATGAGCTTCTGCAAATTATGATCATTTCTTATGCTACAAGATTGAAGAATATTTTTTGGAATTGGCCGTATCTTTGTAGAGGTATCTTGTGTTTTGAATACATTTTTAGACAACATAGTTGGCCGATTACTTTTGAAACAGTTAATATCCTTTTTGGAATTGATAGCCTTAGAAACTGATTTTGAGTCACTTTTTATCAGCTGATCATTCGAATTGATATTTACTTCCTGCAAAATAAAATAATTAAACATTTAATTAAGCTTATTCATGATAATTTTTTCAGATCAATTATTATTATTATGAAGTTTTACCATATTGAGAGTTTCGTTTGGTGATGTATCATCATCCTCACTTAAATTTAAATCAGAAACTATAATAGAATTAAGTATGTTATTTTCATTAACATTAGAATCTTTAGTAACTATATTATCTTTAGTAACAGTAGTATTTTCTGTAACTATTTTTCTTTTTTTCTCAAGTGGTTTGTCACAAGAATATAACGAAGGTTTTCTTTTCAATCTATTATCAGTTTCATCAATTGTCCAGTTATCATTGGAAGAATTATTTTCCATCGAAGTGTTTTGGCTTTTTTTTAACTTTTTAATTTGTTTTGTTTTGTAATTTTTCTTTTCTTGTCTTGCACTTTTACTTCCATCATAATTATTTATGATGATTTTTTTAAAGTTATACTTTTTGATGCCGACGTCTCTATCATTTTTAGTAATTTTCTTTCTGTCCCTTTCAAGTCTTTTGTTTTTTGATAGTAATTTTTTATTTTCCTTTTTCAATTTTTCCATAATTCTGGAAAATTTATTTACTTCCATAAATGAAAAAGATGGTTCTGTAGAATTTTCATTCAAACTGAAAGAGTTACTTTCTTCAAAGCTTTCCTTATAATTGGGAGAATTTGATTCATGTTCAATTTTTTCTATGTTGAGCGAAGGTAACTTTGCTGAAAATAAGAATTATTTTTTAATACATTTTATTTACACTAAAGTTATTAAATGTATTAATATTTATTAAAATTCATAAACAAGACTTTTTGCAATTTTTCTATTGTAGTGTTTTAAACAACAAATAAATATTTTTAAAACAGTTTTAGAATAATACTGTTCTCATAAATATATCATGCCAATTTATAATGAAAGTATTTTATTACATTTAATTGGAGTATAATTTTTCAATTCAAAGTTAAAAGAATAATGATTTGCAAAATAAATAAATTACTTGGCATACAATTTTGAAGAACAGAACCTTACTGAGGTAACAATAATTGAAGCATTCACAAACACTTTTGTCTAAATATTATCATGAAATTACTTATTATTTTAAAATTGTTGATACATGCAAATAAGAAGTGCAAAAGGTCTTTTTATACTATTAAAAAAAAGTAAAAAACTTACCATGAGATGTGTGTAGAGGTAGAGTAGACATGGATTTTTCAAATGGTTTGGATACAGGATTACACCCACGACATTTATCACAATAAGGGGTATCAGAATAAGTTGTATTAACATATTTGTCCACTAATAAAGGTTTTGAAGCAGCTAAAATTGAAAATTGTTCTGCTAATAAAATTAGTGTATTTTATAAGATTTGATTTATAAAACTTATAAATAATTTACCGATGGTTTGAACAAATGCATGTTTTTTATGAGCAGCAGGCTTTGGATTCATTATTTTTGTTGCTTTTGTTTTTTTCATAGCTTCCTTTAATTTATCATTTTCCAAACCTAGATCATTTATCTTGAACTGAAGTTGTTCCATATGACTGCTTTTTTCATCTAATTTTATTTTCTGTTCTGCCAATTGTGTTTGAAGTTTTTCCTGTGATTCCCGCCATTCATTTATTTGCTAAAAATGTCAATATTATTGAGGTGATTGAATATTCACAATATCAAAATATAAAAACATACCATTGAAAATTTTTGGCAATCTTTTTCAAGTGCATCTATTTTTTCATCCTTTCGTTTCGTTTCTATTAATTTATCATTAAACTGTTTCAACAAGGAGCTGAAAAATTGAATGAGTTCAGCAACCATAGATGAAATTATACCAAATTATATTTGAATATTAAATAAATAAAATGAAAAGTTTTTATTGTACAAATTCAAACTTTGCATTGTTTGCACTTACTCAGTTTTGATAATTTTACTCTTCAGCAAAGTGATATATCTCAAAGTTGAGTCTGGAATGGATTTATTTTCTGCTTCTGCAGCCATGATGTTATTTTATTTAGGAGAATATGTATTTTAGTATAAATAGTAAGAGATAATGTAAATAAAATATTTCCTTGATACTCGAGTCGATTTCTTAGGTTAGGTGACTGCACAAATCAGTCTTCCAACTTTATCCTTATTTTTATTAACGTTTTTTATCAGTTCAAACTCGTATCGACGAAGCACGTAGACTTAGTTTTTCTGCTTAAATCGTTATGTTTATTATTTAAAATATTAGAAAATTTAGAATTATTATGTTACACTTACGAGTTCACTGCGTAAGAAAGAACATTTCCAGCGCAATCCTGTATTGCATCAAGTACAGTGGTTTCGCTAAAGTATTTGCTCAGAATGTTTTCCTAATAGCTTTAACCTTTGTCCTTTGTGACTTTGCCGGCTGCGCTCAGACACTTTGTCAACAAACCTTCACTATATTTTGTTTCGTCGAAAAAACAAAGTAAGTATAATCGTTCAGTGGTGAGTAGCTTTTTGCGATAGGAGGACTAAATACCAGTTCATTATGAATGATAAGTCGACAACGTTACGCGTTATAAACATCCTTAAGGATTTGAGTCTACAGACTAGATATATATAAGCGAATAGCTTTTCGTCAAAACACACGTGCTCATGTTTATTTTTTGCGGCATAGGTCAAATCGGAGATGTCGTATTCCGACTTTAAAAAGATACCAAAAAAGTGTCGGAACTTTTCCAGTCTTGCGATTGGTCATTCGAATTATAGTAAGGATAGCATAAGTATAAGTGGTCGAGCAATTAATGCATTGCGCGAAAATTTAAATTTAAATATTGAATTCAACTAACATATTTAAAAAAGAGTTTTTTTGGTTTATATAAAGTCTAAAAAAATTCAACGAACAAATTTTCATTGATAACTTATTTAAGCTGAGCGTTAGGGTCCAAGGTACGCGCAACGCACGGATTCTAGTACAATAAAGCAGAAATTACGTTTGGTCCTTTACAATAATAAACTAACATTTTTACCATGATTTCAAGTATCTGTAGATAGTTTTATGTTGAAAATTTCATTACGTTTCTTTTTGGCATTAGAAAAAAATTTTTTTCAAATATACATCAAGTGCTACAAACCATATGCGTTAATTAATTTTTATATATTATTAGTTAACAAAACTCTTTATCGCGTTATTCAAAAGTATACGAAAACATACGGTTACTAAAATTAGCATTTATAATTTTGAAAAAGTTGATTGAAAATTGCTTAGACCCAAGTGCGATTATTCATCAAACAGCTCGAGCCACTGTAGCAGACGTATCGGCCCACTGCGACTCTGTGACAGAACAGATCGAAGACAACAGACGACACACGTGCGTTCGACCACCAACTTTGTTTACTTTATTGACTGAATGTGCCACATGGGTCGGTATAAGTTTTTCGTCTATTTCGTTCAGGTTCATTCACAGTATTTTTAAATGTTAATAAAAATCGCGCGTTGTAAATATATGAAAGTATTCAGTAACTACTCAAAAAGTATTCAAAATGTTCAAGGATGCGGAAAAAAAAATTTTTGCGGCTTTTCAAACTTTGTCTCAAGAATCGAAAGGTTTGATTTTGGATAACGTAATTTTTGAAAAAAAATGTCAATCATTCTCTTATTATGATACAAATATTTTCATTTTCTAGAATTATACATACCCAAGGAAATTCCAGAAATAGAAAGCGATGCAATATCACCATTAATTTTTTACAGGGAATATGTATCAAAAAATATACCTGTTATTATACGAGGTGGAATCAAACATTGGAAAGCAATCGATAAGTGGAATATTCCTTACTTTAGAGATAAAATTGGTGATAAATTAGTACAAGTTGCAGTTACACCCAATGGTTATGCAGATGCAATAGCTAAAGAACTTCCAGTCTCAGGTACCTCTGATCAAGAATATTTTGTAATGCCAGAAGAAAGACACATGAAAATGAAAGATTTCTTAGATAAATTGGAAAATCCAGAAGAAAGTATTTATTATATTCAAAGACAAGATTCTAACTTTGAAGAATTTTCTGAACTTTGGAGAGATGTTGACAATCAGATATCTTGGGCTACTGAAGCTTTTGGAACATCTCCAGATGCTATTAATTTTTGGATGGGAGATAAGCGAGCTGTAACATCAAGTAGTGTATACAATTTTTATGCCCAATTATTTTTAATTTTAATTATCTTGTAAATTTAATTCAATTCTTAGTGCACAAAGATCCTTATGAAAATATATACTGTGTCATTTCGGGAGAGAAAGAATTTATCATACATCCCCCAACAGACTTACCTTGGATTCCCTACAATACTTATCCATTGGCTTTATATAAAGAAATACAACCAGGAAAATGGATAACAGAACCTACCAAAAAATCAGATATCAATGATATTAATGAGTGCAATAAAAGTGATCAAATACCTTGGATAGCTGTGAACCCTTTGAGTCCTGATTATAATATGTATGTTTTTTAATTTTTTATTTTCTAAATTTATTATTAATTAATTACAAAATTGATGTGAAAATTTTTATTATAGGTATCCAAAGTATAAAAATGTGACAAAATTAATAGCTAAAATAGGTACAGGTGATATTTTTTATTTGCCTTCACTGTGGTTCCATCATGTCAAACAGTCTCATGCTTGTGTAGCAGTAAATTATTGGTATGACATGGAATATGATATAAAATATGCATACTACAAATCATTAGAAGTATTGTGCAATTCGTAAGTAATTCAAGATTTTACGGAGTGTTATTTTCTTAATATATCATTTATTTAAATTGATTCTTAGACATTCTTACATTTGACGAAATTTTATTAAATTTAAATGATTAAATTTATGAAGAATTTTCTTTAGTAAATACAATTTAAAATTTATGTAACGACATTACATAGAACAAATAGATTACTTTGTAAATTAAAAATTGTTGAATTAATCCAACAATAGCCTCCAGACTTTATTTATTAATTAAAAAATCAAATGCCTACAGAAAATTAATGAAAAACCATCGAAAAATTGTATAATTCTTATGCTAAATCTTACAAGGTAAACTGATCGATTTCAAAGTTCAAAATAAATCTTTGATAAATTTTTATAAAATTTATACTATGATACATTTGGAAAATAAATGTACTGATTTTATTTGTGAAAATTCTTTTGAGATACGTGAAGTTGAAACAAAATTCAAGTGAATTTCGATTAAAATGACATCACGTATAAAATTAACTTTTCGGTGTTTTTCATCAGTGTTCCATCATTTCTTCTTCATCCTCTTCATCATCGTCCATTAATCTGCTGGAATTACGACGGCAGATTCGTTTTGGTTGCTGAGTTTCATAACTTTTACGATTTTCAAGGTAACGACGGTAGTTATTTTCTCGTTTTCTTCTTTGTTCTTCAGCTTGTTGTCTTAAACGTTCAGGATTCATGTGCGTTGTTACCATATGTCTGGTTAGAGAACTTGAGAACTTGTAAGTAATTCCACAAACATTGCAAGAGAGTATTTCTTCATTTGCTCCTTTCTAAGAGATAAAATATACTTTTAGATATGTATTTTTTTCATTATGTTACTGAAGCAAAAATATTATTGATTTTATATGATTATACCTGTTGGTGCACCATCATATGTCTTTGCAAATTATTCAAACGATTAAATTCCCTTCCACAAACTTCACAATCAAATTTTCTGTCTGGATCATGGTTTTTCTTATGAATGTTGAGGTCAAAATTGTTTGCAAAACATTTCTGACATATGTCACAAACATGATTTTTCTTTTCTGCAGCCATGTGTGACTGCTCATGTTTCATTAAACTAGATTCATCTAAGAAACGTCGTCCACAGTAAATACAAGGTAATGGGTGAGAGTCAGGGTTATGGGTTGACAAATGTTTTCGTAAAATATTGGCAGTAGGGAAGGTTTTCTGACATTCTAAACATTGAAAAGGTCTATCTTCAGTGTGCAATTTTCTGTGACGTGCCAAAGAATTTTGATCAGTAAATCTAAAAAGTATGGAAATAATTTTTATCAAATAAGAATTAATTTAACTTTTTTAATAAAATAACTTTAAAATAATTATTCACCTTTTAGGACACAAATCACAAGGGAAGTTTCTAGTGGTAATATCTTCCTCTCTTGCATGTTTCAATCTATTGTGCTTCAGTAATTGTAATGAAGATTTAAAAGTTTTATTGCACAGCCTGCACTTTGCTGCTGGTTGGGTTGGTATAATAACTTGAGTGCGTTTTTGTCCATTTTCATCTTCAGATATAATTAATGTCATGGTCATAGTATCATCTTCATCGTCATTTGTTTCACTGTTTTGCTAAAATTAAATATATTCATCAAGTAAAATGGAATGAAAATGATGAGAATTACATAACTAATTTGAACAATCAAATATACCCTGTTTTTAGAAACATCTTGAAGATCTAAATCAGGTAAAACATAATTTTCTGTTTCTTCTGATTCTTGTTGAACTTGATTCACTTCTTCTTGAGCATCTTGGTCTTCCTCTTCTGCAAGTGCATAATTACCATCTGGAGTTAGATACACCGGTTGGAGTTCACCTTGTTCATTTTTGAAGTATAATTGTCCATTTTCATCTTCATGCAAAAAAATTTGCTCTTGTTCTGTCTGCAATAAATTTAAAAGTAATTATAAGTTTTTATCATATCTGATATTTTTTTTAGATATTACACAATATACAGGTTAATCTTGGTTTCATTATTTATTTAAAAATTTTTTTAATCTTGTTGTTTCTAGTAAAATTAGAATTTAAAAAAATTCTTTTTTCATTTTTGAGAGTTAAAATAAGATTTTTCATTAAAAGTATCAAAACAAAATAGAAAATTTTAATTTAGAGTTTTTAGAGCCGGAGTGTATGCAAAATATCCACTCAATTAGGAAATAATTTTCTAGCACAACCATTACAATAGAAATAATGTACTCGAAATTTTAATTTTAAAAGGAAAATTTTACCACTTCTTGTTGGGTTTCCACCTCAGCATTTGATTCATCCCATTCAGCATTTTCTTCTGCTGGTGTTTCATTGGTATATTCATAGTGTTGTTGATCTTCAACCGATGTAACATATGATCCGTCTTCATTTACAGCATAATAAATGGTACCATCCTCTGCAACTTCAGAGTTCTTATATTTTTCAACCTGTGAAATAACACATTGTTAACACTACTTTATTTAAGTTAGAGATAAAAAAATTTTTTTATATACCTCAACAAATTGTGTTTCAGTTTGTTCATTTTCTTGGACTTGCTTTCCTTGTTTCTTGGTATTTAAAACTGTGTAAACCAAGTTATTTTCAGCATTTTGGACAATTTCTTGTTGACTATCATTATCATCAACGCTATTTTCTTGAGTTACACCGTGCTCATAAGTGGTTTGTCTAGAATTTTCATTTTCTTGATTTTCATCAGCAACATCTGAGGTAACTCCGTTATTGTAGTTAGTATAATTTTCATATTCATTACTGTTGTCGACTTCTTGATTTTCATGTTGTACTTGATTAGTTTGTTCGTCTTGCTCATAATCATCGTCTTCCCAATCAGCAGATGCATCATAGTGATATTGATTATTAAGTTTTTCTTGAGCTGCTTCTTTGACCAAATGAGATGCATAGATGACCTAAAAAACATATAAAATAAAATAAAATCAACACCCAATTTATGTATGTTTAATAAATTATTAGTAAAAAATATTTACTTTTTTGGTAATATCAGGATTATAAGGTACACCATTCATTTTTTGATTACCACAATTTTGAGATTGTTCAGTTTTTTCAACTTTTGCCTGACCTGAAAGAGAATTTTCTTCTGTGTTATCATCATCTTCATCATACACTTCTACAATTTCTTCAACAATTTCTATAATTTCTTCAGTTTCGGTTTCCTCGTCTACATTTTCTAGGATGATTTCTTGGCCTTCTTCGGCTTGATTTAATATGCTTACAATATTCTGATCCATATCCATATTTATCTTGTCTTCACTGAAATTCCAAGGAAAGTATTTCAAAATATTATTTACATAACAGTTTAACTTTTGTGCATTATTTTTTTTAATACTGGTCAGTAAAGACGAAAAAAAATTGATTTTCATCTATCATAGAAAAACGTAAGATTTTACTGAAAAGAATCACCGGTACTAGACTCAATGTAAACATACTTTGAAGAACGTTAAAAAGGGCCTTTATACAATTATCAAAGTTGTGTACATACAATATATAAAAAAAGATGAAACTAAGGCGTGGACACGAAACATTGAAAATGACTGATCGTTCATAACCTTGTTTAACGCAAATATATAAAATCTACCTTGAACGAAAATTAAAAAGAACCGCTGGGAGTTGTTTTGATGTATAAACAAACTTTTCAGTACACTTTTCACAGTTAGAGTATGCGCTTGTTTCCAAATTGAAAAATAATCAAATTCGGCTGAGTAAAATCAGTCGGTATCAACAGACTGCATGTATTAGTACTATATAGACGAATGAAAAAGGAGACGCACTGCTCAAGTGAGTGAGCAGTGGCCGCTATGTGGATCGTGTACTTATCATCAACGGATAGGAAAATGGCTGCGTTGACGGCGGCACGCATACAGTATTATGTACGATTCTTTTGGGGCATTTCATTGATTTTTTCAAGGAAATCTAAGGCCTTAATTGTTCGAGGTGCAAGATACCTTTAATTTTTAACTCGTTAGTAATTACAACGGTGATTCCGTTCGCAAGGCACTAAGTTATTTTCTCGTCAAAGCTCGATCGTTCATCAATTGCCGTTTACTTTACGTTAGCCAATATGTAGTACACATAACACACAGCAAGATGATACTTTTTTCGCTCAACTCGGTCGATACACTAAAGTAAACGAAAGCGCGTTCGAAATAGTTTGCTGATCGGAGTTCATGGAGCAGGTTGAAAATTTGCAACAACTGAAAGCCGGCTACACCGGAATAATCGAATTTGTTTAGATTACATACCAGTTATAGCCTTCAAATAAAGGAATGTGTGTGCTTTAGCCTTCCATAGGTATCGTACGTACACTTCACCAATGAATGGCAATGTCGGTGTGTTGTCGCGGCTTTTTGCGCACGCGTTTATGCATCTTCCAAAAAAATGCTCAATTTAAGACCGGTTAGTTCGGAGTTTTAAATATCTTATGCTTTTCAACTTTGAAATAAAATATATACTGAATAATAGTATAATAAATCTAAAAATTTTAAATTCTTTTTGACGAAAAATCTGATTCACTTGTTTTTACTTAAACTTATAATAATTTTTCTCAAACAGATTTGACCTATGAAGAAATTCTTACGATAAAAATTCAACGATTTTTTTTTAGGAATGCTTATATTTTTAGATTACTTTGAAATATCCTTATGAAAATGATTTGAAGCATATTTGTCACAAAAAATTACAATTTCTAGTCATATCGTATCCATAGGGCGTACATTTATATGCATTCATCAGCTCATTCGAGAAAAAAATAACTGATAATTTATTGCAAGGAGCAAATGTACCGGAAACTACTAATTGCATCGGGTCTGCAGTAGTGCGTAAAATATAGCAAACGTAATGTTAGACCTATATCTTAAAAAGGCAAGCGACTCGAATTATATAGGCCAAGCGTGATAATGATACTGCGAAAAAGCGAGAGTGCATCAAGTCAGCAGCGTGTCAATTAATCCGTGGCCTGCTGTACAATATTTGCGCGACAATGAAAATTAAACACATAAATATTGCATAGATGTGACAAGCAGATGTTACTCATGTTATAAGAGCACATATAGAAGTAGCAAAAAAAATCGTATTGAGTTAGGCATATGCGAAATATGCACGTAATCTCATAAACACGCAGATAATTTAGCATGCTGTTGTGTTTCTGTTTGTGTAATGTTTCTTATGTGTATAACACCAACATAATAATAGACATAACCTACTGTTTGTCTGTCAATTGTCGTAGGATGTGTAACATAATCAGTGGTGGATAGATAACTCTCGCTTATCTAGTCTTCGATTTTCCAACTTTTTATTTCTTTCTCTCAGTGCTCGCAGGTGCAATCTCTGTGTCATTTTAGGCACATCGATAAGTCGTATTGAAATAATAATGTGCATAAACAATCATGGAGCAGCAGCCGGAGCCGCAATGCTGCGTTAAGGAGCTCGATTTGACGTTGCAGCCTCGGATAGCACCCCGTTATAAAACCTGGTTGCCACTTGCGACCCAACAGGTGACATTTAGTTTTACATTACAAACGATTCTTATCAAAAAGCTCCAGACGATGTAAAATCAAATCTTGTTAATTATAGTATGTCAATGATTTGAATCTCAAATAAAATTATATTTTTATTTAAATTAACTAATCCTTCTCTTTTAAAAAGTAAATTTTTAATAAATACTGAAATAATATCTGTTATCTATACTAAAGTTGAGTTTATAAATGTTTATTTCCAGCTTCGATTAAGGAATTTAATTCAAATTATTGGGCATAAGCTTGAACATGATCAGCAAGAAAACTGCTGGTACTATTACACTATTCATAGGACATGTATGTCATCGCCTTTGTATACTAGCGAACCAATTGATAACTCTAGTCCAAGATGGTCAAGTCTGGAAGTTTCTACTTTACATGGAACTGGTCATGCTAATTCTAGTGGTAAGATGAGTGCTAAATCTGAAAAAAATAGAAGATAAGTATATTTTCAATATTTTGTGATCATTTAATTTACAGAAATTATACTAAGGCTATGGAAAAGGACTCTAAAAGATGATCCATCATCAGATGTCACTGTGTTTACTTGGGGTATATCTTTTACTGGATTAGCTTACATTAGTCCAAAATTACCCAATGATTTGGATAATATTGTACATGACAATACCCTTATTTTTCACATTCACGGTGGATTTTTTGTACCACCATTTTGTCTGCTAATTGTCCCAGAGCCCAAAAAACTCCTAACTATAAAAGTTAATGCATTTGAAACAAGGGATAGTTATACTCTAAGTAAGCTATGCAATTTAAGAAACAAAATGCAAGCTTTGAAAAAACAAACAGATTCTGTAAATAGTTTGAAAGAAAAAATAGCGTCTGGAGAAAGTTTAAATATTCAGAAGTATCCTCAGCCTCAATCAAAGCTGAATAGATTACTACAACCTAAGAAAGTAGATAGAGAGAAAAAAGCTGAAATTTTAAAAATCAAAAAAGATTTAGAAATTGCAAAATTTAGAACAAAATTATTGGAGCAGGAGAGAATAAGAAAAATGGGTGAAATTCGTACATTGAATCAGTGTCACTCTGAATTGATGGAAGAAAATCAAGATCATGGTAAATTTTTTTTTCTGATCAAACAATTTTTTCAGCTAAAGTAATATTATTATTATGATAGGTTCAGATCTAATGGGTAGATACAGAGATTTAAATAAAGAAATTGAAAGGCTTCATGAGTGGCGCCAAAGTCATGCAGATACTAGAGAAATATATTTGCAAACAACTGCCTGTCTCGCTCATCGTAGAAGGCAATTAATTGCTGCATTAAATTATATATATCCTATCAGTAAAGTAAGGTTTTTAAGATTTCTAAAATAAAAATTTAATTTCACTAACTTATTTTGAGGTTTGAAATTTTTAATAAACTATTAATACTATTAATTTCACCATTTACCTAGGAACAAGATGATAAGTTTTTAATAAATAATGTTCATTTGCCTGATAGTGAAAAATTGGAAATGGCAAATGATACTCAAGTAGCTGTAGCTCTTGGTTTTGTTGCTCATACTACTCAAATGATTGCAACCTTTTTAGATGTACCCAATAGATATCCTATAATCCACTATGGATCTCGGAGTAAAATTGTTGATCATATTCAAGAACAGCTTCCAGACCCTAATCGACAGTAAGAATAAAAGTTTAATGAAACTCTATGCAATAAATTTTTACTCAAAAATGATAACTGTTGATGTTTCAGATTTCCACTTTTTGCTCGTAGTAAAGACAAGCTTCAATTTAATTATGCTGTGTATTTATTAAATAAAAATATAGCTCAATTGCGTTGGTATTGTGGACTTCCAACACCTGATTTACGTGCCACTTTACCTAATCTTTCAGGATTAATAAATATTAAACCAAGTCATATGTAAGTTCTTACTTATTTAAAAGACAAGTAAAAATATTCATATTTAAATTGTTTGTAATTTTTTTTTTAATTTAGATTGGATAGTTCAAAAAGAACATTTTCTGGCTCTTCATTAGATATTGATTGTGGAAATAATAAAAATATACCTCTCACTCCACCAATGCATAAAGCAGTGTTAGAAAAATCTCATAAAACATCTCGATCTATGAGCCACTTTAAAGGTAATAAAATTTTACTTGGCTCATCACTTGATCAAGGTTTGAATCAACCATCCATGCAGTCACATAATTTAATGAAACAATCAAAGAGAATTTGCAAATCTGAGGAAAGTGCAATTGATAATGGAATATTACCTGATAACATGTGTAATAACAGTAGTGATGAAATTATTGATAAAACTATTTTTGATGAAAAATTGAATTCCCTAGAAAAATGTCAAAATAATGCAAATGATGATGCAGCAAATAGTAGTGCAATTGGAGATGATGATATTGAAATAATGATACCAATGTCAATATCAAAATCTCAAATATGTTCGGATAATGTTAATAGTTTTCATCCTACAAATGTCAGACAAAGAAGTTCTAATTCAATAAGCAGTTGTGAAATGGCTCTTAGTGGTATAATAGATGGAGAGGATAGTTCTAATGGAAATTCATCCATGAAAAATGAAGATACATTTGATGGTGTTATTTATAAAAATAAAAATGTACAAAGTACAGATACCAAAAATTATTCAGTTGATGATACTGATAACAATGTAAAAATTGTAACTAATACAATTCAAGTAGAAGAAATAGAAAAAGGTCAAGCAATTTGTAAAAACAGATCTAATTCAAGTTTAGATGATTGTGATAATATACAGAATAGTTCTAAAAAAAATATAGAAGATAGCTCAGTGTTACCTTTAAAATCAGAAATAAAATGTGATATTCAAACAAGGTACTGCTTTTGTAAAGATAAATATTATCTTTTAGTTGTTTTCATCCAATTTAGAAACTCATTTTATCATTGCTTCCATTGTAGACCATCATTTTTGTTTGATTTTTACTTTCTCATTATTCCAGTCTGACAGCAGAATCTTTTCAGGCAAGACCAAGAAAACACTCAGGGACACCTTGACCATCCTTGCACAAGTGAGCTAGAAGCTGCTGTTCAAAATGATGAAGAAAAATCTTGTGGTTTAGAGGTACGAATATATTTTTATTTTCATAAAATAAAAAAATTAAACTTTCCAAAGATGTTAATGAATTGTTTGGAAATTTTCTTGTACATTCACCATTATTTCATTATTTCATATGAAGAAAACGATGAATTTTAAAATAGTCAAATAACTTCAATAATATTTTTATTATAACTGATCATTTGTTCCATGTCTTTAATTATATTAAATCGAAATTCTTGAATATACTGTTTCCATTGATCTATATATATAACTAGCGACCCCGTCGTGGCTTCGCCCACGATCAATTTTTTCAACTAATTCGACTGTTTAAAAGATCTTAAGCAGGCCACGTCAAGTGCGTAGTAGAAAATGTATAAGTTGAGTCCGGACACTTGTAAAACTCGAATAGCGTAATAACACATGTACACATCAAATACAATGTATTCCGATTCACCGCGTGTAAAAAAAAAACTGTTTTCGGTCTTTTTTATAACCATTAACCGAGACAGGGGCGAGCGAGAGCGCGAAGAGGTAAAATACGAAAAAAATTCTGAACTTAAAAATAAATAAGCAAATAACGGTTTTAATATGATAGAAACCTGCGCAGTGGTATAATATATACGTGGTAAAAATTTCAAGCCGATTGGACAAATAGTTTTTGAGATCATAAAGGACAAACAGACACCAACTTCGCTTTATATATATAGACTTTTTTTTCTTTCAGAAAAATAATGAAATGAATGCAAGTATAGATGCAGCAAAAAGTGTGACTAACAAGCAGGATCTTACATCAACAGAATATATGGATTCAATAAGAAAAAGTTCTGAAAATGTCTATGCACGAACAAAAGCTTTAGAGAATAAAACTACGAGTTTCAAGATGATTAGACCTCGCTTGTGAACATATGAAACCATCATTTTCAAAAAGTATTGCATTACACCACTTATAATTAATATATAGTTATATTTTATTTTATAAAAATTATTGTTTTGCATATTTTACACAAATCCAAATTTTATTTATTTTATTTACGTAAATAACTTAAATGTACATAATGTGTATAAATAGACCTAATTTTTACAGACTTGAGTCTCTCTTAAATGAAATTATTAAAATCTAGATTGTACATATAAAAAAATATCGCAGTTGTATTTCTAAGAGAATGAAATAAAAATTGTTGATTTTGGGACTGTTCACACGATTCTAATTTTTACCTTTTCTACGCCTATGCCATTTAATCATGTATTAAGATTATGTTCAAATAACATAGGTCAATTTTTAGTTTATTGAAAAAAAATTTACAGTTCTTAAGCTAAATACTATACTCTTCTAGAAGTTTACTACTAATTTTCAAAATATATATTTCTGAACTCATTCTTTCTTTTTCAAACAGATTGCTTACGATTTTCACATTTTTATGGCACTAGATAATTACATCTAATTTGAGCGTCTGACTATTCAAATACAAGTTGTTTTTTTAATTAGATAAGAAATAGCACATTTTTAATATACATTTATGTGCTGTGATAAATTATACAGAAAAAATCATAAAGTTAAGAACTTTAAAAGTTTGCTTTGATGATTTTTGAGATTTATAAAATTATTTTATGAAACAATTTTAATCAATTCACTTAACATAAATGATATATATTTTATTGTTAATTATATCATTAAAAAATAATAATAATAAAATCTATGTTGCTTCATATCATTGTCCCAGTATATACCAATAACATAGATTTGGGCCTTTTTTTACCTCTGAGTTTAAAAAGATACTTTTCTCAGGGATTACAAAATATGAAATTTAGTTGCTCATAAATTATACAATGTTCAGGATAAATTTCATCAGTAGTATTTTTTTAATAATATCTTTTTAAATATGAAAATGAATTTTAATTTAAATATAATTATCAATAATTAAAAAATGAACTTAAAACTAGAAAGTGTAAAATTAAGTAGAAGCTTGTTCAAGACCAGTCAACTGGGCACTTACATCCCACAATTTATGACCAATTTCGGGCACTAACTCTTTCTTACTTTTATATTCTTTACAGTCCCTGTACATTTTTCCACTTTCATTGACCAGAGCTGGATCAGTAGCACAATGTAAGATTGTTTGGGCACCCTAGAAAAAATATTAGCATACATCTCTAGTGTTCCTTAAAATTGTAAACATTTACCAAAAAAAATCATAACTGTGTTACACTACACAATGATGAAACTTACTTGATTTGCAGTTCTTAAGAATAATAGTGCTACTGGAGAAAAAAGTATGTAATGGAACCAGCTTCTTTTTACATGCCTGAATAAGCCGGTGTAAGCAAAACCAGGACATACCATGTACACGCTTACACCACTATTTTTTGTCATTTTTGTAAGTTCATTAGCAAAATATGCATTTGCTAATTTTGAATTACAATACCCTGGGTTCATGCGTCCTTTCACTGGTAACTTTTTTTCCCCATTTAAGTTATCAAAATCGATTGTTCCAGATTCCAAAAGTTTTGATGTAACAACTACAATTCTGTTTGTCATAATTAAAAACATGTAAGGAAACTTATAATTTTTATAAAATAAAATAATTTTTAAATTGCATTTACCTGCTTGGAGCACATTGTTTTAATTTATCCAACAAAAGATTAGTCAACAAGAAATGGCCTAAGTGGTTAACTCCAAAATGGATTTCAAAACCTTCTTTTGTAAGTTCCTTATCTCTATCTTGTAATGGCACATACACTCCAGCATTATTTATTAGAACATGAATTTCTGGAAAATTTTTTAGTATTTCTGCAGCAAAATGTCTAATGGAAGTCAAGGAAGACAAATCAAGTTCCATAGGAATCTAAATCATATTACAGAAATACCACAAATAAGTGCAGTTCTAATTAATGATTAAAAGAAAAGAATATCTTACTAATTCAGCACCCAATGTAGAACTTCTTATTTCTTGAATTGTTGCTTTTGCTGATTGCAAATTTCTGCAGGCCAGAATAACAGTAGCTTTTCGTTTAGCCAACTCACGAACAGTTTCTTTTCCAATTCCAGAATTTCCACCAGTTACAATGAAAACCCGACCTTCTAAATTACTTTTATTTTTGCATTTACCCCATGAATATTCTCTACACTTTCTCAAAAAACCAGCAATCAGAACAACGGGAAAAATAATATAACATAATGTTACAACCATTTTTAGTAACTTGAATAAAATTTGACTAGATGAAACCTTATTACTGGTAATTGATGTCAGCTGAAAGAATGAAGAATAGACAAGATTTTTATCTTTTCAATAAGAATTTTAAAAACCTCATGAAAACTGATTGTCATGATTATATCATAAAAGATTGCATGCTTATGCGATCAAATTGTATTTTAAATATGTATAAGGAAAGAAAAATATTTTTTATTATCATAGGCTGTAGACACTCAATTTAATTTCTATTTTTAAATAAAAAAAATCTAAAGCTTTTTTCAAATAATTTTGTGCAAAATTTTGTAGTAAAATGAGCTTTTTTTCAAACACTGATACAGATTATTTATGCCAATTTCGCGTCTGCAATATGAAATGTAGCCAATAATGCAATCAGTCAAGTGTAAATATATTGTTTGAGGATGAATTTTATGTAATTACATACCTCTTTCTTCAAAGAAGACGGAAAACAATCGATATTGCCATTTCAAATAATATATCATTAATTTTTTTATTACAATGGTAACCTATTAATCGAAAAATTAAATAAAAAACAATTGATGAGACGAATGGGTATTCCAAACTCCGCGACGCAAAGTTTGTGCAATGTGCAACGAATTTTGGTGCTTACACAAGTCACAACGCCAGTCACCACCACGATCTCCACACCTAACTGCCGTGACCTGTGCGAAATTTTGATGATCTTTTTTTCGTTTTGCGCATCTCATCAATATACCTTTTCGGGTAGGTAGTCTGTTCTAAATAGAGATGCGGGTACGGAAATATTCACGCATATCGCAAAGATAACTTGTTCTGTTTATTCTCTTTATGAAATAATTATAAAATTTATTTACAGTGCAAAAATTATTAGAAATTATTGCTCGGCATAAATATCCACAACCTTACGTGCTTATAACTACCTTCATAGGTATCGTTAATTGTTAGGATTTACATTTCCGCATTATTAAGGAATTTTTATGTGAGGTGTAAAAATAATTGTATAAAGAGAATTGATTCGTACATGATTTTGTATTGCATTGTAAGAATTTGATTAATTTTCAAATATTTATTATTTATTATTTATAATTAAAGAATATATTTCTCGAAGAAATCAATAAACTTTTATTGCTATAATCAAATTGATACAGCTATCTATTCTGATAAAAGTTTTAATAAAATAAATATTTCTCTAATAGAATTCCGCTGGGAGTTTTGTTTTGTGTTTTTACAATATTTTATTCATATTTTGGCTAAATTTGTATGTTAAAAATTGTCTTTTTCTACAATTTATGACATGATTCTATATTGATTATCTCAACTAGATGAAAATGTTTAAGAGATTGTAACAATATGACTCAAGTTTCAACACTGTTCAAAGTCAATAACCTAAAATTTTCAGAACCCTTGATTAATAATTTATAGAACATTTATTTTGAATGAGTGGTATAATTTATAAATGCATTTTTGACAGCTAAGGTTCTTAGTACGGAACAAAACATAAGGTTTATTGTTATATTCATACAAATTCTTCAAGTTGGTAGTTTTGAACTTAATAGTTGATCGAATTAAAGTATTAAGGTCGCTAGCCCAAGATTCATCTTGATAATGGATCATTGATTAAGTTTTATAATCAAAATATTTTCTGTCTAAAAATTTGTTCAAGATAAATAGGCATCACAACAATCTTTTGAATAGTTCGATGCAAAGTACTGCCAAACTAATGGCACATAAGCGTTTAGTTTACTCGCCTCGTGACGAACGAGTAGATAGTACACACCTACTCTTTGTCGTAAACACAAATGCGACATTTTCTCGTGAGTTCGTAAACTGTATAAAAAACTTTGACTGTGCCCCGTGCACCGATTACCATTGACATTTGTGAGTTTATAGTTTTACACAACAATTCAAAATGTCAACTCACAGGGAAGCGATACAAAAACAAATTCAACAAGATTGGGCTAATCGCGAGTACATTGAAGTTATTACCGGCAGTATAAAAAAAATCACAGATTTTTTAAATTCTTTCGGTAAATCAAAATTTACTTTCTCTGTTCTCTGTGTCTTAGCAATATTCTATTTTGATTTTACTTTTACAGATATGTCCTGTAGATCTCGTTTAGCAGTGTTGAACGAGAAATTAACGACTTTAGAGCGAAGAATTGAATACTTGGAGGCTTGTGTATGTAATGTCACATTTGTAATTCCCAGTTGTTTTCTTGATTTATATTTAGCATTGAATTTATTCTAGGTGACTAAGGGAGAAACTTTGACGTAATATAAAGTGTCATCAATAAATAGCCCATTTAAAAATAAGCAACGATAAATTATTGTAAATATTTATACAAGAAAGTTTTCATAGATGAAAAAGATTAATAAATAAAGCTTAAGTTCATAAACTACCAACATATTGTTTTTATTTACTTTTGCATACAATATATTATTTTAAATAATATTTTTCAACATTTAATTAATAGGCGACGATTGGTTGTATCAAGCTAAGAATTGATTCAATTTTCAAGTTTATAGTTAAAATTTTTGTAATAATCTAATTTATCAAAAGGTCTCCATGGTTCTGGATTGAAGTTTCGGTATGGTACATTTCTCCAGGAGAAATAGCCTCTGACTGGCATTTCTTCAGGGAACAAAATATTTTTGGTTTTATAATTATGTTGTCGCTGATCTTTCTTCATGACAGCAATGAAAACCATAAGAGCTGTACCCCATCCACTAATCATTGGATGTCTCTGCCATGCGTGTAAAATGCTACCAGAGGCAAGGGCTATAAAAATATAAAAAATATTATTTATCATCAAATTTAAGAGTGAATAAAGTCAAGTAATGTAAAATTGAATAAATCAATATTTTAACACAAAATAGGCCATACCACCAAGAACGTAGTTAACTTTATCATCTTTCTTTCTAATCTTTGTTGAGACATAGGTAACTCCAGAAAAAGCCAAACACATGCCAGTTAATGGTACCATCCAGTAGCCAGCAGTATTAAAGAACTGTTTAGCATTTGTGCAATGCGAAACTAAACAAGCATCAAACAATGTACACCATGTTCCTGTAACTACCCCATAAGGGGCTAATCCCAAAATTTTCCCAATTGGGTCTTGTCCATCAGGCTTATCAAAGTATCCAAAGTTTTCAATCACATATAGTAGTCCTGGCATGATGCTAGCTGAAAATATTTGAAACTTATTATGAATTGATTCTATTCAATGATTGTTTATTTTGAATTTGATAAGGTTGAAATAGGTGTTGCATTGATCAGTTTAGGTTAAGTAGAAAGATTGAATAAGATTAACAAAATACAATTTGTAAACATGATATGGTTATTGTTCTTAATTAAAAAGCATTTACGTGTTCATTAACTAGTGAACTTTTCGACCTTTTTAAAATGTAAACAATCAAAAATGGTAAGAATTTTATGAATTCAAACAAATCTTACACTGACAAATATATACTACATGCAAGCAAATTTACTTTCGTGACTTAAGAACAATAATCTAAATAGATTAAAATTTAACTGATAACCAAAATTGATTAATAATTTCTTCTAACACAAAAACATATTTACTTAATAATCTCGCATACAGCTACGAAGGACTTATAGACGGACAGCCATCCGATCAGCTGGTGACATTACATAACGTTCACCAATCAGAATCGAGCATAAGACTTTCGAGCCAATGGCAAAATAGAATCTTCTGCTACAAAAGAATGTAGTACATTGATGGTCTGCTACGATATCGGAGTTTTTCAACAGCACTCGGTAGAATATTAATTTATAATAGAGATAAAAACGTCAAATTTTCGTCAAAATGCTACGAATTGTCGCTCCCCGTTTCGTATCAAAGGTATTTGTCCAGTATAAACTTTTTTATATTAAGATGTTTACTTCGGTTAGCACGCATTGAGGTCAAACATGTTTAGATATCATAATTAAATCTAAACTTTAATAAATTAACCCAATCAATAAATGCCGAATTCAATGAATGAAATACAAATACATAAATAATTTGACACAATCAATAAATTTATTCATAATTTTAATGCTCTCATACAGATTGATTTTAATGTTCAACTCATGAACATATTATTTACAATTTTCAGAGGTGTTTAGTGGTACTCAACAGAAGTCTAACATCAGATCAACATACAAGTAATAAATGTGGAGAGGATATTCCTGAAGTACCAGGATTAAGTGAAAAAGTTGTCAAAGTTCCAAATGAGCGTGAGTAAATAGATCAAATGATTTTGCGTTTACTTCTTAAGTGAAGGTTTACAATATTATAGAATAACTTGTCTTTTTTCTAATTTTATTTTAAATATGCCAAATATGAATAATGTTATAAAGTTATGTTATTTTTTAATTTCTTGTTTCAGGTGTAGGGTATGCAGGAGCATCAAAAGATGCAGAATATAAGTGTCCAGAATACTTTTGCTACCACGTAGATTCCTTTGGTGATTCGTTTGTTGAAATGGAAAAGTATAGATTGCCAGCACCATCAGCTTTGAAACCAAAAAAGTGAATATTATTAGAACATTTTGTGTTATTATTATGAATTTTGAGTGAAATCAAGAAAAACAATATTACTTTGTTATAAAATATGTACATTTTGGATCGAAAGAATATATGCAGTCAATAATGTGTATTCGATAATTGTTCATGTTTAGGAAATTGAAAAAAGTAAAGACAAAAAAATGTAATTATATAGATTCAATTCATTTGGCTTTTTGGTCGAGTTATTCCCATATTTGTAAGGAAAAAATTATTAATTGTTCATGTTTATACAATAATTAACGACTATTGCAATTAATTAAACAGTTCACATCTTCGCGTTGCATAATGTATATTTTATTTGGCAGCTTTCATATACTAATAAATATATATAAATTAACAATATAAAAAGGCTAACAATGTTTTAAACAAAAAATAAAATCTAGCGCCGCTATCGCCAATGTGTAGGTATCAGTAGCGACATCTATGGCAAGTAATTTGCCTATAATACATAACAATCATGAAATTACTCGACTGGTATATAATGTTTCATCGAATCGAAGTATTACCTCTGCAGCAGCACTTGGCTTGTCTCTCTCTCTCGCGCCCGCTGTGTTTACGCTTTCATCGGAGCATGCAGCGAACCGCCTATAGAGAGGATGAGCGATACTTAGCTTAGTGGAACCGCAGACTCGGCGAGAGTACAAGTACATTTCGTACGGGCGTTAATTCTCTAGTCGTGTTTGTGCAGTTCGTACGATAGTGCGTGTATGTGTGGATCTCAATAAGAGTCAAAACTGTGGACATTTCAATTAAGATTAGGCTAAAAAGGAAGGTAAAAGTTTGGAGGATTATATCGATAGTAAAGAGGGCCTACGTGATCGAAGCAAGTCATTAGAATGGCCTCCGGCTCGTTGTGGAGGCGCAGCAGCTCCAAGAGCATAATTCGAGCTGCAGTTTCACGTGTTTTCGCCAATGATAATTATTTGCAACGGCAGGTAGCCGAACCCTTGTACTGCAGCCGGCTCCGGTGAGTTCTTCATGTTATCACTTTTGTTTACAAAGCCCGCATACATCTATAATACTATGTAGCTGAGCAGCGCGCGACAATCTTGCGTTATTTCTTTTTGCGCTTCGTTGCGCGCTCCGTTTCGCATGCTGTATAGATGCATACCAGCGAAAAACTCGTTTCAATCCTTTCGGTATTTTTGCATTTCGATAACTCGTTTGCGTCGATGATTCGCCAAGAGTAAATACTTCAACTTTGTATGCGTGCAATATGTGGTGGAGTTCATCGATCTCTTCGTTACACGTTGATTGTACAAAAGGCACCAAGTCGTTTGTTTTTTCATTCATGTATTTTCGCACGTACACATTGTTATTCGCCGCAAAGGCTACCAGGTACGACGTTGCACTTATTGTTTACGTCTTGGATCGCATTTTTTTTATTATCGCTGACGATAAGTGCAGTAGATTACTCGGCAACTCGCAAAATGATGCGCTATGCGAGATTTAAAATTTACTTTGCTATTGATTGAGTGAATGCAAGCTGTCTTCTGTTTTTGATTTTATACTCTTTGAGTGGAAAAATGTAGCTTTGAAAGTATCTTTAGTCATCATAAATTGATTGATAATGGAGTATTGATAAAACGAATCGACTACTTCACAATCCACATAGATGTTGAATAATATGTGCGTGTAGAAAAAAAAGATATGATATATTATTAAAGCAATAGTCGCGCGATTCTGAACTTTTGCAAAGAATCTTACATTTAAATCAAAACGATATGCTTTCCGTGAACTCCGCATATGTACTTAGCAATGGTAATGAGTGTTTAACAAACACTTGACATTGCGAAAGCGATGTCTTCTCGTTGGTTCTTTTAATGGAAAAATAACCCCGAGATAGAAATGGTCAGTCCAAAGAGTTGAAGCGCTTCGAAAAAGATGAAATGAAATGTGAAAGTTAATACATATTGCTTCAAAATAGCGTAGCTTGCGATGTGTCGCCAGTGCGGATGGACATAAATGCCGTAAGACAGGAAAGTCGGCTCCGAAAGTGAATAAGAAATCGGGTTATCGTAACTAGCCATTTGACACGTTTTTTTGTCCCCCATTTCAATGGACAAAAATCGAGATTCGTACGAAGCGACGAGTGAACCGAACTTGCTCTGATGCAACGGATGCATCCTATATAGCGTGCATCGTGCACTAGGCTCACATTCTGATAAATCATGGGCGCGTAATGTATACGTGAGAGGATGAAAACGAAATTTTACGAACGCAAAGTTAGCATTAAAAAGTGCTCGCGTACATTTACCGTTGGCTAATACTGATTATTCGAGTGGCCACGAGTGTGCCGACAATTTCTCGTGCGAATAATTTATAATTATATACATTAAATATTAAAGCACGCGTGCTTTCTAAGCTGTCATCAATCTGGCTGGAAAAACTTTCTTTTTTTTATCGCTCATCCTCGAGCGTGAAAGATCGAGTAAAAATTTACGCTCATTCTGGTTATAATTAAATATTTTATGCGTAAATAAAAATGCGTAAACTTATTCATAAACGCGCTAAACATTTTTTATCTAATAAATACGAAAATCGCAAACAAAAGATAAAGTTGAATAAAGAGCAGCGCACACATTAATTAAGCATTGTTTGATGCCTGAAAACACCTGTTACGCGCGCGCGAGCTTCTCCTACAAAGTCAATCTTTCATACAGCCTGAGCGAGTGCACGTTGTGCGTTTCAGATGTTTTCAAACATATAGTAAACAACACTCGGTGATCCTATCTCGCTGCAGCAGTTTTAATCTCGCGGGCAATTATTTGCAATTCTTTAGGCTGCGAAACGGAACTTTTTCTGCGTTTTTTTTTCATTTCATCAAAGATAGTTCTGTTTTTACGGCTCACGAGCGAACGTCAACGATCGGAAAAATGAGTGTACGCGCTCGGAGGACAGTTTTCAAGTTTATCGCGTATTGTTTCTCATAACAAATTCGATTGCTTTGTCTTTTTGCGCCGGAGACACGTCACGCGAGCATACGTGCGGCGCCGATCGTAAATTGCTCGCTCGTATTCATATAAAACTTTGAAATTTACCTCGTTTTCTCGCGAGAATCGCGCTCCTATATGTAGTCCAGCCGAGCTCCTTCGCTCCACGCTCACGGCACGATCAATTCTAATTAATTTAAATTACTATTTCTAAGCATGCGCAGTATCGGACGTAATAGATTTGACTTTACATAAATGACTCATCGCGTCGTATTTCCGTGCGCAGCGATCGAAAATACGCTTTTTTTCCTGCCGATTTCCACGCTCATATTATGCATGCATTTCAGACGGCAGCAATTACACACACTGACTTGTTTACTCTATTTCCGCAGCTAATTACATAATTGTGCTTTATATTTAGAACCGAAGCAGCGGAGTTCATTTCTAGTCGATTTTACGACTACTTGCTAACATATTAAATACGTGTTTCTTTCGCCTTAACGATAACGCAGAGAACAGGACAATGAGTCTCGCTTTGAAAGAACGACACGCGCGATAGATACGATTGTTTACATCTTTGAACAGAGAGACGGACTCGAGCGAGCATGTAAAAAGCAGCTCTAGCGAGAAATGTATTCTCGCGTGTAAGCGTAATAAGCGAGTTCTGCGGAGATGTGCGACGACTGTCGACCTCGTCCTTCATATCAAGAGTTGAAAAAGTGTCCAGTCAAGATATATATATGATTGTCACAACTTTGATTCTATCGAATGTGATTTTTCTATTACTCGAGAGCTGTAAGATACTCTACCGGCGCTCCATTTTTGTAAATGTCTATCAACCATTGCGAACAATGTATCGGCTGTGTTTCGACAATGGAATAGATATTATAATTACTGGTCGAACTAGCCGACCGGGCAGCACACGTCAGCCTATCGGGACAAAGTAATTGTCGCGCAGAAAAGAAATTACTTATTGCAGATTCGTATCGCATTCGTTGCGACTATTGTTATTAAAATATAACTCTCGAAATAATATTAAAATGCTACTAGCCATGAGTATAAGTAGGCGCACGTTAGAGAGTGAACTTTCAGTTGGTCTTGTGCGACCTCAACTTTGACTCTCTTCCTCTCTTGACAACGTTCAATTTCTTCTCGTTCTACTCAATTAATCTCGTTTGAACAAATGACTGTACTTTATCATTGAACGATAATAGGTATATAACTGGCTCGTACAAATTTATGTAACGGACAAATGTGTGCCGATTGCAGTGCATTGAACGAGTACGCCAGCATACAGTTTCATTTACTCGCAATCGTTCATAGATCTATAAAATGACTCGAGTTACGTCTTTAATTTGTGCGACTCTCTATTTTGAAATGAGTAGCATTTTGAAACGCTCGAGCAGTCGACAAAATTCGCCAATGTGAGGGAAATGTATTATCAATGATTGCTGACCAAGCGTTACGTGGAGAGCCCATTCAACGCGTCTGAATCTCAAGCTTTATAAAGACTTTCTAGAATTTCACGTACGGATTCGAGCACAGCGTTACTGCTTTCTCATTCTTATCAGTATTGCTATGCGCTGCACGTACAAGTTCGCATACTGCATATTATGAAATCGGCACTAAATGCAACTAGTCTATTATATAATAATGTATAAATAATTTAATGCATCACGAGGTAATTTTGTCTACTTTTGTCAATTCAGAATGGCTTCGACACTGGACGTGAACAGAAAGGACATGCACTCGATGCCGCAGACTAGCATCTTGACCGCCAGGGACGAGAGCCGAGAGATGATGGCACTTTGGCCGGACGTCGTGCGAGATCTCACGGACGCTGGACGTTATCGCGACGTGCCCGACGCCACCAAGTGGCTGGCCAAAGTAAGATCGATTTTATTTCTTTATCTATATTCTGTATACTCTTTTCGTATATAGTCACGTGCTAAATGATCGGTTTTTTCGCACAGGTTCTGCAGGGCAATGTCCCGAGTGGCAAGAAAAATCGAGCCCTTTCATTAGTCTATGCTTACAGAAAACTCGTACCGGCCGATGAGCTGACAGACGACAACCTTCGCCTGGCACGAATTTTGGGATGGTGCGTTGAAATGGTACGTATCGATACTATTTTTGTTTTCTAATCCACTCGATTGTCTACTCGAACTACAGAATAATCACGCAAATCATGCGCAGTTTCAGGCATCCTTCCTCGTTCTAGATGACATAATGGACCATTCACAGATGCGGCGTGGCCAACCCTGCTGGTACCGCCAGAATAATATCGGCTTGGCTGGTATCAACGACGGCAATCTCTTGGAGTCGTGCTCCTATCAATTGCTGAGAACCCACTTCAGAGGCCAACCTTGTTATGTCGACTTGTTAGAGACGCTCATGGAGGTTGTTACTATTTCTTATTGACCATTAATTAGCGCCAATAACTGCAATTAACACGAGCTTTTTCATGTCTTTATTGCAGTACTCGCATAGGACGACTTTAGGCCAGACTCTTGATTTATTATCGACGAATTTCGGTAATAAGCCTAATCTTAACTTGTTTACCATGGATCGATACAATTCTATTTGCAAGTATAAAACTGCCTACTACTCTTTTGTTATGCCTGTTCAACTTGCCATGTATTTTGTGAGTACGATTTTTAAATTGAATCATTTAAAAAAATACACCACGCTTCATGTCGCCGATCGATTATTTTCTACCAGGCTGGTGTCAAGGACCCGGAGGTTCACAGACAGGCCAAAACTATCTTACTGGAAATGGGCCACTTTTTCCAAGTGCAAGACGACTACCTCGATTGTTTCGGCGATCCACAAGTCACTGGTAAAAATGGAACAGACATTCAGGAAGGCAAGTGCTCTTGGCTTGCTGTCGTGGCTTTGCAGCGAGCAACACCGGCCCAAAGAAAGGTTTTCGAGGTTTGTCAATTTTTTCAATTATTTTCGATTCATTTATTTGATCCTTTGTTTTACACAAAAATCTTGTTCGACTTTTAGGAGTGCTACGGTTACGAAGACCCAGAAAAAGTTGCCA
This sequence comes from Trichogramma pretiosum, assembly GCF_000599845.2. NCBI lineage: Eukaryota > Metazoa > Arthropoda > Insecta > Hymenoptera > Trichogrammatidae > Trichogramma > Trichogramma pretiosum. Next base: position 2,579,440 of record NW_019641652.1, on the reverse strand, counting down.
AAGTCAAGCAGTTGTACAATGATTTAGGATTGCAATTGACCTATTCGGTGTATGAAGAAGAAAGTTATAATTTAATGAATACTCATATCCAACAAATTTCCAGAGGATTACCTCACGATTTATTTTTCAAATTTCTTGAAAAAATATATCGCAGAGATTCGTAAGGTCTTAATTTAGCTCAGTCTTACGAATTCAATCATGTATATTGAAAAAAGCTTTTTTACTATGCTTTACAACAGGACGATATAAATATTTATACATATTTCTATATTAAATATTTCATATCATTCATGATGTTTATATGACTAATATAACATTGAAAAGTGTATGCGATGTAATTCATTTGGGTTGAAATTTATAAAAACGCTCAAGTCAGGATATTTTCACTTTTGTGCTTCAAGAATAAAAAACAAATATTTTTTTTGAATTTTGTAAGAGAGAATAATGCGAATGTTGCTAAACATTCAGATTTTTGGTTTGTTTAGAGTATTTACATTCATTTTCAGTAAAGGTATTGAAAAAAGGTCATTTTAAACTCATTTGTATTAATCGCAACTTTATTTAGTGTACTCATTTCATTGAATTCAGTGTTATATTTTTTGTGAACATAAAAACTAATTTTTTATCTATGAACTAGATAATAAAAAAACAAAATAATTTTTATAAAAGAAATTGAAAAGTTGAAGAACCAAGAAATCTACTGTTACCGATCTATATATGAAATGGTCGATAATGTGAAAAATGTTCAAGCCGTTGCCAATTTACGGTAACTGAATGAATAAAACAATGTTTAAATCATTTTTTTGAGTCATGTGAATGCTGCGATGACGTAATAAACATTTATTGTCTATGAGTGCTAGACCACTGTGTAATGAACCTCTTTTTTTTAATTATGTTCATTTAGTGCAGACTTGATTGTACAATTCATTTATTTTATTCAAGAAACATGATTCTTGTAAATGTTGGGTTATATTTATTAAATTTGAAAAATGATTTAGCGCTAACTACTGAAATGTAACTTATACTGAATATGTAACTTTTTATCTGCGAGTTGTTAAATATTATACTTGCAAAGTTAAACAAATCATATGAAATAAAATGAGATATTTTTAACTCAAGCTTATATTATTTCATCACTTATAAATAAGAAGAAAACCAACTTCATTCACGCGTAGGTGTGATTTCTATCAAATAAAAAAGAGGCTGTTAGGACAAATAAAAAATGGCATTACACGATGTACATTGCAAAAAATGACAATAAAGACTTTGGAAATGGTTAAAATAATATACGTTATCATTACTTAAGTCTAGTTTAGTAACTTTATTTTGTCACTCTTGAGCATAAAAACTTCTTGTTCCATAATAATGGATGTATCGATGTCTGTCGCACCAATAAGTATATACGTATACACACTAACATGCATGTATCGTTAGGTCGGCCGCACATCTGCTTAATTAGATTTGAAAGCACTGCAGGGTTTCCATAAATGAATCTCGAAGCCTTGCAAGCGAAGACTCGCCTCTCAGAGTTGCTTTGACCTACGGCAGGACAAGTTGTACCGCAAAATAGACGTGGGCGTAATATTTATTTTGTTCAGAAAGAGAAGTCGAGATCATTGTTAGTTTAAAATTCAGTTGGCCAGCTTGCGTTGCGCGATTATATTCTCAGCAAAAATTCACCGGATTCAGGTATTTCCCAAAATCATACTTTCAACACTGATCACTCGTAACATCGATTGATCATTCTCTTAGAATATTCATCGATGAGCATAAACGTATACATTGCGATGCACTCGTAAACATTTCTAAGCGCAATATTAATACCAAGAAGTGTACTCCGAAATTTACTTGCTAAATGACACGAAATCGCCATATCGTTAATCAGGTGAACATTGAATTTTGTAAATAATCGTGAATATTAAGGAGTATAACGAAACAGATTTACATTACATTCAGTAGCATCGATCGCGCAGCGCGTTAAAGTAAAACAAACAAGCCTAAAAGCGATTACTAAATTTACTCTGTGTCGTCAAGTCCGCCGTGTCACTGGATAAGATCGACCTTGATGCGATCGGTATTCACTAGAATACGATGCATATTTGATTCCAGACTAAAAGCATGATGTTTCGGATCCGCGATCAGCGTTAAATGGCTCGTATATAAAATATTATTGGACAAAAAATAACACTTATTCATTTCGATCGGGTTGGATCGATGAAAAAATAATATTTTTCCATTCTCTTGTTGTGCATTGTGAGTTAAATGAATTTAGCTTTTCGGTTCAAATAATGTCGTAGCAGCGCGAAACACGATGCTCGAGCGAAAGCATAAATTTCGAAAGTTGGAAAATAAATATATTCGCAATTTCGGTATCCTAAATGGGTCGTGTAAAAATGTATGCATACACATAATAATACGTTGGCTTAAGGTCAGCGATCGGCTGGCCTCTTTGGGAGGAAAAAAAATCAACGAACTTCCGTTGGTTTTCAGTTGACAGACGATCGGCACCGACAATAGGTACACCGAGCCACCGGTGGCTTCAAAGTAAAAAAATGACGAATTTTCGCTTGAAATTCTTTCGCGCATCGTGAAAGTGTCTATTGTGATGAACGGTGCTTCACTCGCTCGAATTCGAAGCGATAAGTTAAAACTATACTAAAAAACTTCTTTTTAAAAAAGAATCTTGTAGCCGATTTTATTCCGGATCAAAAATCTGATAAAAAAATTCCTATTCACAACCGAGCAGATTCACAAGAGCTCATCGTTCCAGAAGTGCTCGGTAAGAAATCGATGGAATAATTCAATTGATAATATCGCGAGTTTTCATAAATATGTGATATAAGGTGACTATACCAACACTCGGATACTTTTGTTCAAGTCATATAAATGGTTGGACGAGATTTATAATAATTTCAACTGCTTAGTCGATTTTATTATTATTTATTAAGTAAAAAGTGATTTTTAAATAAAACAATGGAATTGTATCGTATTAAAAGGTATTCGAATATCGGCTCAACGTGATATTTTTTCTCAAGACCAATTATCAGTCTCTTTTTAATTTAAAATGACGACGTTTCAAACAATATTCTTCAAAATCACTTAATGAATGATGACAGCTTTAAGGGTAATTTTCACATTTTCAATGTCAAAATAAAAAATTGAATCGTTTGTCAGAATTTTACAAGCATATGGCCGGATAATAGAGAAAATCTCTTGTTAGCTGGACGGATATGGGTAAAGTCATCGTATAAAATAAATAATCGATCGTGGAGTATAGTATGGAAAAGGTTGAAAAATCGGTTGGAGCTCGCTCGTGACTCGTGAGTCGGCATTGCCTCGGGACGATCGTTCAGTCCAGAAGCGCACTTATGGCTCTCGCACAGGCGCCGGCGACAGCTACACACGTAGTCGGTGGCAAAGTCATATCATAGCATCGGGTTCGTAGGCGCGAACGCGAATAGGATGCAAAGCTGAAGTCGGCTCGCGTGCACAGTTTCGTGCACGGAGCAAGAAAGAGGCAAAAATGCACAAAGGCACACATGCTAGTAGGTGTAGGGGGATTATCGGGACGGTGTCGGGTGTCGGTGGCCGTCGGTGGGTGTGTGGGTCGGGGACTCTACTATGCACGCTGGGGTTCTTGCGCGCAAAAACACAGGCGCGCAGCTACGTACGTCATCGGCATATACGTAGACTCGCGCTTGTGTATATATGTTTGTGTATGCATGCACACAATTACAGCTCTTGGAGGCAAAGATATTGATTTTCGTCTCGGTGTATCAGGCGGCAGAAGCAGCAGCAGCAGCAGTGCGCGGCAGCAGACGCGACGACGATATAGGAGCAGCAGTCAAAGAGCCTGCAAGTGGCGCGTGTGAGCGCAAGCGCTGAAAACCGACCGGCGGCAACGGCGTCGGCGGCTGCGGCGGCTGCGGCGGCGGCGAGCACAGCGGCAGCAAATACGACTTGCACGTACGATACGTGTATGCGCGGAGCCCCTATAGCCTAGGCCGCGAGTGCGAGCGAGACGGAAAATAGCCAACTTTGAGCGAGACTACGAGGGGGTGCGGCTGTAACCATGGATCCCAGTGTACTCGCCAACATGGACAAGGACGCATTGAGGAAGCAAATCGAGAACATGAAATATCAGGCCAACATGGAACGGTGGCCGCTTTCCAAAAGTATCGCAGCGTGAGTAATGACTAATCACAACATAATATAATAAACACACACACAAACAACAACAACACTGACACAATTATGCACAATTGCAAGAAAGCGAGTTAAAGTCAGGGAGGCGCGCACGCGAGCGAACGAGTCTGGCAGCTTCCGAGAGCAGGCCAGCTTTGGCTTTTCATTCGGGCAGATAAAGCGGAGAGCGAGAGCTCGAATGCACGGCGTTTTAAACACATCTATAAATATATGGCGCGCCGATTCGCGACGATATTCGCGCGCTGCTACTTATGAATAATTTCCATCGTCTTTCGGGCCGCGTCCGAGGCGCTCCGAGGCCAGGCCTCGCTGCTGTAAACGACTCGCTACTACCACTACCACCACTTGCTACAACACTAGTGCTACGTGGGTGTGTACGTGCGTGCATCATAGCTACACCAGCCACTTCTCCACTGCTTTATGCTTCGCGATCTGTTTGTACGTGTTTGTGCGTCTGTGTTTGTGTGTGTGTACGTGTACCGTCCAGAGCGTAGGTGGGTGCGCGTGGACGAGTGAGTCCCCGCAGGACTCGCAGCTCTCTTTCTCTCTCCCTTTCCGTTGCCGCTGCTTCTGTGCGAGAAGGGATTGGAGCGAGCTAGTGGAGGAGCTCTCACACACGTGCCGGTTAGCTGCTACTCGGCTAGCCCTTCTGGCCACCATATTTCTTTCTCTCGGTCCGCAGCGGCGTCGAGCTTCTACGAGAGCTTTTTCGACTCTCGCTCTCTCTCTCTCTCTCTCTTTGTCGCTCTCGTTGGCTGCGCGTGGGTCGTTGCTGCCGTTGGCGCCACGACTTTCACATGTAGTCGCTCGGAAGGTGTGTCTGCTGGTCGGTTGAAAAAAAAGCTCGCGCGATGCTAATTATCCCTCGATCCAACGAGATACGAGTCGTACGTGCATCGTGTACGTCTCGCAGCGAGAGGGCTTAGTCGCTCTCCATAATCGGCCTGTTACAACAGAAAGAGAGAGAAAAAAAAGAGAGAAGAGCGTCTCGTGCACTGGCTCTGCGCCGCGCGCCACCACCGAGCTCTATAAGGAAATAGGTCGAGGGTGTTTGCGCGAGCACCCGATGAACTGTTGCGGCTAGTCGAGCCCCGACTCGCTGCTCCTTCTTTGCTCGCATCGACGAGCTAGCTCTCCGTGCATCGACGAGCTAGCTCTTGCTCTCCTGCACAATATTATACCCAGATTTTTCTCTCTCTTTTTTTACGCTTGTCTATCCCGTTGGATGCGCTTAACCAATCCTACGTCCAAGTTTGATATTTTTTTTATACTCGCAGCACCGTATCATTTTTTGCAGTAGTAGACTGAATCGTTATTGTTTTTGCACGCATCGAATTAAAATTAAAAGCATGGCACGAGAAAGCCTCGTAATTTTTACACCTCTTCGCCAAAACATCTCACTCTTGCAATTAACTTGGCTTAAGCTGTCAAACTAATACATTTTGCAAACACATGAACTCTTGCTACTTTGAATGTGTATTTTTTCGCCTCTCTCTCTCTCTCTGTATTTGAGTGCGCACACCTACGTGACACTCGTAATTTACGAGACAATTGATAAGATTATAAGTACCACCTCCCCCTCTCTCTTTCTCGCTGCTTGTGTACACGTAATAAATGCACATTATATCTATGTATGTCTGCGTGCATGTGCGGGCCTATGTGTCTTTCGCTCCATTATTTGTGCATGCATATTTGTTACAATTATTTTTTTTCCTCTCCTGCTGCCGCTGCACGATTGCGCTTTCATATAGCGTATACGAGCCAACGATTCATTGTACTGACTATACTTGCGCACGGATGGGAGAGCAACAACGTTTTTTTTTCTCTTTTTGTTCAACTATCGGTTCGCGCGTCATATCTCATCCGCAAGCTTCGCTACTATTTTCCTTGCTATATCTACTTTTTTACTTCCACATTTTTTTCCTCGCCTTTCTTGAATTATATTTTAGTCGATAAAGCGTGCAAAATTAAAAAATAAAAAAAATTGGACCGACCGGATGTTAACTGTGTATGCAGTCGAATTTGATACTCCTAATCATGAGTGGGCAAAAATACACGAGCACATCCGCAGAGCCGCACGCACGACAGAAAGTCGAGCCAACGCACTCACACAGTCGCCCGTGAACATAATACACGCAGATACTCGTCCATGGAAAACTCATCGAATTAAAGAAGATTTGATTACACTCAGTTGACGATCGAGCGGACGCGCATCACAGAGACCGAACGTTGGCCGGCTAGCGAGCAACGACCAGCGACGGACGCTCTCGTTAAGCGACTTGACGTCATACTTTTTATTGTCTTTCAAGACTCGAGTCGTGTACCATTCCTGCCGCGACGATACACAGTAGAAAAAAGAAATGGGCCAAATGTAGCAACAAACGTTCAAGAGATTTTGATCATTATAATTTCGTTATCTATAAGCAATGAAATTGATATGAGGCTGCAGTATGCACGACGACGCCTGCGTGATAGCGACTTGTACGCATTTGATCGTTCCGTGCTCGGGCATAAATGCGGGCGAATTTCGTAAACGCGCGAGGAAAAAAACGAAAAACGCCGTGCGACAGCCAACGCCAGGAGCGTATTGCAGATGTGGGAGCTTGCACGTAATGCATGCGCTTAGCTGACTCGAGCCCGTTCCGCATCCGTAGCGTTGCGCGTTGCCACGAGAACTCGATGCGATGCGTACGTAATACATCTACCGATGTCTGTTCCTGCGTGCATTGGCCAGTTTCGAACGAGCACAGGCCGCCTACTGCATATTTTACATCGAGCCCGATGTTTTCTCGTATAGCTCGGGCGAGCAGGAAAAGTTTGTAGTTTTCGCGCGCGACCGTAAGAGCGGGGCATCCAGTCGATCGTTGCTTTTGTTTTGCCGAGCCGGGACAATTAGAATTTAAAATTTTTAATACTCGCTCGCGTGGAGAGAAAACGGCACGTGGCACGCGAACGCTCTACATGAAAAGAACCTTTGACTTAATTACCCCATGCCAGCGTACGTTTGAACACACACAGCGCACATAAACACAGGCCGACGAGTCGCGTAAATTAATGTTTGCGCTTGCGGAATCTATTTATAATGAGAGAAAGAGAGAGAGAGAGAGACCACATAGATGCCTACGCGCTGCGGCTGCACTTCAAACAGTCAATTGAACATTTGGAGCGACAGCAGATTTCGGCGACGAGCGTATGCAGCCGATTCGTCGCGCTCTAGCCCGTTTCGAGGATTTATTGCTTTACGAGACGGCGCGTGCCAAAAGTCGACTCGAGCATCCATTCGCGTACAAGTGTCCTGTGCCGGCTGAGTTTCTCTCCTCGGGATCGCAGGCCAAAACACGAAGGAAAAAGTAAAAGAACCCAACGAGTGCGGAATTGTGCGAGCGTGAAAAACAAAACAAAGCGATGCATACCGATTATTAGACTTCAATTGCCGACTGCTATTTATTAGTTTGATTGCATATCGAATTTTTGATAATTATAGTTCGTCAATGATGTTAACTTTTCGCACATTGAATGATTAAGCGGTCAAATAGTTTACGCCTTTTCATGTGACTTTTCCTACTTAAGTTATGTCACTCGACTACATAATTGCAAATATTATGCTTTGCAATGATCACTCGTTGCTTCGTCATATACATAATTCATCATACAGGGGTATTGTTTTAGTTATTAAATTTTTTTCTGGAAAAAGCAGCCATTTTTCTTTCGGTGGATGTGCATTAAAAATATTATTTTGAAAAGGTGATTTTTGATCAGAATTTATTGAAAAAAGCTTAGAGATATGATTCATTTACTTTCAGCTAATTAAGTTTTTGTTTTCACAAATGTGGCGTAGTTTCTTAAACAAGCAAAGAGGGAAATTTATTAGATCATTGGTTAATTTTCTCCTTTCTAAATAATTACATATTACTTTGCGTTCTGCGGACATTAAAATGCTCATAATTGACGTATACCACAAAGTAATCATGATTGTTGGCAAGCTCAAAGCCGCGGAGAAAGAGACTTTTTAAAAAAAGAATCAGAAAGTTTACGTTGACTTTACCCGTCTTGTAAATCGGCGTATAAAACCAAAACTACTGGTTTGCGAGGATTTTGCTCGCTGCCGGCCACAAAAAAGCATAATCAGACGCAAGGGCCTGTTTTTGCATAGCGTCATCAAATTATACACTCGTACGATATTGTTTGTGAAATATTTGAATGTAGCGTTCGTATCGGAGCGACACGTGCGTCGTACGTAAATTGACAAGTGCGGTCTTGGTGGTCTTTGCCGTCTCGCGGCACCTGTACACACACATGCACACACGATAACGAGTACGAATTTTTTTGCACCGCCAGAAAAAAAAATGAGTATCGAGAGCTTAAAGTGTATATGCGCGAGAAAGATGCACGGGCGCATTAAAAACGTTTACGTAACGCGAAAGCGAGCGAGGAGTTTTTGCCGTCGTGCGCTCGCGGCACCAGGGACGACGACTCGTATCACGAGCAGCCTAGAGTGAGCGACGAATTATTATCATTATTAGTTGTTGTTTTTTTTTTGCCTCTTTTTTTTTACATAACGCTCGCTCGCTCGCTCACGCGCCTCAGTTACATTATCCTCGCGCGTACGTATAGACGTTCGTTATTGTATCTTCTGCACTCGTACGTGCACCTGCTGCTGTATGCGTCGTAACGAGGAGGACTACTCGCGTTACACGCTATATAGGTGCGGAGCTCGTCGTCTTTGGTCGTGCGATCGCTGCTGCATCATATTCGAGAGTCTGCGACAGTTGCCGGATTGAACGGATTGATGCAGTTATGTGATTTATCGTTACTTAACTCGGGCCCCGCCACCTCTGATAATGTAAGCGATCGGCCGCAGCTCGACATTAGATAACGAGCCATTGTGTGTTTTCATCGCTCTCCTCGGTGCAACTGTAATTCGCATCAATCGGATCGCTCGACGTAGCCGCTACGAATGCCAGTATATGTTTTTCGCTAAACAATAGCCTAACGCTACCTATGCTCTTCTTCGCTCCTCGATATGACTGCTGAGCCGAACACAGACGATTCCATTGGCGACAAGTAGGTCATCGGGAAAATAAACAAATGTGTAAAGCAGGCATAGACAGGCGGCCGGCCGAGCGAGCTCGACGTAAGTAAAAGTTATACACTCACGGCGGACCGGATCAGAATAAAAGTGAATGTCCTTTGTGGCGCGAGGCGGCGCGGACACTTTGAAACTTAACGGGTCATTCGAAAAGCCGAGCCTCATGAATCAGAAATATTTACCAGCCCTCGCCGAGCTCCAACTTTATTTCGTGCGTACAACGTTTGACCTATTTTAATTTTCAGTCTCGCGCAGTATAATGGCTCGGACAGCTCATGCGTGTATCCATGCCTCGGTCTTTGGCTGATTCGGATGTCACTCGGCTTGTAATTAATACTCGCTCCAACGAAAGTACCGTACGTACGTTTGAGTCATATTTCAAGATTTGCTTTCGTCATCGGGCCTATAAAGATGGACCGGGTCGTTAAAATTTTATACAAGCTTTTAATTTGAGTTAAAGCTCGCGCGGCGCTTGTTATCGTATACATGTAGCGCCGGTACACAGACGTTACTGCGCGAGAAGGGCCGTTTCTGTGTATAAGAAGTTATTAGCGGAGCGAGCGCCAAATCGGCCAATTCCGCTCGCGGACGGATTAAAAAGTCCTCCAAGCAGCCGAGCAGGAAATACAGCGTTATGCTTGGAAAAACGAGGCTGTCGGTGGCAGCTGCGTTTTAGGCTCGTGCCAAGAGCGGCAAAAAATGAGCTTGAGCCACGCAGCATAATGCTTTTGGTTTACAATAAAGTTAGCAGTGCAGCAGCAGCAGCAGCAGCAGCCGTGTGTCGAACGTTTATAGCGAATTGACGAGTCCGAGGGCAAAAACTTTCGCCGTCGTGTTACACGCGCGCGTCACTGCAAAGAGAGAGAGAAAGAGTGAAAGGCTTGGCTCGCCAGTATAACGTGTGTTTGCAGCTACGGCGATAATCCAGCCTCTTAGTCGGTCGTATCGGAGCTCGAGCTCGATAAAGTACTATACGCCACTGACCAGTCTTATGTACTCGAATTTTTTGCCCCCCACAGACGCGTATGCATAGCCGTAGCTGGGCCGCGTGCCGAGTTCCGACTAGCCGTTATTAACGAGCCTCGTTGAATTTTCAGTCGGCTAAAGTGTGCGACCGAGAAAGAGAGAGATCGAGAATTAGTCAGACTGCAGCTGCAACTATAATCAAGCACAATCAGCAACACAATCGGTCACTCTGACTGTGTCTTCTCTGCGCATAAATTCTTAAAAGGCACACGCGCGTGTTCATCTACATCATTCAAAACTCTCATACGAATGTATATCTAGTAGGTGTGAATTTAGCAGTCGAGTAAATATTGCAATAGCCGACTGTACGTAGACGTAAGAAAGTCATCTCATATATAGTCGGAATAGGATGCGCGCCATTGCTTTACACGGCGCGTGTTATAAACATCGACCTGCAGCAATAGGCGAGATACGTCTGAAACTGTATGCCTGTATTGTGTTTCATTGAACGGATCGCTGCCAGCGAGTATATTAACGTACCTATCTACGTGTGCCTGCTTATGTGTGTGTGTGTTGTAAAGTTGACTTATATATTTGCCAGAAATAACGACGATGCTGTAGCCGGATTTTTCTGCAACAATAGACGACGGTCGCAATTGCTGCTGCTACTTTTTCCCTACTTTTTTCCTTCTTTTTGCCTCTTTTTTTTCTCGTGCTACTCGATAGGTTTCCTATGAAGCTACTCCATTGGACGGCCTATGGGTTTATTACGATGGCGCGTCGAGATGTTGATGCAAGAGCCGAATCTATCCTCTAATAGCGTAAAGCAGCGTCGAACGAGTAGTATGCGATATACGTGCGCTACAACAACAACACTCGAATTCGCGTATAGTAGCAGCACAGGTACACGAGTACTGTCTCGAGAGTGCCTGATTAGATCTACGACGTGTTTCCTGGCTGCAGCTTTATAAGTTATGAAATCTGCCAATAGGTAGTATATATGCAGCTGCTGCCAAAGCGAGTACAAGAGCTGATTTAGCACGCACAGTCCCCGTCCCCGTCAGTTGGAATCTACGAGATAATAATTTTCCTTATCTCGCTCCAAACGTATCTGGATCGTTTCGTTCGCGTCGACTTGACCGGCGTACTTGGGCAGAAAATAACCCTGTCCCGTTTTTCGTTTCTCTCTTTCATTTTTTTTTCGCTCTCTCGAGTTCTAATTTGGTTTTTATGAGAGCTCGTGGGCACTTTTCCGCGTTCGCGAGCTCATACGACTCCTCGAGAATGTCACAGGCGTTAGTTGTAATAGTTGATGAGACACACACACACCTACATACAAAGTCTTTGGTAAGCCTCTCGCAGCTCTTGACGCACTCGCAAACGAACGCGCACATTATGCATACTTATATACCTGTACAGGCTCTCTCTGTGTATAGCATCTAACGATTCTCGCTTGCTGGCTTCATCTTATTCGCTCGCATGAGATGCATATTATAAGTAGTCTCTTGCTCGCTATCTCTATTTTTCTCAAATGTAGCACTCTGGCTCTATTTCCCTCTTGCGTTAACGGTCTTTTCATCTCTCTCTTTTATTTTTTTCTCTTTCTCTGCCGCGCGTATAGTTTGCTCTAAGTTGACGGATGGGTTCGTTGCACCTTTTCTCTTCTTTATTTTTTCTTACTTCTCGCGATATATTTACACTTTTTTTCAACTACCTCTCGACTCTCGACTCTGGACTTTTCCGTAAATGTGTGAAGTCTGTGTGTGTGTGTTTATATACGCGTTGCCGCAGTTTGCATTGCGTAAGATACATAAGCGCATAAACACCTCGTGCCATATAGTCGATCATTCGGTGCATTATTCAGTTGTGAATATGATTGTTACAATCTCGAGTATACGCGAGCGAGTATATGTAACGCGTATATATAGCCGCACAGCTAGCCGGCACTCGGAGAGTTGGAATGCAAACGGACTGACGTACTTTATACGTGCATATGCATGCGCTGCGCATGCCACGGCTCTGTATGGCAGTAATGCGGTTCGTTGGAGAAATATCCCGAGTGCGGAGAGCCGCCCCCCGTTTGTACCGCTCTCTGACTTAGTTCTGCCTTATTTACCAGTAATCGACGTAATTTTTATAGTATATTCCTTGCGCGCTTAATAACAAAAGGATTAGTCAGCGCGATATCGTTGAGAACGGGTAATTACTCATACGTGTCTTGTACGAGATGTGAATGCCACCAAAGTCTTTTCTGCATTATCACGATAATTGGGCTGAATGGCTCGACGATTCAGCAGCTTTTCTCGCAACAATCCCGAGCTCGAGATAAAAATTCTTTCATAGTGCAAGGTCAATATCCTTGCGCTGCGCCGATTATAACGCCATATCTCGAGCGACGAAGAACGCGAGGAACCTTGGCTCTGCGCGCAAACTACTTTTCTAATAAGCACGAGCCGACCCGTCGTCGAGTCACTGTCGCTAATTTTCTCGATAAACGAATAAATGGAGCGCGATCGAATTTCACCGGCGCGGAGGAGCATCGCGGGGCTCGGAGGATAGCGCCGAATTCTCCTCTCGAAAGTACTTTTGGCCCGCACAAAGAGCTGCTACTCTCTTGTATACACTCGAGCAAAGCTCGCTACACGGGCCCATTGTATCCGCATAACGCTCTCCGCATGGCCATGGCAGCGATCCTGCATGGGCGTTAGTTAAAGTCCAAAAGCTTCCTTGCGAGCAGCTGGCCAGCAGCAGCAGCAGCCGCGGCACTCGAGCCTTGAACGCAAATCCTCTCTCGAGCCCGAGCCGAGCGCAATTCCCTTTCACTGCGCGCGAGTCGAGCTCGAGCGAGCGAGCGCGAAAAAAGCCGCAGCGCGAGCCGACTCGTATACTTTATTTATAACTGTCGAGTGTGTAGCCGATATTATAGCCGCCGCCGCCGCCGCCGCTCTGCTGCGCGCCTTTTGCGGATCTTGTAATATTTCGATCGCGCCACTATTTTCGAGGACTTTGCCCCGGCGAGCTAGCTCCCACACTATCGCTCTCTATTATATCGATACGCTGTTCCGATGATTAATGATATGTATGCGGTTTTTCGCCGTGAATCACTGCATCGAGTCGCGATCTAGCTCGCCCTTTTTCTCTCTCTCTTTATTCTTCTACTTCTTCTTCTTCTTGTTCTTGCTTCGTTTTGTATCGAGCATTTGGATGTTCACGTGCGCCTGGCATGATTTATCCTCGTGATCGAATTATATTTCAATATCCCGCGTTGGCCGTTATTTTCGCGCGAGAGTATATGAAAAAAACCTCGCCTCTTTCACGACGAATCGCGAATCATTGCGCGAGATATATATTTTTTCTCCTACTTCTTCTTCGTAGCTGTGCGATCGGTTCGATCGAAGGCCAGGATTAAATGCTTGTTACGATCACCTATAATGTATGCAACTATGGGCGCTTGAACTTGAGGAAACTCGTGCACCACCAGCTCATTTGCATAAAATAACACTTTTCCATTTTACAGCTATAGCTATGCTTGTTTTCACATGAAAGTGCCATGCATCGACGCGACGGCTTGTGACATACGGGCTCTTAATTTGCCTTGGCCGCGACGCGACGACGTTGCTCGCAGTCAAACGACTGTATTATCGAATCGCGTGGCGCAACTTCTTTCGGCGGCTTCTTTCTCGCGGAGATATAGTCGGAGCTTGCGAAAGTCGAGCTTGCGATTGCAGCGCTCGTCTCGTTTTTCGAGCTTCGGAGCGCGCCGTGCGATTTCGTACACGTAACGCCGAGGAATAATCAAATTTAGCTGCCAATCGACGTCGCTAATAAAACGGAACGTACGTCCAAGTTTGACGTAAGCCACTTCTATACGATACGAGTATGTATGTGTGTATGTATGTATAGGTTGAGCTGGAGATCTATCATTTGCGACCCACTTTTCACGCTGCAGGCAACAAAAACAGCAGTGCTAATTACACTCGCCATCGACGCTCATTCGGTTATAAAGAAGTAAGACAATGGCTACGATTGCCTCGGAATCATTGTTGCAAAGACGATTGAAAAGAAAAGCGAGAAAAAAAATGGCGTATAAATAGTCAAGATAGGGTTGGAAATAAGAGTGGATTTTGAGTCGTCACCGAGGCTCGAGTAGTATAAAGCGCACCGAATAGAGAGAGAGAAAACGTGACTATCGGCTTTGGATTTGGATTTCAACGTCGCTCGCTTTATCTCTATAGATGTACGTACATTTAGACGTAAGTGGATGAGCCGCTCGTAGCCTATATTCGCATCCTCCTTGTGTGCGCTGCTGCTTTATTGCATCGAACTATGTATGCAACTTTGGTATAGGATATATAGGAGCGAGTTTATGTATGGATGCTATTGATGCATCGTAATCGGGAACGAAGATTCGCGCGATACATATTTAGCGAGCTGGACGGGAATTCATTTCATCTTATTATTGATTGGCCAAGCTCGCGTCCTCTCCACTACAACTGCGACTGTAAACAGCGAGTCTCATTGATGTTAAATACACATTAATTGATGAGACACTTGACTGGACGTTGCTACATATATGGGCTACTAATCGAGACTCATCGCGACTCGAGTGCGCTTGTAAAGCAGCGCGAAGATTCGAATTATCGTGCGAAATAGCTCGAGGATCGCTCATTACATAAAGAAAGTCGCGTTCGGAGTCGAGTTCGCAGCTGACAGGCAAACCTATATTATTTTTTACGAGATTCGTTGTGAATCGCAAATGCGAGAAGCTGGACGTGAGTCGATAATAAATAATGAAATAATGAACGACACTAGACGATTAAATCGATACAAGCACACACGATTGGCAATGATTTCACTTTTTCGAGTGGCTATCACAATCGACGGCATCGTTGTCGTCATCGAGCCTGCTACTCGCTCGACGCGTGTAACTCACTCTTCTAAAGCATGTGTGACCGCGCGAAGAGACGCCTCCATTTAACAGCTTAATGAGATTAAAAAAAAGCTAATTAGTAGCCGAAAATGAGTTGCGCGCTCGTCGATGATTAAAAGAGAAAAAAGCAGGATAGCCAATATACTAGTAACCAGCTCGACCGTTTCCTTTCTTCCGAGAGTCTACAAAGTAACGAGCTTCTCTCTCTCTCTATCTCTTCGGCTCAAGAGCCTGCATCTTCATATCGCACTGTGCTGCTATTGCTGTTTGTGAATTTGTATGTATGTGTGTGTGTGTGTGTGTGTATGGCTGCCTCATAGAAAGTAGAACAAACACTCGCTTCACTGCCGATGAAGCCTATATTATGCGCTCCGTTGTATCATTACTTCTCTCCTTACTTCCGTTAGTTGTTCTCCGATGCAGTTGCTGTTTTTTTTCCGCTTGATATCGTAATTGCCGATTTATGCAATTCTTTTCGTGAAAATTATTTTTGTCGTCGATCGAAGAGAAGCCGCACATTCACACACTGTCCTGCGTCCGATCGTTGCTTATATCACACACTCACTTACTTATTATCTCCTTTGTATTTTTCAATTTTATTTAATCGAAATGTATCTTCTGTTGACAGGATGCGAGAATACGTGGAAGAAAACGAAAAGAACGACCCACTGATCCACGCGCCCGACAAGAAAAACAATCCATGGGCCGAAAAGGGCAAGTGCGTGATCATGTAAAAGAGCCCGAAATTTCTCTCGTTACACGCTTGCCTCTTTGAAGCAATCGCACTCAACACAGCCCGACGATGCCTGACGACGACGACGACGCAGCAGCAGCAGCAGTGTTAGCCTCGTCTCTGGCCGGCGTCAAACGTCCGCCCGACGCCGTCTGCTGCCTCTGGCTGAGCCATGAGCAGCAGCGACAACACCACCACCTCCACCACTAGATCTAGAGAGAAACGACAGAGACGACGCGTAGTACAGACCAACGCCAAAGATCTACTTACGACTACATTTAATTACTACTAACGAATCGTCGGAAATTCGGGAGTCAGCGACACCCGAGCATTAAGCTTATTTACATGTAACCATGTCAATGACGATCATCAAAAATATTGTAATGACGGCGGCGATACTCTACAGTATAAACTTATATACGATGATTGATTAACCGAAATCAAGTCTACTCGACTTTTGCGATATAAGCGGCATTTTATATTAAGACATTTCTTAATCACCGATCACACCGATCGCACGAGGCACGTGTCTCGTGTTCCGACACACGAAGCTCCAATTCACTTTTTTACACCATCACTACCATCACCGCAAATTTATTCAAATCAATAATCGATTGCCATTGCTGTACACATATTACAATAAAACTAACGATATGTTAAGCCGTTTCACACCTCCTATTTCTGAGAAAATCGACATAGAAAAACAAGAATAACGCAAGGCGATAATTATTACTTACCTAGATATTTATAAATATTATATACGTGAATACCGTGCAATAATGCTGCCATTATTATTATATGTGAAGATGCGATTACATGTGAGAAACCTGAACATTATTATCTCCAAAGATAATTTCGACGACCAACTAATAAACAAGAGTAATCAAACAAAAAGTTCAATAAATAGCGAGAAAAAAAAACGATTTTAGTAAGGATCATAACGATAAGAACACTGCACGCGCACGACGAATCTTCGCGCACTCGTCGCACTACCGCAGCTTTTTTCTATGAAAAATGACGATGATTATTAATAAACGAGCAAATTACGTCGGCGATGATGAAAAACTAGTAGGCAAAAAATGTTTAACAAAATAATTCATTTTAAAACTTTAAATGAGATGTTTAAATGAATAATTAATAATAATGAAGGTAAATTTAAAAATTGATTGCCGCGAAGAGACTGCATAATTTGGAGCAGTCTGCTTCGGTCGAGATGATCTTTGAAAAAGATCGTCCTTTGCTGCACTCTGCAACACTCGTGCGTAACTTTTTTTCAAACTTGTATTAGGACAAAAATTTTTTGAGCTTGCACCAATATCATGATAAAATGTATAGTGGTCAAGAAGAGAATTACAAAAATGAAAAATTGTTATTAGGAAAAATGTACACGAGTCTTTGAAAGGGCTTCAAAGTGAAACAAAAATTAATCGAGACTATCATTTTTAATAAAATAAATAAAGAAAAAAATACTTAATTGTAATTGTAAAAAAAAAATTAAAAACACGTGGGTACAATTGATCATAAATATACGCGACGACGATTTATTAGACGATTGTTTATTAGGAAAAATTATTTACGCGGCGCTCGTTAACGTACTGTAGATGATACGTATTCGATTCCGATTATTGCGTAATAATTGCGCGAAGGAAAGGGTAAACGAAATTCATAACGACAACACTCGCGACGATCATTTTTCTACTGAACGATTATATATAAATAATTATAGAATGAGAAGAAAAAAATATCATTGAAAATATTCATCGTATTTTGCGTTCCTCTTAGTTCGCATAAAACTGATTATTCTATACATTGCATTGCGTATATTTAACATAATTCTTTCTATCGATACGGCTAATAAATCTCTAATTATAATAAATACGTGCTAAACATTTAAAAAATTTCTTCGATCGATATTCGATGTGTTAAATAGAGAAAAGCGCGGCGTACGGATTAAACATTTTCACTTATGTAATATTAGATAAAACAATTAGTAATGGTGATAAAATGTCTTATATGCAAAAGCGCTATTATGATTATTATCATTAATTACGTGTAGAGAGTGAAAGAGAAAGAGTAAACGTGTGAACGAGTGTGAGCTTGAGAATTCATGGACCAAACAAACGCGACCAAGTGCCAAAAAATTCACATCCAAGAGAGAGGGAAAAGAAGGGAGAAAGGACGCGTCGATCCTCAATCGCATTTAATACGCCTCCCAAGCGGGGTTCAAAACCCTTCGACGGTCCTTCTCGTTCGCGCTGCCGCTGGCCGAGGAAAAAAATCGGTTTATTTTCTCGTCACCGCTGCGCACGAGTTTGACACAGCCCCTCGACGAACAGAGTCCGTTTGTGTACGCGCCACTGTGTAATACTGTGTGGGTGTATTGTTTACGCTTTATTGTAACTTTGATAAAAAAAAAAGAAAAAGAAAAGAGACAAATGTGTGTCCGCCTGCGAGTGAATTTATGTATGATATGGCACACGCTGTGACCGCCGCCGCTGCCATGGATATTACAATTAAAAGTGAAACAGAAAAATGCGTGGATTGTGCGTGTGCGCGTGTCAAGTGTACGGTAAAAATATATATTGAGAGATAGAGAGAATGTACATGTGCCATTACTTCCAACTTTTCGTCATCGTCGGTTTACCGACATTAAATCTCTCGAGCGAGCTAAAACAAAAAGAGAACAAAATTTGAAAAAAAAAGACTTTTTAATTCAGTTTTATTATGAGTTATTTCTTACTTGCTTATTCGACTTATGTATTATTTGTTATTTTGTTATCAATGTGATATTGTATTAATTTTCCTGATTTATTTCTTCTTTTACTTTTTAGGATATTTTATGGTACTTTTTAAGTGTAAAAGATTTGGCAATCGTCGCCGTGCGATAATAATTATGTAATATTGATGATAAATTATAAATATATAAATATATATATTTAAGATAGATTGAGAGAATGATGATGCGCTCGCGCTCGCCGAGGGACATCATCCCGGCCGACGGACAACGGCAATAAATAATAAGTTCATATAAATAATAATAACATATAAATAAATAAAAATATATTATATATATAAAGTTGACCAACGTTCAGTCGATTTGTATTGAATAATCCCAAAGCTTTTGAGTGATATTTTTACTATTTTTAGTTTTATAAAGATGAAAAACGATGATGTTCCTCGGCGCCTGTGGCTCCGAACATATGATGCGCGTATACAAGCGAAGGTCTACTTTTTTCGTTCAACATTATATTACATAAATGCACTAGCTTCGATTTTATTGCAAGAGTATTATTTCTTATACTTTTCATAGCATTGATTGTATTAGTTATAGTGAAACGTATTTGGCTTCAGAGTATTTTTCGTATTTAAGTCTATCATTTAAATTATACATAACGACGTATTGTATACTTATATGAATTACGTGTACTTGGTTCAAAATGTAAGATTTAATGAAAAATTGATGAATAAACAAAAATGATCATAGCTGTGCGTCGCGCGCCAGTTTTTCAATTGTAAGCGAAAAAAAACGCGTAAATTATTATATTATACATACATACATAACATCTATTTTCCTATAATTTAATCTCGAAAAAAATGTTGTCACTCTAAATAGCTTTATTATACGAAAAAGTAAAGAAAACAAAATTTTCAAGGTGAAAATCTAAATTACGAGTAACAAATTTTCATCAACTATTGTGTATTGAGTATACCATTAATATTTTAGTGTATCGACATAACTCTACGTAGCACTTGTGTCACGAATAAGATCTGGGATTTAACAAATTGAGCGAAAAAAGAGGAAAATACAAAACTCGAAGCACGAACGTATGCCAAGTCAATGGATACCGAGGTAAAGGTACGCAAACGCAGAAAAGCGAATTAGCGTCGACTCTCGGTAGAACGTTGAGAGCAAACAATTACGATTTGTTGTAGGCAAAATTTTTCTCACAAGGGTTAAAACAGAAATTCACACTTGTATCCATGCGCTGTATAAGTTGTTAAGTCGTACTTACTACACATGTAATAACGCGAGCGGTTTCTTACGAAAATATAATGTCGTATTTCGAAAGCTATATATTATACATGAGTCTGTGTGTTTTCTATTGCAATTCCACACTCGGCGCGCACACCAAGAGCAGCATCCATCCATCCGTCGATCCTCACCTACTTTCAGTCGTTCCTCTCGCGGCTCAGCGAGCCCATACATAATGTAAAATTTCATCCGTAGCGCAATAAAGCGCCTCTCGTACTCGCACTTGCTTCTCGGAAGGTAGCTATATATATAATATGCGCGCGGCTCACAAGTAACCAAGCTGCGGATGACCGGCCGCAATGGGAAAAACGAACGCCACTTGGCAAGGCAAATATTTCCTCTCGATCGAAGGGCAAATGATAATCACTGCGTGTAATAATATCGCGTACTGTTCCATTAGCAGCCTCGGCTGCGATAATACGCAGTACGTACCTGCGCCGGAGCGAGCGTGTTGCAAGCCCCGCTCCTGTATATAATATGCATTTTAGATCGATGAAAAGATATACGCGAGATTTTATAATAATGATTGGCTTTTGTTCTTATTCTCGTGTAATAATTTTCATGTCTTTTTATTACGTGCGTGAGAGCTAGAAACGAGAGAAAGAGCCGCGCACTTGGTACTCGGTCGTGCGTCTCCAATGTAATGTCTGCACATGCATATGCGCGCTATTCATCCGAGAGAGGAAAATGTGCCGACTAGAAAATCGTTCCTTCGCAGCTGCAAACGTGTCGTTCGTCCTGCATGAGCTATGACACTTTTACCGTGAATTTCATCGGGTTGTTTCGCTATTCAAAGCAGATTTTATTTAAAAAGCCATCACAGCGCTTCGGGGAACTTTTTTCAACGTACGACTCATAATTTTATATGTCCAAAAATCCTCCTTAACAATGAGATTATTCTTTTAATTATTGTATGTAAAAATCGAATTTATGACTGTCGTAATTAACATTGGTATCGTCAATGATACCATCAATTTTATTAGTCACGAGGTTGTGCGAAGGCAAGGCTAATTTATTTAAAAGCGAAACAAAATGACTCATTATTTTTGGGCAATGAAAGTTTGCTCGGGCGAAAATTGGTAATTTTCATATAATTTTTCCCGCAATGTAAATGCGAAACGTGGGAATTTCAAGCACACTCGTATCGCTCAACCAGTGATCTGCGGTGTGGGAAACGAATTGGCAATATACTTAAACTTATTTTTGATCTCAATATTTGTGCAATTATGCTATTGTCGAGCTAAGTTTGACGCTTAGCCGACAACACACGTCACATTCGGTTGCATAGGTGTCGGAAGAACCTGTCGTTGAAAATGAGGACCAATTTCTCACGTAATATCGACGAAATTGCGCAACTTGTTAAAAGCAAGCCCAAGATGAACATATATTGATTTTTATAGTTTGTATAATATTGGTAAATTTTTACGATGTCAAATCGCACGAAAGTGATATGTAATAAAAAAAGTCCGATACACGGAAGTCTCGTCAGGATTCAATGGAAAAATCTCGGAAGAAGCTGACCGAACGAGCTTCCCTAAATTATGGCTAACTCTGATTCATCATCTACGCATCGCGTGATACTCTCCATAAATTTCCGCGCAAAAATCTAAACGGGCTGCGTTGCAGCAGCGAGGCAAAGTACGAACGGGCCGAGCTCTGGCTCACTACGTTGGCTGCCCATGGCGATCGGCGTTTCACTCTCTCGGCCGCACGCGTTCCCATTTATTTGGTCTGCCATTGGCCGTCTCTCTTACTCGCTAGCGCTGCAGTTGCCTTTCAACGTCTGTTGTATACCTTTGCGTTCGGCCGATATAATGCATGCACAACTTGGCCGTGCAACAAACTCCGCCAAACCGACTCGATTCCATTTTCCAGCGCAACTCTTCTGTACAATGCTTCGTTTTTCAGAATTCGCAAAGCTCGAAAACAGTTTGTGGTCGAAATGATCGCTGCGTCGAAAGACTAAATCGTTTCGAAAACGGAGAGTATCGGAGACTTGGGTCAGGCACGAGTCGCGCGTAAAAAGCAAACATATCGCCGGGATTTCTTCAGGTACCTATATATGTCGTCGCTACACGATAGTTAAAAGGAAAGGCGCTTAATTGTCGCGTATAGAGTATCGACAGGCAGTAGCAGTAGCAGTAGCGGTAGCAGCAACAGCAACAACAGCAACACACGTATCAGCGGTGGCAGTCGCGAGAGCGGCGAGGTGGCGGCGGCGGCGCTGGTACAACGAGCCTCGAGAGGGGGCGAAGAGAGCGGCGACCAGCTCAGCCATAAGCCAGCCAAGCTAAAGCTGTACTAAATTTCAGAATGATAGTTTCAGTGTTTCTCGAACAGCTGTCAGTGCTAGACTAGCTGTGGATAAGTGTCAGACCCTCGAGTTTTAATTCTCTTCTAAGCGACACCCAATTAGGAGTAACGATTTTTACCTTCGCGACGATTGACAGGACGTGATTTAACCGATTTTTCGTTCTTTGTTCGTTGTAAATAGTTTATGCTCAAGATCGAAGTTGTCGCCTCGTCGAGGTCCGAGTAGTATCCTTGATTTTCGTTGGCCGAATCGATCGAATCCCAGTTGAATCTCGTTGCTATCTCGTAGTGTGTAACAAGTGCCACCAACTGACGAGGCTTTGCTCGGCAAATCTTCGCTCAGTCGCGTGTGCAGCGGGAAAATCGTGCTGCTGCGAGCCAGATACACAGTTTCGTCGACGGCCAAGCTGCGCGCTGATTCGGCATCATGAGGGTGAAAGCGGTGAGTCCTAGTTTTTAGCCAACGCATTAACCTGTCGATAGTTTCGCAGCCTCTTTCATCCGATTTTCGGGCCGATTGTGCGGCTTACAGCAACTCTCCTCTAGCGATCGGTTTACTTTTGCGAGGCGCGCAATTGAATAACGAGTTTTGGGAATCGAGCGATCTCGCCACAATTACAAGTGCAGCTGGCACGTAAAATCGAATTACCGAGCGATTTGCGCAATAGCGGCCAGATCGCTAATGCACGCGTGTGCGCGCGCGTATCCGTTGCGTAAAGCCAAATATCGGAAAAACGAAAAGTTGTTGTGGAATTAGGCTCGAGACCGCTTGGGAGAAAACGTATACAACAAACAAAGCTCGAGGCGGCCCGAGTTTCCGTTTGATTTCGTATGTAGGCGCGCGAAACAATAAAAAGTTCCAAAAGATCGTTGACATGGCGATCGCGTATGCTCGCCGCATACGAGTCACATCGTTTCTTTCATATTTTCATGTTAGCCTCGCGCGTGCCTCATCGTGCATACGAACAAAAAAAAAGGAGAAAAGAATCGCACGAGTACGAGAAAAAACGAGTTGCGACGACTGTGCGAGCGCGCGCGTACGTGTCGCGGGAAGTTTTGAAACGACGACGTCGACGAATCGTTGCGAAATCGACTCTATAATCCTGCACGCGGTCTACCCCGCCCGCAGCTCTTTTCTCGCTTGGAAGGTCAATCGGATAATTTCTAAAAAACACACGTCGTGCGTGTGCAGTACGAGAGCATCGTCGGCGTGCGGTTCGCGAGGAGAATTTAAATGCTGCGCCCGACGCGCCGATCCGATTTCTTTCTCCGTGCTCGCGGCTGCTCGCAGTTATACTCTGGCTACGCGCGATCTGCAGTACGCCAGGCCGAAAACCGCAACGACAAAAAACCTCGCAACGGTTTCTCCGCAGCTGATTTGATTACCGCCGACATTAATTAGCCTTAATGACGACAGACTCGAGAGGCA
Organism: Trichogramma pretiosum; assembly: GCF_000599845.2. Lineage (NCBI taxonomy): Eukaryota > Metazoa > Arthropoda > Insecta > Hymenoptera > Trichogrammatidae > Trichogramma > Trichogramma pretiosum. Next base: position 2,555,741 of record NW_019641652.1, on the reverse strand, counting down.
GCTCGCATCGACTGGAGCAGAGCTACGCATCGTCGAGACGAAAGTACAGAAGATTTGGGATGGTTTTTTACCTTGAGCGATGGACGCTTTTACGCATGCACGCACGTGTCGTACGTGTCGCGCACTGCCTATATTGCAATGTGATCGAATCAATTACCAGTCGCCGCCGAGAGGTCGTCTTGAATCGCGAGCTGTGTGTTTGCTGCGAGAAACGCACATATCCTTACGAAATGCCCGGCAGCGCGACTCGACTTTGCGAATAAATTTTGCGAGCGCCCGACTAAAGATCCAGCCGCCGAGTCCTTGCGAAATTATTAAAATTTCTGCCATTTTCAGCGAAGCCGAGTCAATTGCTCGCGGGGCTTCTTTTTTTCTTCGCGTCGTCGCCTCCCAATCATGTTAATCCTGTAAAAGACGATTGCAAACGAATTTTCATTATGTCTGGCTTTGAGCGTTGCGTTAAAGTTTATAAGCGAATGAAGCGGGGTGAAAGTGCGTCTACTTTTTTGCAACCAACTCGATTTTCATATAAATTGTCATATAAAACGTAGGACGATTTGCATAGACTCTTTTTATCTATGTATTGTGTACACGCGACAGCTCAGCTGCTAGTTTATCGTTCATTAAGATGAAATTTCGTAAGATTATTTATCTTGTCAAGGTCAATCGGCGTCTCTTTTGCCACGAACAGGCGTGCGAGTCTCTTCTCTTCGCACACAATTAGCTCTGCGAGATTTTTCATAATTAACATCGTTGAACACGATGATGATTTACTCTGAAAAAACTAAATTAAAATTTTTATTGGAAAAAACATTACTACGGATTAATAATTAAAGCCTCTTGGCAAAAGTCAGTAAAACTTTCAATACCACCATAAAAGACGATCCTTTCATATTTAGCTAACTTACTCTCTGCAAATGCTTATTTGACATTAAAATCGCCAAAGATTTCTTTATTCAGATTATATATAGTTTAACACATTAAATCCGTTTCTGACGGATACATAAATTATGGAAAATTTTAGTTTCTATTTCTCGCTAAATATTAGCGCGAATACAAAACAGCTCGACGCTTTAAATTTCACTTTGCCTCGTTACGGCGAGCAGTTTTCTATTTTCCTCTTTTTTTAGATAATGCGATTCTATTTGCGCCGAAAAAAGTGCCTATTATTAATTCGGAAACGCGGCAACGGAACGATTTTTTCCGCCCTTTTTATTTGCGAAACACGCCTTCCGGCCCATCATGCCTCGACGCGCGCGCGCAACATTTTAATGCATTGTTCGAGCTCGCTGTGTGCTCGAGTCTATGTTTGTGTACGTGCGAGTGTGTGTACGTGTGTGTAAATATATTTTACGCGCTGTCCTTCCTCTCACTTTCGTCGCGGGCGTGTGCATTCGCAGCACACATGTACGTACGTATGCAGCCTCGTTCGCAGCCTCGGCTCAGTCGTATTACAGAAAAAGTTGAAAAACGTACTGCAGGTATCGAGTCGATAGCTTCGAGTTAACCGAGAGATCGGTAAAATTTTGTGCTCGTTTTCAATGAAATCGTAAGTGATATCGTCCGACGTATCGATCCCTTTCGTTTTACATACGGTGTACACTGAAAAAATGTGTGTCAAACGCTGGAAAGCCGGAACTAATTATTTCGTATATCATTACGACAATAAAAGAGCATAAATGTTTTTATTTAACGAAAAACGCGCATACATTCACTTGCACTGATCAGCTGGAAGAAATTATAAAAGCTCGAATGGCAATCGAGGTAAATGTATAAATCGGCCTTTGATGCTTTCCGAGCGCCAACATATACACTTCTACAGGTGATTTTCACTTTCTTCCCATAATAATCTGAATTAAGATACGAGGAAGTTATTTTGCTTCTTTTGCCATTTATGAACCTGAAAATATCTAGAGCAAACTATTCGACGGCTTCAAGAAACATGAATTATTAATTCCTAAAAAAAACTGGGAAAAAACATAGACTAAATCGGTTTTAATTTCATTGAAATTAACATCCTAATCTACAATTATGGAGTAAATAAAATTATGTGAAAACTAAATTATGTGACTCTATTAAATTTAGCATCTATTGTGTCAATCTCTTGCATAATCCTTTCGAATTCAAAATTCCGTTGCATACACCTGTTCTTATCATTTTGTTGCGTCTTTGATGTATTCTCCTTCCTGGCGGTTGAGTCACACTTTATTTGTTTTCATTTTATACACAAGTCCATTTTACACATTTTTAACGACTTTCTATTTTTTTCTTCATAAAAGCATGATATATCTAAAGGTCGTTCTTTAGTTTTTTCCATCTCGTCGATCAAGAGCTCATTCTCTTGTTGTAAGTATTGTGCCGCAGTGACGTATGAATCCTGTTCTACTACATAAATTATTATATTTTCTACGGCGATCGAGCATCACATTAGCTCGTGGAAAAATCAATGAAGATGCCAAAGGTAAATAGCAAAATAAACACAGACTGGATACAAAAACAACTTTCACACCTCGGCGGTGTAGCAAGAGCACAGAGACGGTGAGTTTTTTCGGCAGGTCGTGCTCGAAGCCGCCAGGAGAGAAGAAAAAAACCGGAAGAGTCCGTTTGGCTAATTTAGCCGCGGCAATTCTCTGTATACAGGTATATATGTATACAGAGAAAAGACTTTTGAAAGTTGGCTGCGTACGCGAGAGCGACGGTGCAGATTGAGTACATCGGAAAAATACGCGTCGGGGGCTAAATAATAGCGCATTATCTTCGCGGACCGTTGAAAGATCGCTTGATTAACTTTCGGCTGAGGCCGAGCGATCGTGACGACGATTCATTAGACGGCCCAAGGATTTTGCTCGCTCGTATCGCGCGCCGCATCGTCGTAATAACTTTCGATTCAATTAATCCTCTCGCTGTGCGCCCGTGTAAATGTGCACCTGTAAACGTTATGCTTATGTTTACAGCTGTCTTGTAAAACTGGGTGTGATTAGACACATCTCTCTTCTCCGAGTCGCTCGACTCGGTCTCTCGATCGATCGAGAGTCAAAATAACAATTTGCTAATGCCAAAAGTGTTTTAATTTAATCAGCACTCGAGAAACCAATAAGATCTACCTACACGTGTTCTCTTACAGATGCGAGCCAAACTAATGATCTTCATTAACGTTCCTTCAAAGAAGTAGCCATTCACGGCGTAAGAGATTCATTTTTAATCGATTAGCCTGTAATATATCCCGCTTACGACTTGTGCAAGCAAAACTCGTTTACACATTCTCTGTTGTCACTCTCGTCTTGTATTTAAATGCACATTGACGCATTGCTTCACAAGTGAGCGAACGACAACACCGTCCTCAGCATGAAAGTGAAACGTCAAAAATGATTAAGATTTCAACTAGCGCCGGGTCAATTTGATTCATTATCCGCTGCTTACCATTTTTCCTTCTTTTATTATATTATCTCAAATTATCTCAACGAGCACAAGGTGAATCTTAAACGAATCTGATAATTTCTTATCGTTGCAACACCATCCCAGACACGATATAGCCAATCGTTCAGTTCAAAATTCAACGCTTGCAGTGGACGCAGAAAGAAAGAGTAACCGAACAGGTTTTTATTTTTGGGACGTCTCGTGCCTGCGGTGCAACTGTATCTCTGCTTATATGCCGGATTATGTGTCTGTGCAGTTTTTCTCGCCAACCGATCAACTTAACGACGTGCTCAAGTTATTTTTATATTTTCTATATTGAACGCGAAATTAATTTTTTTTGTGCACTGATCCGTGTCTTTTGTAACGCAAGAAGTGAAAGATTTTTCGTATTCGTTAATCTTTCTTTTTCTTATAATAGACTCTTAATATCAAAAATTATCATTTATTGGCCTTTTTTTAAATGAAATTTGAGTTTTTTTCTGCGACTATTTTATCGTTAACCAAATTCAGAATAATAAATATTTTTTTAACTAAAAGAATTCATTATAAGTTATTCTTTATCAAGGACTTTAGCAGACCTGCATGTGCCAAAAAAGATTTAATCAATTAGTCGAAAAATAAAACTCGTTACTTATACAATTAGGCCATTTTTATAAATCTGGTTCTACTGCTCCGTCCTTGTTCTTATTTTTCACTGAAATTCACGAAGAAAAAACCATTTTTTTTAATCACTCGAATTAAGCTCTTATTGAAAATTCTAAAATTGTATAAATAGATTCAGTAATTTCAATTCCTCTGGTAAAAATAATAATAAAATATTGATTCAATTAATTCAATAAGATAATTCTTGTCATACCAGATTAAAATATGGAAGTATCAGTATTCTTTTTAATTAGATTAATTTCTGAAGTTAATAATTCGCTATAGGAATGAAAGTCTCATAACATAATATTTCGAGTTCAACAAGTGTTTTACTTAATAAAAGCAGTCCTTTGAGGCTTCCGCAGTAGTTTCGCTGAAATTGAGAAATTGTCGTCAAAACAGTCAATCTCTTTCCTTACTTATAACTTGTTTAGAAAAGTATATCTGGACAGTATAATTTTTGGCCTAATTTTTTTCAAAATCCTGTTCCATTTGGTATTTAAAAAACGCTCAACACGTGAGCGGAATAAAGTAGGCCATTCTTTTGATAGAATTTGAATATTCCCACAAAGAGGAGAACGAGGTTTTACTCATAATTATCTCGGTAAAGTTATTTGAAAAAGTGTCACTGGAGCCATGGAATATTGATTATAATTCTGTACACATTGTACTTTTAAGAAATTGTTTGAAACTGACTTTGCAGAAAATTGAGTAAATAAATGCGCGCTGCAGTTTTTTCGCGGAAAGCCTCCGAAAGTTGCAATCGATAGCAGCTCTGGTTTTTGGCGTCATTAAATCCATGGTATACGTTAGGTGATTTGTATATTTAGTTAGCGATCGCTTGAGAAAGTTGAAAAATATTTCACATCGGCGCCAAAGCAGTAATTGTCGGGGTGAAAAATTCGCGGCGGAATATGTCAAGCAACTCGTCGCGAGCTCGACTCTTGTCACGAGCCAATTTCAATGTCAGCGCGTAAAACAACCGATGCGCCGTAGATAATAAATTTTGCGAAGCTTATGTGTGTAAATTCGTACATGAATTAGAAAGTTGGGGAATTTTGCCAATATACGAGCTATTGGGACGTTGAACCTGCATACCAATACTATGGCTGCTGCTTTACGACGCATATGTGCGATTAGCATTTTTTCTTATCGTACGCAACGATGAAGATTTAACAGTGTAAATCGCAAGATGAGCCGCGAAGGAAAAAATAATTATCCAAGCTTTTCGGGTGTCTAGCGCATGTAAGTGCGCATTTATATGGTGAAATATTATATAATATACATGTATACTCGAGTACATTCACATACGTATGCGTGTCGACTTGCATAAGGTGTGTATTATATATTGTTTGTTACACATGGAAGGCACAATAGAATATTAAACGCAAAGGCTTATTGGAAATTATTGTTTGCAAAAGTTCGCCTGCTATGGAATTCGTTCCGAGCGAGGCTAACCAGTTGAGCTGTCTCGTTTGCTCTATGATGCATGGGCCGCACGAAGTTTGGTTTTTCCAAGAGAATAAATGAACATCATAGGGCTTGCGATTTTCTTCCTCTTTTCTATATGTAAAATTTACAAAGCGACAGATATTCCAAGTCAATATCGTATTACAGTTTACGATATAAACTTGAAGGTTGTAACAAAATATATGGATTGAAATGTACTTTTTGTACTGGAAAACCACTAGCCTAAACAAGTAAACGAAAATGTGAATAATGAGTAATTATAAGTTTTGCGACGCGTTCGACACATTTAGAAGATGTCATGTAAATATTAGAGTCGTATAAAATACTTTCTTACGTTGAAATGATTTTTTACTCTTTTTTACATAATGCTTGAAAAAGCGAAGCGACAGGAAAACGTAAAATTATGTCGTTGCAGCTTGAGAAAAGTCAAGTTTCGTTTCGAAGGATTGACGTTCTCGAGCTCACAATGGAATCATATGCGATCAGACTATAAATAGAAGTTTCAGAAAATGTATCCGAAGCTTAAAATCACGTTCTTATTGCAGAGTTTGAAAGTGAAAAATATTATTCGATAACAAATTATTATAAACTTTCTCTCAAGTGTAGCTGAAGTAAACTGCGAGCTTCATTTTGTGTTTATATATGTGGATCGAAATAAGTGACAGCAAATCAAAGTTGATCAATTTAATGACGATTTAACTTATGTTAGAGTCATATATTTTAAAAATAAATTACATTTGACGTAATATTATTTAAAAAAAAATTAATTCTAACCTGTCATTAGAATTTTTATTTTTATCAAAATGTTAAGTACTCGAGAATAATTACATCAGAAAAATCTTTAATGTAAACAAAGTAGACTCTCGGGCTAATTATGTTGCAGGGAGCCTAATTTTTAGTTTCAACGTATAGCTTACCATTGAAAAGTGAGGCAGAATAGCGTCAATAAATTACAAGCATGCAAACTTTATCGGCAAAATTTAATCACGTAATCAGCTACCGCCCGCACGAAAATCGTGCAGCCGTCGCTGGCTTTGCCGCGTGTGGGCACGAAAATGACGCAATAATTCGCAAAAAACGGGGTCGCGCAAGGCTCGCTCGAAAAAAAAGGTGAATGGCTCGGGAGACCAGTTGGCCGCGGACATGTGTGAGCCTGCGATAGCTGCGAAACTTGCTAAAGTTGCAGATAAGTTTCCTCTCTGTGGCGCAGCAGGTGCGTGTCAACGAACGCGAGCCCCGACGCGCTAATATATTTCGGAGTTTCGAGCCACCTATTATATATGTTTCGTACGGCTTTCTCTGCTCGATGCTCTCGCTAACGTCGCCGCAACCATCGTAATCTATATAACACGGAGACCTGCCCAACAACCTATAATCATATGCACTAGTAAACCACTTGAAGAGATTTATGTAACGATTTATATTATACGTTTTCAAGTAGGGGAGGAATTTTTCCTCCTGTCACGGAGCTTTTAACGATGCGGTGATATTTGATAATAGCGATCTACTCGATTTAAGGGGGTGTACGATTCGATGATGGAGGCATTGATTTCGAAGCTCAATCTCTGGATTATTCGAGAAGATGATTTCTCTGTAAAAAAAAAATCGAAGAAATTCATATTTGTGCGTGGAAAAATCGCAAGGTTGCTCGGCTCGTTCTGGAAGAGGCGGCGATTCTTTTTACCTTAATTTGACATCGGCTTTTATAAAGACACGTCGCCGACTTGAGCAATCTCTTTCGCAAATTTAATTACGCACGCGCGCGCCGATACACTCGCTCGGACTTTTTTTATCCTTCTCGCGGCCATTTTTCTATAACTATTCGTGCGCGATGAAATTACATAAATATCCGATCCCCGCGGCATAAATACACACTCGCGTATCGGACAATTTTTCGTGCCAACTGCATTTCACCTGGCCAATCAAGTAGGCCGGAACCCGCGTCGATTTTCCGCTCTTTTTTCTTCTTCTTCTTTTCTTCCAGCAGGCCGAAGTACAATATAATTTTTTTCGTCTCACTTTACCGTATAGAAGTACATGTATATAGCCGGAACGCGGCGCAGGGCAGCGTTTGACACGAAAGCCATTGTTGAAAGATCCAGTTTGCACGGCCTCATTCACATTGTATACATGCAGAGGCGGCCGCGTTTGCTCCGACTTTCACGCTCGCTTCTTTCGGGCATCTCACACGAAAATGTGTTCTATTAGAAACGTGTCTGGATCGATGTCCGCTGCCGAAATGCAAGCTCCATCGCAGCCAACCAACGGGGACGCGTAAAAGGCTACAGAACCGATGGGCCACTCGAGGCGTTCGCGCGCTCGCTCCTGATAAAAACGGGTTTTCGCGGGGAGCTCCATCGAGTGCCGTGATCGTTCAATTTCGCAAGTGAAAAATGTCGTAGCCGGCGAGGATCGCTCGTTATATCGTCTGTTTTATCGCTGCCGAGTTAACTTATTATGCGCGGACGATTCACTTTGCCGCGAGTATATAACACTTAAGTAGCTCTTTAGTCGTCAGGAAATTATGTATTTCGCGTTATTATCTCGTGCCCTCTCCGAGTGGCCAGCCTGAATAAGCCGAGCTTTTTCATCGAGTATTTATTGCTCCTACTCGATTGCCTTATGCAATTCTCTCGCGTTCGATGATTTATATTTGAGAGAAGAAGTCTTAATGTTACAATACTGTCAACGTCTTAATGTTTATACTTTCTCGAGCTGATTCATTAGAGGATTATTTTCAAATGTATACTAATAAATAAGATGCGGATAAAACTTTATTTCTGCATAAGCATCTTAGGCCCCAAAGATTTCTCCTCGCGTTGATCGTATAGTTTTCCAACATAACATGCGGCTTTAATGTAACAGCTATGATGTTTGAATAATAAAAATCACTAGCTGTAAGTCAACTCGATGAATTGTTTACAAAAAAGATTTTCTGCGTGATTTGGTGCTGGCTGCATTTTAAGAGCTATATTACAAACGCAAATACACGCACTTGTGGATTTGATACGATCGCGACGCGTAAAAGTGGCTGCGTGTGTCGCGCGAACGTTGGACTCGTCGCAGTCTCGCGTTCGAGCCATCGGCCGAGCTTTAAGACGCTCGAGAGGATCGTTAAAAAAATTCAATTATGTGGCTGCAGTCACACGTTGGTAGGCAGAGCAGCTGCGGCGCTTACGGCCAGAAGAACGAGAGTCTCCCTCGAAAAAGCGTATCCGCGTACACTGCAGCCTTACAACTGAAACAGCGTATCGTGCCAAGTGTAATTAGAAACTTTCTAATATACACTGGGCATATAAGCCATTCGCTGATAGTTATTCAACTGCACGCAGTTTGCAGTTTGCGCTTGCGCACGAGATATTATACAGTATGCACAGAGGCGCACTCGCAGCCGTGGCTATTATATCTGTGTGTGCTCGCCTCGCGTCGCGTGTCTCTGCGTACGCGAACGTCAATCAAAGCTGCGCTGTCTATGCGATATGACAGCTAATGTCATAAATCGACTATCCCGTGCATAATACGATATTCAATGAAAACTAATAGTACGCTCCTCGGGGATGGGAGGAAAAATTGCGATATCCTAGCCGAGCGGTGGCTTTTGCGAAACAGCTGCATCTTGACGCGATCCACCGACGCGCGCGCGGGAGAATCCGAATTGCCGCAGCAACACCATTAGCTCGCTCGGCCGACCGCATCGAAATTCATGCGTATTATATAGGCTCGTTTTTGAATCTGCCGACGGGCCCCCCCCCCCCCCNCCCCCCCCCCGCACTTATAAGCATATAATGCGCGCGCGAGAGTGTGCCGTTTTGCAACGACTTACGAAAATTCGATCGAGCGCTCGTTTATTTATTTCCCAATCGAAAATCACCACTTTGACCGATGTGCAGAGTGGCTGCTATTTATTTGCACAAATAAACGCCCGTTGATTCACATAATTCACTTTTGTCTTCTGGCTTTAACAATTACCCGCTGCATAATGTTGCATTAGGCGCATATTTGAGCTCCTCGAGACAGATAAGAATGTATCTGCTGCGATCGGGTGTCAAACGGGTTGAAAGAGAAAAAAAAATGCGTTAACCTTTGCTTCGGTGCCACTACCGGTATGAATCACGTTCCTCTGCGCGAATAAATCGTTAAAGCCATTGCGCAAGTCGGCCGAGCCGTGATAAGCCCACATGTATGCATATTCGTTGCTTGCATTGATTCAATACATTATGTAACGCGCGCATATAGGTGCAAAGACCCGAGTTACACACACGCTGCCTCATCAATGTCTGTAGTTTTGTAAACTTTTTGTGTATTACAATGTAATTGAGCTTTTTTGAATTTTTATTAGAAAATCAGTGATACAGATATCTTTGTTCCAAAATACAACCTACACAGGACAGACTTTCTTGTCTGCTTCGTTTTATAAAGGTAGAAAATTTACGTGTGCCAAGCTGAATGAAGTTGCTACACGCATGAAAAGTAAGCCTTGCGTTCGCAGCCACAACTGAGCATATAATATGAGATTTCCGCCGGTGAAAACTATCTCTCGTTCTTTTTCTCCCTCCCTCTCCCTCTCGAGACGAGCGCGTCTCGGTCGTTGTCATCGCGTGAAACACGTACAGAGCTGCGGATGAAATCGACTCGCACAAATACCCACTGGGCCGCGATTTTTTTCACGTCGAGCATGTGCCCGCGATATATCGTAGGAAACGGAAAAAAGCTCGAGCTGCGAGTCGAGAAATAAAATCAAAAATATTCAGGCCTCGATGGAATTCAATTGCGCTCGAGCTATGGCTTTACTTTCTAATGATAAAGCGCGCCGGCTCGCGCTCACTCGCTTTTGCGCAGCCAATACAACGGCCCGCTAAACTGCCTGCCTTCATTGTCTCATGGACATTTGCTCCTTAAAATATAATATAATATATTTTATAGTGGGCCGTCGTAGCAGTCTCGTTTTCACTCGAATTTAGATCCTTATTTCCTCGAGGTAGTTTCCTTCGAGGAATAATGAATCAGAGGTTTTCGGCGTAGCGAATCTCGCGAGAAATCTTGGGGCGTATGGGCCGATTCATTAGCGGGACGCTACGGGCTTTGATCGGCATACATCGTCGAACGTTTCCCGAACAATGACTCGCGTGCAGACAATGCAAGGAGCTTCCAAGTCGACGTATATATACGCGTGCAAATCAAACAAGCAACAACTCGACGGCCGGTCGTTTCTAGCTCGAGTCGTAATTGCGCAAGGACACCGCCAGAGAAATGTCTTTTATCCTGACCCGCTACATATTTGTACTTGTGAAATTAAAACTGTAGCGCAGGCTTGTTTGGGCCCGGAGAAATATATTTCAGCGTCGACGCTCTTGTAAATGGAAAGAGCTCAAAATTCGATTTCACGTGGGCGATGAAAGAGTCGAAATTGCATCTGGCGTATTATATGAATTATACAAAGTCGATCAACGTCCAAATGGGCGAATTACAGAGTTTCGAACTGCTCGTCAGTCTGCGCTAGATTACATCGTAGCCGTGTAGACGGGGAGAAAATTGATGTGCGCGAGTGCGGAGATAGCGAGTCGATTCGAAAATGACACTCGCGTATACGTAGGATAGGAGGAGTGAAATTCAATGAGGCTCTGCGCGTATACACAACAACAATAACCTACTGATCCGCGTCACGCGCATGTGTATCGCAGCGGTGAGATAGGATCGAAATCGCACAGAGCGCAGGATCATTGTTCAACGCTGCAACTCACTCGATCGCTCGTCGCGGCGGATATTCACCTTGATCTCGTAGTAGCTGTACGCGTATATAAATATAATAAACGAGTGCATGGTCGGGGCCCGCGCCGAAAAACATTCGTTGTAACGCGTTTCTCGAGGCGGGTGAAAGCAGCCAGCTCTGCACGCGCCACGGCACGTACGATATATTTCAGCGACACGAGCGCGAGCGCGATAAATCAAAATTATAATTTTCCTCGCGCGAGCAGCGACAATTGTAATTCGTTGGAGCAGCAGCCGAGAAAGCCGAGAGCTATATGTGTCACGAAAATACTCGGCGGCTCGTCGTACGCAAGGACGGACGGAGCTTTCTTTGCGACGCGCTCGAGAATCAGCCCAGCGCGACAAAGGGACGCCAGCAGCCGAGCTGCCAAAGAAAATATAGAGGCGTGTGCCGAGATAAGTGCCACATGGGTGCGCAAATCATCGCTATCAAGGTCGCCGCTCGAGTAGTGCAGCTCGAAACCCGTTACGGACATCGCGGACGAGGTGAATCACGCACTTTGAGCCGCATGAAAGTACCTTTGGATCGCTCGTCCTTCGCACTTGCCGTGTCCTTAATTTTCCTCTCGTCTCGCTTTTGCTAAACATGGCGAATTTGTATTCGACGAGTACGAGGGAGCTCTCGAGGAGCGGATCAACGGGAGAAAAAATGCCGCTGCTCTGTTTTTCTGGAGTATCACCCCAACGCAGCGCGTCGACTTGACACAAAGCCTATCTACGGCTCGGATCCCATTGAACGAGAAGACTTCGATCGAGTTTCGAGACGTCAGCTACCCGCGAGACAATCACGAAAATCCGGTTGCCCGAGAAGAGTAAAGCAACACGGCTCAAGACCAATAGTTACACTGGCGCGTTCAGCCAAGGCCATTTGCTTCGTGCGCCGCGATAGTTAGGGGCCGCGCATTGTCAGTCATTTCTTACGACAACCAAAGGAATCGGTGGAACTAAAAGTGAAGCTTTTGCGAGTCTCGGCCAATGAAACGACTTGGAATTGCTGCGCGGAAAAAGCGTGTATGGTCCGAAGCTCGAATAAATAACGTCGCAATACGCAGTCGGTTGGCTGAAACTTATACGAGCGCAGCGCATTAATTTTCCACGGGAAATATCGATCGAAAAAACTAGTTGAAAAGCCAGCGATACGTATCGCGGCTCGTATAATATACATCCATGTACATAACTGGCCGACTTGCTGCGTCCGAAGCGTAAGCGCGAGCTTTTACGTAAGCTGTACTCGTCGACTCTTTCGAATCTCGGCTGCTCTTTCACGATCAATTGGAAATTAACTCGCTGCATCGTGCTACACGGACATGATATTCCTTTCCGTGCGCCGAGCAGAAGCAGCGAGTCCGAAAGGATCGAACGTAACGGCCGCACCTCGAGCGAGTGCGCCGATGAGAGAGACAACGAGTACGATTTTCGAGGTCTTCGTGTAGGTGCAGTCGGCGTTTTCGATTCGAAGCTACACCGATACGAGCGAGCGACGCCTTCCGAGCTTATCTTCGCGCTCCCGGCAGCCCTATCGGGGTCAGGCGCTGCAGCGCCGAGTAAACCATTTCTCGACTCGAGCTCGCTCACGACTTCCCCATCCCATATTCCTAACGGCGGATGTGATTTTTCTCGCGAGCTTGCGATCTCAATGAAAAATGTAGCCCAGCTCATCGAGTCTCTCGATTACGTTTTGGACTCTTGTTTTCGTTGCGTATGAAAATTGAATCGGCTTTCGTCGCAATGCACGATCGATTCGTTCGTAATTCGCACTCATAAATAAAGATTTTTTTGCGCTCGTCGCGCATTTTGCAGTAAAGTTCAACGAACGAGCTGCGCCGCGCGCCGTGAGAGTCGCAATCTCCTTCGAGTGTGACGCTTTCTCTCCTTATAATGAAGCGTATAACAATCCGTTCCCCACGAAGTCGAACCGCTGCCGCCGACTAAACGTGATTTTATATAAAATAAATTAATATTTATATCTGGCAAGTTTGTGTAATATTCGGAAGAAAAGATCGGCAACTCGCGATCTCGCGCTGCAGCGCTGCAACGAATGCTTATTTTTTTTCTTAATATTAAATGAAAAGGCTCGAATCAGATATTTCTAAATGAAATGCTCTGCGGCTGCGAAAAACAAGAGAGACCGTTCGACGGGGGCAGGATTTATACACGATCGCGCTCGTTCGCACCGATACACGGAATCGAAAAAACGACTCCTCCAACTTGCCGTAAAGCGAAAGATTTAGATCGTTAAAAATACGGAGCTTTTTGCCATCGCCGAGCAAGGTTAACCCATTTCCATTTTCAATTCAAGGACACTGCTTTATCGTGCACATCTGACGCAGCAGGTCCTTTCGCGAGCCGCGCACACGACTCATGAGACTTTTGTCGATGCTCGAGTACGTGGAAAGCAGCGTTTAGGCTTTATCTGCTTTTCGCCAAAGACGATCGATAATGATTGCGAGAATCGGCTGCCGATTTAGGTCCTTATTTCGTGAGAACCAAAAAGTAAACTTTAATGCCGTGGATTCGATGGAACTTTAACGTTTCGATTAAAATTCGCTAAATTATCAACCAACTGCGAGGATAAATATTGATGCGGCTTTTAGTCTGCTCATTTAAAATGATCATAATTTTTATTTATGGCCACTCGAGTTATCATCAATGAAAGTAATCGTGCCCAAATAAACACCTTACGCATAATTAAAATTCGACTTTCATGACAAGTTTGTGGTACACCTCATGGGACGCATTTAAAATCATTCTTCATTAATAAGTTTAAATAAAAGGTTTAATCAAAGCAGCCTATAGTTTGCATATGAAATGATCTCTTCCATGAAACAGATAGATATTGAATTTTTATTTATTCATAAGATATAATACTTATATAATGGAATGTATGCACATGATGTACTTTGCTTCTTATTTGCGATTTCGGTTGCGCATTAAAAAGTGTCCAAGTCGTGAGCGCAGAGCAATTCAAGGTAAATGCGACAGTATCGCAGAATAGAGGCGAGAAATCATTTCGAAATCTGTTTAGCCGCAGCGAGCTACGAGCCGTGTGAGAAAGACTGTATGTCGCTTAGAAATGCGCGAGCAGCCGGATCGGCCGCTGCTATCGTTGCAATATTATAAATGCGAGCTGCTTTACATGAAATGGATCGATGCTAAATGCCGCGTTACACATATTATTAGAACTCCATTTTATCTCCTTGTGTTTTCATTCATTCTCTTGTTCGGTATAATACACGATTGGCTTGTTTCAAGTCTAATTTTTTCGAAGATCTGCCTAAAGTCCCGAACAGGAGGTCAGATGCAATTTTCTCTCGCACTTTCGAGCTTCGAAAATGAGGACATATTATATGATATTATATGTATCGCATTCACTAGTGCGCCTTGCCCTTACTTTTCGCTCAACAATAACACGCGTTCTTTTGCGTCTCATGGCCAGCCTCATAATTATCTCGGACGCACATTAACTTACGCGTATGAAAAAACGTCATGAAATTCCGACCGCGCCACTGCTTTTTGTTTATTGTATACGCCTGCTCGCTCGGGAGCTAAAAAATTTCCACGCGCTCAAACGTATAGTAGCGTATAGTCGTTTGCGTGCCAAGTTCGTGTTTGCACAAAGATTGAACGAACTTTCTTTTGCTTGCAGGTGACGAGATCGCTTCTATTGGTACTATGCCTGGCTGTGCTTCTGATGAGCGAGCATGCGGAAGGTAAGTGAGCTTCCACGCCGCTGCGTCCCAGCCTCGCTGCTGGTATGCTCCAGCGCGCGGACACTATCGGGCTTTGAGAGAAAATTTACGCGCTTCTTCCACCTGATAATATAATCATCGTAAATAATCGAGCGAAGAATTTTTACCGCCGGCTCTCGAGATTCGATCGGTCGATAAATTATGCTGATCCGTCAGTCTTTTCAAACGTAGCTAACTCGCGCCGCGATTTATCAAGGCAATTCAATTTTTACTCGTCAATTTTAAAACAGGAGCGAGGAAGAGGTTTCGCAGACCAACGACGGCCAAGCCGCTGGTATCGAATAACGATCAAGAGGTATCCGCCAGCGTCAATCGTTTTAAGGTGACGCGAAACCGCATCAGCAACAAAAACACAAAAAATGAGCTGCAGCCCGGCAAATCGTCCTCCGACAACAATTACAAGGTGAGACAAGCTTCAATGTCGGACGCTATTACTGATTTACTTTTTCGACTAGTTGCGTATACGAAGCAATGAAATAAATTACCGAGAGGTGTAGTAAATTAGAAATGTATCGAGAAATATATATGCCAATGCGTAGATTTCACTTTCATTCTTACTCGTGTACAGAAATGTGTTAGAATGAGCCAAGCGTCTTTCACTGCGGCGTTTCATCTTACGGAAATAAGATTACGTCTTGGAGATATGATTTATTTTTTCTTCCTTCGAGGACGTTTGCATGACTCTAATGCGTTTCGATACTTGCTCGAATTTATCGTAAACTGCTGAGTAACAGCATACAACTGTACATTTGCGAGAGAGAGAGAGAGAAAAATGAAATAAATCAACACTCATCGTCTTAACTTTCTACTTACGATCGAACTATCGATATTTGCATTTTTAAGCTATACAGTGCCGCGTGCCCGATGATTTTTGCGTTAATTTACATCTCTTATAGCGCTACGGGCTTATGCACGCGTCCAGCCAAGCGTCGCTCATTGGTTCGCGCTCAAAATAAAAAGGAAAAAAAAATAGTTAAAAGTTGGTTCGCATATATGCGCTCTGCTCGCGGTGAAAATGTCGTGAAATAAGAGTTTGCCGGCAGCTCGTATTCTAGAACTCTCGACTCGACTCGCCGCTGTGAAAAGCTTTCACTTTTTCGCAAACGCTTAGCAAACTCGCACCACATTTTATTATTGTCATTGCAATGTGTCACTCGTACGCGCGGCCCAGAGGCACGAGAAAATTGATACATTTACTTATTTTGTCGTGGCCAGATCGTGTGCTACTACACCAACTGGTCGCAGTACCGGACGAAGATCGGCAAGTTCACGCCCGAGGACATACAGCCGGACCTCTGCACTCATGTCATTTTCGCCTTCGGTTGGCTCAAGAAGAACAAATTGACGAGCTTCGAGTCCAACGACGAGACCAAGGATGGAAAAGTCGGTTTGTACGAGAGAATCATCGGATTGAAGAAGGCCAATCCATCGTTGAAGGTCCTCTTGGCTATAGGTAATATGTTCCTTCATTTCATCGTCGGTGAACATTTTCACTGAGGTCGTACGCGTTGAGCTTGAGATATGTTTCTGTTTCCTAGGTGGATGGTCGTTCGGCACGCAGAAATTCAAAGAAATGACTGCGACCAGATACGCGCGTCAGACTTTCATCTACAGCGCTATACCGTATCTGCGTGAACGAGGCTTCGATGGATTGGACATCGATTGGGAATACCCCAAAGGAAGCGATGACAAGAAAAACTACGTTCTACTGCTCAAAGGTATGTTGTGATCATGGCAATCAAAAGATATGGACTCGGTGAAAAAGATACGAGTTGTGAAAACGGCGAAATTTCTGTTGCAGAGCTCCGTGAAGCCTTCGAGGCCGAAGCTCAAGAGTACAAAAAGCCAACACTTTTGCTCACTGCTGCCGTGCCAGTGGGGCCCGACAACGTGAAAAGTGGATACGACGTGCCGGCAGTTGCCAGGTGATGAGATTTTCCTTCTTTTATATTTCGTCATTTCGACGGCTACATAGCCTCTGATCGTCGCGTGAATGTATCGTTGACACGCCAATGTGGTTCACTCAACTTTTGTTTGCACAAAAAGTTTTTATCCTTCCGGTATAATCGATTGTAGCATTGAGGGTAAATAAAAATGTTATGCCTGCTTGAACGATGTCCGTCTCGGTGTTGCATCATTTGCATCCGCTGAATTTGCTCGATTAAACTTTTCTCATTTAAATACAATAAAAGTCAATAGCGTTTGACTTTTCAATTTCTTTTGGCTTTCTCCCGAGCAAGCTGCACATTGAGTAACTTACTTACCGACCGTTTTCATTATAAGAAAAGAGCTTGCAAAAATACGTATATTTGAACCCGGCGAAATGGTCGAAGCTAATATCCGGCAAAATGCCGAAGGCTTTGGATCGTCCAAGGCACGGCGTTGATTTTGTTACGTAAATGAGACTAATTGGTAATTGACTCGACTGCGGCAGCTATTTGGACTTTATCAACTTGATGGCTTACGATTTCCACGGCAAGTGGGAACGCGAGACCGGACACAACGCACCCCTCTACGCCTCGTCTCTGGACTCGGAGTGGCAGAAGCAGTTGAGCGTCGATTACGCGGCTGCTCTCTGGGTAAAGCTCGGCGCCCCCAAAGAGAAGATGGTGATCGGCATGCCGACCTACGGGCGCTCCTTCACCTTGTCCAACCCGTCGGCCTACAAAGTCCACTCGCCCGCCAGCGGAGGCGGTAAAGCCGGCGAGTACACCAAGGAGTCGGGCTTTTTGGCCTACTACGAGGTAAGAGACTAGCTTGAAAAATGCAGTCGCGGCGCAGTTGCGTAGCGCAGTGTTGTCTGAACTTTGCCGACGCTTCGAATTGCAGATCTGCGAGATGCTGCTGAACGGAGCCGCCTACGTCTGGGACGACGAGATGAAAGTGCCGTACCTCGTTCATCACGATCAATGGGTCGGCTTCGACGACGAGAGATCCATCAGGAATAAGATGCATTGGATCAAGGAGAACAGATACGGAGGTACGTTGCGACAGATCCCATTTCTATAGTCTTTCTTTCGCGGCACGTCGTCGAGCCGAGGCTTTCCGCGATGCTACGCGGCGCTCGTTTCCGCTCGAAAGTTCGCCTGATAAATGAGCGCAGCCACGACGATTTTCGTAATCGGCTGTTGCAACGACTCGCCTCGGCTCAGCCGTGTATCGTCGCGGCCGACTGTTGTAACGGCGGGACGATGGATTTTCATACTCTGCTCCACTCGCAGGTGCCATGGTCTGGTCCGTCGACATGGACGACTTCAACGGGACCGTCTGCGGCGGCGGCACCAAGTACCCCCTGATCAGCGCCATGCGCGAGGAGCTGCGAGGCGTTTCGCGCGCCAGCAACAGCAAAGACGTCGACTGGAGCGCCATCGCCACCACCATAACCGAGGTCGTGGTGAAGAAACCCGAGGCATACAAAATCCCCGTCACCGAAGTCCTCAGCAAGGCCAAAAAGTCCGTCGCCAGCCACAAGAATCAGCTCGTCTTCAACACGCCCAATAACAAAAGTAAGCCCGAGCTCTCTTTTTCCTTCTTTTTGATCGTGCGTCGCTCACCGAGCCTCGATTTGATTCAGAGCGAGAGGCCCAGACCATCTGCTATCTGACCAACTGGTCGCACAAGAGACCGGGCGCCGGCCGATTCACTCCCGAGGACATCGACTCTTCCCTCTGCACCCACATCATCTACGCTTTTGCCACGCTGAAAAATCATCTGCTGTCCGAGAGCAACGACAAGGACGCCGAGATGTACGAGAGACTCATTGCTCTGCGCGAAAAGAATCCCGACGTCAAGGTACGATAAATCAGGCACCGTAATTCGCGCTCGCGAGTAGCCCAATTGCGAGTCACGATTCGGAATTCCGATTCGCTGATTATATTAGCAGGTTTTGACGCGAGTCGCCTGCACCAACGGATCGAGACTTATCGTTTCATTTTCGCCTCGTTTCTCTCGTGCTATTATTAAATCTATTCAATTTATGCGCGCCCGAGTACTGTTACTTTTGAAGGCGTCGTTTCTCTCGAGCCAAATACAATGAAGCTCATGTATTCGTGACGTGAATTTTTAGATTCTCCTGGCCATCGGTGGATGGGCTTTCGGCTCGACGCCTTTCAAAGAATTGACCAGCAATACCTTCCGCATGAACCAATTCGTTTACGAAGCCATCGACTTCCTTCGTGAATACAAATTCGACGGCCTCGACGTTGATTGGGAGTACCCAAGGTATGCATAATTTTTTTCTTTCATTCATTTTTTTATCTCTATAATCGACCGGGTATAATAAATTGAACGAAATGTCTTATGCAGAGGAGCCGATGACCGAAACTCTTACGTCAATCTTCTGAAAGAATTGCGAGTTGCTTTTGAAGGCGAAGCCAAGAGTACAAATCTGCCAAAACTCATCCTTTCTGCTGCAGTTCCAGCTAGCTTTGAAGCAATAGCTGCAGGGTAAGATATAAACAAACATTTTTTAACGACAAATATGAGAAAATCAGTAAGTTATATTTATAGTAAATGTTGCGTTTTAGATACGATGTGCCAGAAATTTCGAAATACTTGGACTTTATAAACATTATGGCCTACGATTTCCATGGCCAATGGGAAAGACAGGTGGGACACAACAGTCCACTTTATCCACTAGAAAGTGCATCCAGCTATCAAAAGAAACTGACTGTGGTTGGTATTTTTTTTATCGCAATATCGATGAGAAAATTTATTAGAACGTTACATTTTTTCATTTTAAAACTATACAAATTTTAGGATTACAGCGCTCGCGAGTGGGTTAAACAAGGAGCACCTAAAGAAAAGCTTATGATCGGAATGCCAACGTACGGAAGATCATTCACTCTGGTTGATCAAGCCAAATTTGACATTGGAGCCCCAGCTTCAGGCGGTGGTGTGGCTGGAAACTTCACCAGCGAACCCGGTTTTCTTTCCTACTATGAGGTAATGTTATTTATTTTTAACGATTTCTTTACTGGTAATTTTTTTTTACAAAAATTCTTAACATCCAATCCTTAGGTTTGTACATTCCTCAACGAAGATAACACAACGTTAGTCTGGGATAGCGAGCAACAAGTTCCATTTGCTTACCGCGACGATCAATGGGTTGGCTTTGACGACGAGAGAAGTCTTATTAATAAGGTAGTTTAAAAACTATTATTTTCATCGCACCGTATCGTAGCTCAAAAGATGCATTGGTGAAAAAAAAATGAATTTTGCAGATGAAATGGCTGAAAGAAGAAGGTTTTGGAGGTATCATGATCTGGTCAGTTGATATGGACGATTTCCGAGGCTCTTGCGGTGCTGGCAAGTTCCCTCTCATTACGGCTATGAAGAAAGAACTGGAAGGTTACTCGGTTGATCTCGAGTACGAAGGACCCTACGAAAGCAACGTTCGCAGTGGCAAATACACCACTAAAGATCGTAAGTATTCGTGAATAATTATTGAACAAAAAAAATCCAATGACACATTTGTATTTATTTACTTTTTTTCACATCAACATTATTTATAAATTCATACGGTATCAAGTTTGACATGTAAATTGGAGCAAATTACGTAGGGTGCTTACCTATCGTAACGATTCAGTCGTGTAATATGTACATAGTTTTCGTTGCTTTTTTGAACAATTAGACTTAAAAAATTAAACTAACTATTTATATATTAATTCAACAAGAGCATAGAATATCAAGCTGATCTTTTTGAAAGACTAATAATGAACAACAATGACTAGAATAATAATACTGTTCTACTTATACGGTTGGATGTTGGCGTTCTCTTGATGTGCGTTTGTTTTTGTCCTCAGCGAACGAGGTGTCGTGCGACGAGTCAGAAAATGTCATAACGTACCACGCGGACAAGCAAGACTGCACGCACTACTACATGTGCGAAGGCGAGCGCAAGCATCACATGCCCTGCCCGGTCAATCTGGTCTTCAACCCCAACCAGAACGTCTGCGACTGGCCCGAGAACGTCGAGGGCTGCCTCCATCACACGCAGGCCCCGCCGGTCTGAGAGAGTCGCGACGAAGCCGCGTCGCACCGAAATTGTAAATAAACAGAACGAAAAGCTCGTCGCCGCCAGGAGGGCAGAAATTACGATGGTCAGCAGCAGCGGAAGCGATCGCGATCGATCGCGAGACAGATGCGAGAGTGCGGTACAAGGGGCGGTGCTTCGATCGTATAGGCCATTACGTAGACCGTGTAAAAATTATAATTATTTTTTTCAACTTACTGATCGACGTCCGCGACATGCGCGAATGTCGCCCGAGCTCATTTTTCGTATGATATTTTCTATTCTATTTATATGCGCACTTGATCATCACGACAATCGTTTTACTGTTGTATAGATCTATAAAAATGTGTATTATAGTATTAGGCTTAAACTGACATAGAAATTATTTTTTATACTCGATTACCGACGGAGAAAATTGACCCAAGTTATAAGTACGCTATTTACAGGGAGAAAATTGTTTAACGTTTCGTTTTTTTCTTGAGATATGTTTTTTTTTGTCCGTATGCGTGTGTGTGAGAGATGATGATTGATTTATAGCCGTTGATGCGTCGCGTAGCTGAGCTACCGATTGAAGACGAGCACGAGCAGCGCCGCAGCAAGGAAGACCGTGAGGAGCCTCTGCGCGTCCTCGTGGCAGAGAGAGGCGGCGCTGAGGGCCGAGGCTTGGCAGGCCGTGTTCGGTGCGCCCAGATTGAGGAGGGTCCGGTCGGGCACGTGATAGAGTTGGGCCGTCGACTCGTGGCAGACGGCGCGACTGGCCAAGCTGCGAAGCTGACGCGCGTCCGACTGCGAGGCCGTGTGGATCTGACGGGATTCCCGGAGCCAACGTCGCAGCCACAGCGACAGCCAGGCTATCTCGCAGTCGCACTCCAGAGGATTGCCCGACAGCTGCAACCCGCCTGCAATTCATTCGGCCACTTTGTAATTACAACTGACTTTGACGGCATCAATTTTTCATCGACAGCGAGTCGATTGTCGTGCGATATGCCTTTGTAAATTCACATCTTTTGTCAAATTCACATCAAAACTTTTCCATGAACTCGCGACCACTTGGTCCGATCGCGTAGAATTTTCAATCAAACTTACGTACTTAAAATTTTAAAACGATCTGACCGACAACTTTGTGATTAACCATTCGAAGATAAAAAAACGTTAATATTACTTTTGTTTTTTAGCATAAGTTTTTTTTAAGTAAGCGAAAACGAGTATTTTATTCTTATCGATACTATTACTATTATTATTATTATTATTATTATTATTATTATTATTATTAATATGGTTTTTTATAATTACATTTACTTATGCATAAGG
Organism: Trichogramma pretiosum; assembly: GCF_000599845.2. Classification (NCBI taxonomy): domain Eukaryota; kingdom Metazoa; phylum Arthropoda; class Insecta; order Hymenoptera; family Trichogrammatidae; genus Trichogramma; species Trichogramma pretiosum. The sequence goes on along the minus strand of NW_019641652.1, from coordinate 2,533,370 downwards.
CATTGAAATTCCGAAAATTGCCAAACACGTTTGAATGTTTACAAAAAATCGTTATGTTGTGAACCGATTATACGCGTTACCTGTATAATAGTTGATTAGCTTTGTAAAATAATGATATGACTGTACTTTTAAAAAACGAAAATTTAATCGAAATTTTAAGAGCATTCCTAAAAAAGAAAGCAACGAACAAATATTTTTACGTTATAATATTTATAAATATCAATTGTAGAAAGTGGGAGAATATCATAATTAATTGTATAAGAAATATATAAATATATGTTTCGGAAAAAAGGTAATTTTTGATAACCAAGTAAATATTTTGTTCTGCTCACCTGACACCATATTTGTCCCGACGCTCTCCCATGATAAATTTCCATAAATTACCGATGGGCTCAACTCGTTGATATGATTATTCCTCAAGTCCAGTGTCAAGGACGACATTTGCTTGGTCAAAGAGAGGAAGATATCAGATTGGAATTTTTGCACCTGCGTATCTTTGATACGAAGCACAAGTTCGGCCCCTTCGATCGTGGCGAACGCGTCGGCGGCGATAAAGTGCAAATTTTGACCGGTTATCGTGAGCTCCCGCAATTGTTTACTGAACGATCGGTGCAGCTGATCCGTCAGCTCGGTTTCCATCATTTGAATCTCAACTACGCGCAGGGGTAGACCGCTGAGAAAATGACGCAATCGAAAGTCCGGCACTTCCGGCCAGGTTTGAGTGCGCAAGTACTTGAGGTAGCTCAATGATTTTAGACAGTCGCGATCGACCGAACGAGTTCGATTGAGATTTCGGATGTTTAGCCGCTCGAGACGTGGAAATCCGGAGAACGTGTTACGCGACAGTTCCTGAAAAATAAATCATTGTTTTCAACATTATTTCATAGATAAGAGTGAAAAAAACTGATTAAACTCACTTTTATAGGATTTTCCGAAATATCTAATTCGCGCAAAAGATTCAGTTTCAAGTTTTTGATAGAGTTTAATGAATTATTCGTCAGCAATAAAACTTTCAAGGTATTAAAATTCTGCAGTTCATTTTCTCTGATCGAATCGATGTAATTATCGGACAAATCCAAGTAGTTCAGCGACATCATTTGCAGGTGAGGAATAGCCTTCAAGCCGCAATTGGCCAAGCTCAGCTGTCGCAAATCTGGCAGATAATGGAAAACTTCCTTGAAATTGGCACGTAAGTGATTTTGAGAGATGTTGAGGGACAGCAATTTCGACAGCATGACAAAAGAATTGTCCGGCAAAATTTGAATGCGATTGCGCGCCAAATTCAAATAGGTCAATTGAGCCGTTGGGAATGATGTAGAGTCCAAATGATCGATAAAGTTCTCCGAGAGATCGATACTCCTGCAAATGACAAATCTTAGTATCGACGTCTGATTCGTTGGTAAACTCGTTTCGGAAGTATTATTACCTGAGCGTGTAGCCCACATCTAAAAGCGGCGTGGAAGGAATCACCGTGAACTTATTTCCGCTGACGTCGAGTATTTCGAGACGGGTGCCGGTAAAAACATCTCGCGTCAACGACCTCAGCTTGTTTCGCGATAAATTCAGCACTCGGAGATTACGCAGGTGTCGAAACTGCTCGTTGGTCAGCTGGGAGAGTTGATTGCCCGACAGATCGAGCTGCTGCAAGACGTTTAAGCCATTGAAGCTCTGCTTGCGAAGAGATTCCAGCCGGTTGTCGCGCAAATTTAACGTATCCAAGCTCGTCAAAGCGAAAGTACCTGCATTTGTTTTTAATTGTTACTCGAGCTTGCAATAATCTACCCGAAGTGTAAAAGAAATCATACCTGGCTCGATAGACGTCATGCGGTTATTTTGCAAATTGATGATTTTCAAATTCGGTGTATTGGCAAAAACATCCGAAGATAATTGGCTGATGTTATTGAAGCCTAAATCGAGCCTCGTTAAATTGATGGTCGAAATTCCTGGATTCAATTGGGAAATTGAGTTGTACGAGACGTTGAGCGTAAAGTCTGATCCTCCACTAAAAAAAGTCGTATTTTTCGCAACTAATCTTCGCGGCTCAATTAATTGATAAATGATTGGCAGATAAGTTTACCTGTCGGCAAAAGTCTCAAAGTCGAGCGCAGTCAATTTATTGAGCTCCAAGTGCAAGAATCTCAATCCGTAAAGAGCAACGAAGGCGGCACTGTCCAGGCTGCTGATCCTATTGTTGGCCAAGGAGAGCGTGACGAGCTTGGGGCAATTTCTCACGGAATCGGCCGCCAGAGATCGGATCTTGTTGCCAGTGAGGTCGAGCGCGCGCAACTCGGTCAGGTTGTGAAACGTGCTCTCGGGGATGCTCTCGAGGAAGTTGTAGCCCAGCTTGACGTCCCGAAGCTCCGCGTGAACGTCCGCGAGGAATATGCGCTCGGGCAGGTAGTGCAGCCGATTCGACTCGAGATTGATGTAGCGCAACTGCTGGAACGTGTAAAAAGCCGTGGGCTCGATCGCGTGGAAGTTGTTGTTGTCGAGCACGAGCCAGTGCAGACTCGAGAGCGGGCGCAGGGCGCGTTGGGGGAACACGTCCGTGGAGAAGGCGAAGCTCAGCTCGAGAATTTCGAGACTGTCCTCGAGGCCAACGAAGGTCTCCTCGGACAGGTCCGACAGGTGGTTGAACGACAGGCTCAGCTCCTTTAGCTTGCTCGCACCTGCAAAATTGACGATTAATAAATCGATCTAATCGTGCTAAATTGCTATGCTACTAGTCCAACTAGACTAGATAAGGCGACCTCGAAAAGTTTGAGCTTTCAGCTGAGTCAGTACGTTGTTCCTGAGCAGCAGAATCTCCAAACTGCTGGCCCAATCGAAATCGCCGGGCTCGACTTTGTGGATCTTGTTGTAGCCGAGATTGAGGTGCAGGAGATTGGAGCAGCCAACGAGCGAGTTGGTCGGCACGACTTGCAGCTGGTTCGAGGCCAGCGACAGAGCCTTGAGATTCGACGTGAACTCGGCGAAGCTCACGTTGTTGAGCTCCCGGATTTGATTGTTGGCGAGGTAAAGGTAGGCCAGCTCGTGCAGACTGCTCACGGCGGCGGGCAGCTGGCCCAGCTCGTTGTTCTCGAGGTTCAGGTACTCGAGGCTGTCCTCGAGGCCGAGGAAGGCCCCGTCGTCGATGGAGCGCATCCCGTTGGACGACAGGTGGATGCGCCTGACGAGCACGCGAGCGAAGCTCTCCCTCGCCAGGCTGCGTAAACGATTGCCTGCGCGCGATATTGCGTATGAATTGCATTTCTCGGCGTTTCAGCGAGCTTAGAGTTTTCAAAGTATATTATAAATTGACAGCTGTCCATTTACCGGACAAGTTGAGATCCTTGATGCGTAAGGTATTATTGCCGGGGGAAAAACTGATGCTCTCGATGGAATTGTCGCTGACGTCGAGCATCTCGAGCTCTTGGCTGGCGAATTGCGGCAGCTCCAGCCGCCTGATGTCGTTGCCGCGCATGTACAGCCAGTTGAGGAAAGCCAGCGAGGCCAGGCTCCTCGGCATCGACTCGAACAGATTGAGATTGAGGCTGAGAGTGACGAGATTCGGCGGCAGCACACCCTCCGGCAGATCGGCCATGTTGTTGTTGTCGAGGTTCAGCCAGACCAGGGCCGCGAACGTCGAGAAGCTGCGCGGAACGGCGCTGATCGAGTTGTCGCCGAAAAAGGCGTTCGAAAGTGTGTCGGCCACGTAACCCCAATCTCCTTCCAATGTCGTCAGATGATTGCTGCGCCAACACCGAGTCACGCGTGTCTTTTTAATGTTATTGTAAACACCTGACGCGACTGCAGGCATAAAAAATACTCGATCGACGCGTCGATTCGAGCTTTTACGCGACAACTTTCATTTCGACTCGCGTTTCCTCAAACTGCTCGATTTTTTCAGCTTACTTTTTCTAATCAAGCGTTCGGTTTAATTTGTTAATGAACTAATTTATAGATTAGAATGAGCACTTGGAACTTAAAAAATAGAAAAACTTGACCTCTTTAAGAGTTTGTTTGCTATTTACTCTACAAGCATATGATAAACATAGTAATAAAGGTGAAACGATAAATCACCAAGATTAAGCAAATGATGAAACAGATTGTTATGAAAGTTTATATTCAAAATAAATTATCATTGATTATAAGTAAAAAAGATGTAAATAAAGAAAGTAATTGAAAGATGGTAATTTTCTTACCTGTGCATGTTGAGCCAGTTCAGTTTTCGTAGACCTCGCAAGGCTGGCAGTGGTATTTCTTCGAGCGAATTGTAGCTGAGATCCAATGAACGCAAACTGCTGCTAACTCCCCTGAGGATACAGACGAATGTTATTTTCTCTTTTTCTTCGTGTATAATATTTTTAAAGGCATCGGTGAAAAAGGCCATGATACTCACAGTAATGATTTGTCCCCAACCCTCAAGAGCTGATTGCTCATCAAGCCAAGGGCCTCCACACCCGAAGCGCTCGATAACGCCTCATTATCGAAAACCTGCAAACCCGAGCCCACTACGTCCAGTTGCGCCACATAATTTATCGATACGTCTGCAAAAAATTTAATAGCTAAACTCACTCGCTTGTACATACATTAAATTTTTCATTTGTTTTATTTGCAGTCAATTTTTTCATACTGTTCACGAATTGAGCAGTAATGATGGAAGGTTTTTATGTTTCGCAGAATAATCCCAAATCGATTTTTTTGGTACTTATTTGAAACTGACATCGTGCCAATTAATGACATTATCCTTAAAGTAAATTGAACGCGGAATACACGTTTCTTTGTGACCGATGCTCATCGTATATTCGATTCAATCATAAAAGTAATATTAAAATTTTGAATACCTGGAAATCTTGCAAATGGTACAGCTGTACAACTTATATCCATTTTCGTATAATCTGCATCGTCTTGGACCCAACACAAGCACATTGCATTGAAATTGCATGCAACATCGTAACAATACGAAATTCGTGCAATCCATCCCCAAAGAAAAAAAAATTGACTGAGTTTCAGTGTGACCCACCGCATCTGCAAATGAGTTGCATTAAGTAATTATTGAGGATAAAATCATTCATGTTATCGTATCATTAATTTTATGTTTAAAAAATCATAAAAATTGGATGGGTGCAACGATAAATTATGTAAATTTAATTCGTGAAAAGTTTTTTTTTTCTTCAGCTACTGCAAGGTTGTCAAGAACTCCATTTTTATGCGAAATGATGCATAAAAATAATAATTTCTCTTCAAAAAAATAGACTATAAACAATGCCCTATTTAAATTACGAGATATAAGGCTTTTTTCTTATGAGTTTGTGAGCTCTCGACTCGAGTGCACTGTACACCCAACGTATTCATACGCAAGAGAAAGCCCGGAGTAAAAAATACCCCACCCCCATACGGGCAGTCCATTCATGACAAAAATCGAAGCACTCTTGCATCCTCTTTTGGCATTTCAATCCCAAGTCTTGTGCCAGCCTAAAATAACACTTTATTATTATAGCACAAGAAGTAAAACGTAATTTTACCTAAGCTTTCGAACTTTATTCGAGCACGAATAGACTATCAATGCCTCGAGCTTAGAGCTCCACGTAGCTAACGCACAGTATTCAATGGTTCAAACATATGCACGACGTCAATATATTACGGCTTGCTTACCTTTATATTTTTAACGGATTAGTTCAAAACCTTCGCGTTAGGTTTGATTCGAGTAAAAGCTTCATCGCTATTGACAAAATAAATCTTCAGAACGATGAACTCTCACTGTATAAACACAAGCACCGGCTGACGAAGGAAGCATCGCCACCTACATCGACGCGCTCGAGCTTTTGCGCACTTGTCCACGCGCAGGCGTCTTAGCGTAGTGAGGGCTGAGCTTGCATGACCTCATGTATGCGTGCCCTTCCTCTGTGATAAGCTTGAGTCCATAGGTGTGAGCCCATTTCTGATTGATACATACGAAAAAAATTATGTCGAAGAGAGCTTCATTGCACGAATATCTGAAAATTCCAAAAATTCTGAACGGTTAAAATATGTAAAAAGGTCTTACAAACAAAGTAACCCGCGTAAAAGTAAAATTAAATTGTCAACCGGAAATCATTCTTAGTTACGCGATAAATAAATTTGTCATCAAACACTTTTATTTAGTCTCAACGCTCATGCAGAATTTAATTTTTTACATTTTGCATATGCAAATGACAAAATAATGTTTCACTTTTTTTTTAAAACTTGTATGATATATTTGTAATAACAAACGCATCTTTTTTCATCATTTGACTACGATCTTCTTTTTTCTTTTTTTAATAATATGCAGCTAGCAAAGAGTTCAAAATTTATATAATATCTTATTTATTGATATAATAGTTTATTAAAAATTATTATTTACGTATTTATAAATAAAGTGAAATCGATTTAAATGTTAGAAATTTTCGGTTGCAGTTATTTAAATATGTCAAATAAATATGAAATATCATAATTTTTAATTATTCATCATATAGGTTTAAAGAAATCAAAAAAAAAGGCGGTTACAGCTACACACATTAAATTAAATTCAGAATACTACATGTAATTGAAAAATGTCTACTGTGCCGAATAAAAAGTCATATTTTTTAGTACGATCCCAGCGACAATGATTTTTGATTAGTAGTCAAAATATATTATATGAGCTCATACGTTAACGTAAGCTATGACATTATTATACACATATTTGGCCTTCGATAATATTGAAGAAAAAACTTCTTTTATGTTTTACAGAACCAGAGATTATACAAGAGGAGAAAAATATTTTTTTCGACTTTGAACATTCGCTAAAGGAAAGACTATGCCCAGTTTTATTTGTCTCCCATTTTTATATGCTTGATTCTCACAACCTGTAGTTGTCATAAAATTATTGACTATTAGGGTTTGTCCCCGTAATAACATTGTTAAGATTTAAAAACATATTATTATCACTTTTACTTGCTAATAAAGTAATCTCCAGTAAGGTTTTTGAATGAAAAGATTTACTTTTAAACTTAAATTTATTTTTAAACTTAAATTTTTGCTGTGAAGAATCGCCAGCCCATCGACTCCATGCAGTGATCATAGTTTTATTGACCTTTACATTTACCTGTAAAGTGAAAATTATTTCGTAAAAACCGACTAGCCACAAAAAATTTATTTCTTTAAAAAATCAATCTAAAATGTTTTTTTTCTTGAAAAATTTCAAAAATTTTTTCATTTATTTATACATAAATAAAATCGTATCAAAATTCCAAATTTTCAAGGAATATTACAAGTTATATTTATACTCTAGTTAACTTTTGGTTCGAAGCGCTACTCGTCGAACTACTATAGTTGCGCAATGCAAAAAATCTTTAATAAAGCTTATTTCATGCTAATCCAAGCAAAGTGTGCTGCTAAAAAGTATTTCGTAAAAATGAAGAAACAGATTGTGAAAAAAAATTAATTCACACAAGGATTCTGCACGGGATTTCATTGAGAAGAGATGCCGAAAAAGTGAAAGTAAAATTATGCGTGACTCCTCGCATGTAGCAGAATGACTTCGAGGCACATTTGCCGCAGATTTATCTCACATCATGTGTGACTTCGAGCAAGTGTGCGCTTGACTCGATCCTGACCAGTGCCAAGTGCTTCCCCATCTGAACGTGACATTCAAGTTATTTGACATTTCGCATTTGACTTGTCTGTATTACAAGTGTTAGATAAAATAATTGCATACTTGTTTTCCGATAATTATCATTACTCAAGATTTCAGTGCGCGTAAACGTGAGTTTGATGATCCTTCACGAATTTGTGTAAATGATGATAACAGTGAAATATCTTTCATCTTGATATGAATTCGAGCCATGTTCTGAGTAGCGATCGTGACAAAAGTTGATGCTGTGCTGAATGTATCAAAATAATTAACGTGAGAACCGAGGCTTACCGAAATAAAAAAACGATTGTTTATCACGTGCTAAATTTCGCGTGGTTCAAACATGTCTTCAGCGACAACAACACAACCGATACAAACGGATCCAATAACAGCAGATCCTTTAACAACGGATTCGATAAGAACAGAGCTGATAACAGCAGAACCGGTAAAAGGATATGAATTTGAGAATAAAAAAGCTGTGACCAAATTACATGAAAATACTTGGATGTCTCTAATCGAGCAGTGCATAACCATTTTGAGTGGAACGACTATTTATGCTACTGATGAGTTCAAAAATTTATTTCAAAACGAGGTTAGTATGAAAGTCAATACTGAAAAAATTTGTATTGGTCCACCACGAATTTTTTATATTAAACCACACATTTGATAAAATCATTACTAATTTATAAAATTAATTTTTACCCCAGATAAAATTAAAAATCAAGTACACTAACAACTGCGGCCGTGAGGTATTAAAATAGACTCCTTCAAAATATGTAAAGTGTATTTTTCTATTGTTATTATTGAGATATAATCATCAAATTCTTTAGATATATAAAAAATATATATTTTCAAGATTTTATGGGCAATTATTATTGTGTTCAATGCTCTCGTGTAGGACCGATCCCACAACCAATATAATGGTTCGCGAAAAAATATTTCCTACTAAATATCAACGAAATTTAGGTAAAATTTAAAATTTACTAGTTGTGCATAGATATACTTACAAACAATTAAAATTACGTGATTCTTAATCTGTTCTTCATTTCAAGTAATTTTTTAGGAAAATATTTTACATAAGTTTAGAATCGTTTTTAAAATTTAAAATTTTTATGCTGAACTTGGACTTTTGACTAAACTCTCGGGCACGCTATGCATGAAGAAAAAACCCCGCTACAATACATTGGAAAAGAGCTTCCTCCTAATAATAAGATCATTCTTACTTTTATGTATTAGACATGATTCGATTTTTAGGCGTGAGTTTTTAAGTATACTCCCCCACCTTTTCTAAAGTATATTTTCATCATCATTGCGCGAATTTCCAAAAAAACTTTCCAAAAAATCAGACAACTCAAAAATACTAAAATTTCCGACAAATTAAATTGAAAAAGTTTTCATATTCAGGATATAACTTCGAAAATAATCTAAGCCTGTGAAAAATTGAAAAAACTAAAAGTTCCGATAATTGTAGAAATACATTTCAAAACTGACGTGTAAACAAAGAATCGAAAATAATTCAAATAATAAAAAAAAACCTTCATATTTAAGAACGCGGAGAGACTACTTGGTCCACAGTTTGAAAAAATATACTTATAAGAGTATCCTGTCAAAATTTCAGTCTAATTAGAAAAAAATTGACGTAAATAATGAACTTGTAGTTTTCTATATCTACTTTTTTTCGGTAAATTTGTTACGAATAAAAATATTTTTAAAAACGGGAAAATGAAAACAACAATAAACTTTTATAAGCTTTTGTATTAGAGACCAAAATCAGAGTGTATATAATAGTTTATAAAAGTTCATAAAGGTTTATAAAAATTTATTGCAAAAAATAATTTCGTGCCGAAAATTATAGTTATTCCCTTTCTAAAAGTTATAGATACATCTTTTTTTGAGTTAATAAGAATAATAATACATTACGTGTAAAACTTTCAATTTCGTTTAGGTATTCATCACAAAGGTATTTCAACTTTTCGATCAAGATATGGATGGAGTAATTAAGCAAGATGATTGGATGAAAAAAATAAGACTTTTGGTTTCGTAAGTTTAATATAAATGTTTTAAAAATAAAAACGAGAATAGTTTTAATTATTGGGTAACCCATTACAGTAATAAAGATAAACTGGATCAAATAGAATCTATCATTAATGAAATAGTAAAAAAGGAACCAATTAACTTTTCGACCTTTAAAAAAGTTTTTGATAATACTAAGGTGAGTACATTTTAATAAAATCATTCAAAATGTTCATCGATGAACTTATCTATTTTGTTGTTACAGTTTTTGAAAAATTTTATGCTATTATTGAGTAGTGGGCGCAAATCATACGTTACTGCGACTGAAATTAGTTTCTTTCTGATGTCAATGACTGATCCAAGGTACAATTTTATGTAATAGTATATTACTGCCTTAGGCTACGAAAAACGGAAAAGTCCCAGAGTACAGTAATAAACACGTGCTGAGGGACTTTCTTTTATCGCGGCTTAGACCTGTATTCTATTTTTCATATCCAGTGTCCCGAACATTTTCTAATATTATGTTTTTTATTTGCAGAAACACGTATGACTTTAACTTGAAAATTTTTAAACATCTTAAAAAGTTATACCTTGATCATACATCAAATCCTAGAGGGATGACACTCAAGGAATTCATGACCCTCGTAAACATAAAAACTGTACAAATTAAATAACTTTTAAAAAAATATTGAGTTTTTTTTGTGTTTTTTTTAACTCAAGCTGTTTTAGGATACATTCGGGAAGAGAATATTTGCATTGTTCGACAAAGATGGTTCTGACTTCATGACATGGCCAGAATTTATGGACTCCATGCAGTGTTATTCAGGAAAACAGCAAGACAAACTACGATTTCTCTTTAATATGTATGACTCCGATGGTTAGCAAAATTTATAATGTGTGATGTCTTACAAATTACGAAATTTTATCTATAATCAAAATCCATCGTTACAGGTAATGGCCTGATCAGTAAAGAAGAACTTGCGGCATTTTTAAAAGATAGCATGGCTGAAAATGGTATAACATTGGACGAACATATCACTCATGGACTGGCATCAGCTTTATTTGCAGATGCTAATCCAAATAAGCAAACGGGGATAACTTTCGAAGCTCTTAAAAATCAAATTGAGAAACACGATGGGCTCCTTGAAAATTTAACAATCTGGTTAGACTTTTGATGTTATTATTGCGATTTTGATTTGCAATTTTAATTGCGACTCGATGAGAAGCTGATGGATGCACTTTAATTCTTTTGCCAATTGAATGCTAACAAGCTTTGTTTTGTTTTTTTTTTAACTTTTCAAAACTATTTACAAACTTACGTATGTTTGAACGCTATACATTTTCTTGTACTTCACCTCAAAATTTATCAGTTTAATCGAACTTTTTAAAATTGAGAAAGTTAAATCGATGAAATCATAAACAACGCTATAAATATTTTTTCCTTATTTTTTAGTTCTGATAAGTTATTGGTTACACCTGGATCTGATGAATCAAAAAGTTTTTTTGATAAATTTAAATTACCTCGTAAATTGCAAAGCTCTTATATTAAAAATAACTACATCAAAATTACTTTCTTGGCAATGTACGTATTGACAAACTTAATAATTTTTGTATCAAGAGCTTATCAGTATAAAGATAATAATGGATACTTCATTTTAGCAAAAGCTTGTGGTATGTACTTTTTACTTTTAAATTGTTTTTAAAAAAATTTTCGTTCATTATTTTTTAACCATTTTGTTTGCAGGACGATGTCTTAGCTTTAACATACCATTTAGCTTTATTTTAATGCTTCGACAATGCATAACATTTCTACGAAATCGAGGATTTAATAATTATTTGCCTCTTGATCACCATATTTATTTGCACAAATTAACAGGAATTAATATAACCATCTTGAGTATTGTACACACTGTTATGCACTTTGGAAATTTGAGTAAGTCTTGATAAACATGCGATGAAATTGATACAATTTATGCTATAAAAGTATTGTAAAATGAATGAGTGTTAACACTGCTATTCTTATACAATAATACATTGACTTTTCGGTTACAGTATATAAAATGGACACCAATGGTTTCTCAGTGCCTTTTAGAGAACTTACTACTGGGATCCTGTTGCTCTTATGTCTAATCATATTATTCATTTTTTCTCTACCATTTATTCGACAAAAAGCTTCATTCGAAGTAAGTTATCATCAAATTACATTTATGGATTTGCAAAAAGGAAAATATATTTATTTTATTATCATTGATAGATTTTCTATCGGACCCATCTACTGTGCATGCTCTTTATAGCTGTGGGCACAATTGGACATGTCACAGCCTTTTATTATTGGATCAGTGGGCCGTTGGCCCTTTTTATAATCGAATTTTTCTACCGACATGCCTCTCAAGTCTCAGAAAAAGGAAAAACCTATTCGACTGAAGGTGTTCTTTTACCATCAAGGGTTACTCATTTGAGGATCAAGAAACCACGAAACTTTGATTTTCGTCCTGGAGATTACGTTTTTGTAAATATACCAGTTATTGCTTATTGGGAGTGGCATCCTTTTACTATTAGCAGTGCTCCTGAAGAAAAAGGTAAATTAAAATCGTGTCTATTATTTTCACAAATGGATTTAAATTTAACAATATAGTATGATCTTGAGCTATTATAATCTCATTAATAGTAAATTTCTCAACGCGTGCAGCTATGATTTTGTTAAAAAACCAGATCTGCACCAATTGATGGTACTATTTTTTCCTACGATATCCTAAAATCAGAGACAAATTTGCGTGGTAAAACCTAACATCTAACTTATCTAACTCGTTTGGTTAAAATTAAATTTTACAAATTAAAGACTGCTATTTTTCGCCTCCACATTTCAAATTAAATTCTCGAATAAAATTTCCGTATAATAATTTTTGAGGTGTCTTGTCACCGAAAAATAATTAATAAATTTAATAAATTATAATAAAAAACAAAACTTATTAAAATTTTTTACAGATTACTTTTCATTGCATATCCGAGGTGTTGGGGGATGGACAAATAATCTATATTCATACTTGGATCAAGAATATATACGTAACCTAGAATATAGGAATCGTCCTGTTGATAAATATCGGTAAGTTAATTAAATTCATTGAACAATTAGTAATTATAACATGTCCACATATATTTGAAGGGCTTCAGTAGGACCTCCCAAAAAAGTTGATATTACTGAGGAAGACTCAAAAGCATTTAATAATCTTGCTTTTGTTCCTGATAATGAGCCATCGTCATCAAATATAAAGTCATTCTCACCATCATTCAAGATAGAAAAAGAGACTGATGATAAAGGTAATGTTTATTTAATAACGCTAAGTCTAATTATGAGCAAAATTAATTCGAACTAATTTTCAGTGGCTGATTTGCCGATCAGAAGAAAAAGCGAACCTTCAATTGATCCTAAAAAACCTTTTGAAAAAATGAAATCTTTGTCAACAATAAAACTCGATCTCGAAAGAGATCGACCAAAATTCAAGTGGGATTCTAAATCTTTATTTTAAACTATTTTGTATGCATAAAATACCTTAAAAATTTGCGTTTACAGGGCTGTTGTCAGAGCACAAACAGATTATCATTTTAAACAACTGAAAACTGAAAATGTGAAGAAAGTTAACTTTTCTTCATTTGAACAAAGCTTCCGGTACAAGCGCAATGTACCTGACGTTATTACATTTCCGATCCCAAAAACGGATGATGAAATACACACGAGTAGGTAATCATTTTCGTTTGTTTAAAATTCTAAGCGACTAATTTATTAATTTTTCATTTAATTTTGTTATTTTAGTACATACAAGCAATCAGCAACAGTATGAAGTTGATACAATATCAAAAGTTGAAGAAGGTAGAGTTAGATACAAACGAAATTCTACAAATCAGGACGAGGAAAAACCTTTCATTGTAATAAAGAATTCCGCACTTGACTATGTGGTGATGACATTTAAAAATGTACTTCAGCCTAAAACTTGTATTTTTTGTTCAAGGTAAATATTCAGGGACCCTTTGGAACACCATCGAGTCATATATTTCAGGCGCAGCATGCAGTGATCATAGCAACGGGTATTGGCGTTACACCATTTGCATCTATATTACAATCTATTATGCATCGTTATAAGACCAAAAGTAATTCAATGAAACTTCAAAAAGTAAGATGGAATAAAAAAAAAGTTAATATTTACAAGAAAATAACATTTTATTTAATTTATACGTTGTTTTAAAGGTTGACTTCTTTTGGCTAAACAGATCACATCGTTCGTTCGAATGGTTTGTTGACCTTTTAACTCAATTGGAAATAGATCAAGCAGAAAATGAGAGCAAACATAGAGACGAAGACGGAAAGACAACCGTGGAAAGATTTCTAGAAATGCATATGTATGTAACAAGTGCACCGGCAAAAACTGATATGAAAGCTGTCGCTTTGAATATGGGCTTGGATTTGCTATTTCAAAAGGTACGTACATTTACTTAAAATCATTTCAAAACAATTTTTTTATGATTATAAATGTGTCAATAGGAAAAACTAGATTTCATTACCGGACTTAAAACTAGATCAAAAACCGGCAGACCGGATTGGGACGAGGTGTTTCAGGAACTAAAAAACAAACAGAAAGGAAAAATTACTGTTTTTTATTGTGGTCCACCACAGTTAGGTCGTATACTCCGTAAAAGGTGTGAAAAAGTGGGTTTCGGTTTTCGTAAAGAAAGTTTTTGATGTGACGAGTTTAAATTAGCAGTATATGATTGTTCTTTCATTCGAACAACCGTTATATAATTTTGGCCAAAATAAAAAATCATTCACCGTCTGAGTTTATCGATGGTGTGTGAAATTTCATTTCAGATGTACGAAAACATTACATTCCGCCACTATAAGAAAAACGGCAAAATATATTTTTCTATGCTATTTCTGATTTAAAAAAAAAGTTTTTGTTTAGTATGTTAGTATGAATAGAATATTGTTCACTTTAAATAATTGAAAATGTAAATCATAATAATTTCACTTTTGATTTATTTTTTCAAGATTATGATTGTTTGAAAAAAAGTTTACCAAAAATATTGTGACTATTTATTTTTAAAAAATTCAGCTCTATGGTTTTCCAACTTATTATAAGGTTATTAACTATGAACAGCATGTCATGATTGTTCCATTTTTCATAGTAATCGCAATACAAGTAACGATTGATTAACCTTCGGAGAATCGGGGTTCTATAATAAATGCAGAAGCACATTTTTATTCAACATAATAAAGAAACGTGACTTTATGACCCCAAAATATTATGCAACTTCTAAGGGTTAATTATTTATGCGATATACTTTGAAGGGAGCATTCTGGTTTGCAGTCAGTCAAACTCTTGATTGAGTTAAAGTAAGTACACGGCGTTAATGGTAAAAGAAAACTTTGAACGCGTTTCCCTCGACTCAAGGTTTTTGTAACTGGTTGGCAGCCTATGCAAAAAAAAAATTGACCGATCGTTCTGAAATTTTTACTACGTATTGTTAACATATGTGGCTATCGTTGGAACCTTTAAGATTTTAAAAACTCCTCGCTTAGGTATTTTTTTGAAACTGAAAAACGCCAAAAACTTCTTTTTCTAAATGACATCATTTTTTTTTAGAGGTTCCAACGGTAACCAGTATCTTTAGGAACAAAATGCTTTATCATTTTTTATTTTAGTTACATATTTCAATTTGAATCGTGCCAACCAGCAGGGACACTTTTTATCCCTCTTAGGGAGATTCAGTATAAATGCGGATATATGCACTGATACACTTCAAGAGATACTTTATTCAATCCAAAACGATTTATAATCTTAAACATCATCTGTCCTACACAAAAAATTCCAAAAATATCACTCCTCATACAGTCCTTCTGAAGTTACACTTCAAAATCATGTATTTTTAGGCATATTAAACCAGAATGGTCCTTTAAAACCATGACAATTGTAAAAATAATTATTAAGTATATAAAAAATTAGTTGATTTGTGTACAAACAGTTTGGATTTATTTTAAGAACTTTTATAATAAAATAAGAAAATTTTAAATGAAAAGAATTTAAAAATATTTGTTTTAACAATCACAAAGGTTTTATTTTCCTTGAAATTTTAAAAACCTTTTAAAAAAAGATTGCATGTTTCAGAAAAGAAATTAAAAATAATAAAGCGTAATTGATTTATTTTATTACCGTCTTTGCTGCGTATAAACTTAATCCTTATGTTATTTTCACATTATTATAAATGATAAGAATTTAATACCCGGTAACTGCGAAAAATAAGTTATTCTCTTAAAAACTATTGCAATTTTTCTTTTACTACTGCATATTAAAGTACAGTGTTTTAAAAATAACTGAATAAATTAAATGCAATTGAAATTGAATAAACTATATTGACTATTGCATGCTCTTGAACAAATTTCCTGTAGGATCAGCTCCTGCAGTATTTCTGCAAGAATTTCATAGATGTATGTTAAGAAAAACAAGCAAAAAATATTGTAAAATACTTTTTAAAATGTGTAACAGTTTATTTAAAATATATATTACAATAATTTGTTTATTTATGCAAATTTTAATCAGCGGAAACTGGTTCAATTGTTTCACCACCACGAATTTGACCCCACCCAATAAGGCGCCAATGTTTTTCAACTCTTCTGGATAAAGCAATTTTTTCATCTACTTCTGTACAAACAGGACTAGTTAGACTGATCTTGGCAAGATCAGCTTTTGTTGCTACAACACGACCTCCAGTACTCAGAGATCCAATATTGACTAACAAAACTTCGTTTTTGGATAATTTAGGGACCTTAGCACCTTTTTTATCTCCTTCTGTTCTAACTCCAAGTAATCTTTTTAATAAATAATATGAAATTTCCAGTTCTATGAAAATTTTTGGTAAGGTTCCTACTGCTCCCAAAATCTGTCCAACCAAACGATCTGCTCTACATAACGTTGGTTCTATTTTTGTTCCAACACCAATTAAACCACCAGGAACCGCAAATTGCAATTCGTTTTGCTCAGCAAACAAAGAAACAATACGCGAAAATATGGGTTTACAGGTAAGTTTTCCTTCGTTGTCTTTTGACACAACGCCTGGTCTTACTTCGATTTCCATTCCAACTTTTAATACACCTCTTAAAATGCTTCCACCAGCTACTCCACCTTTCAAGTCATCCACTTCACAACCAGGTTTATTTACATCAAATGATCTAATAACAATTAACCGAGGGTCAGATGTAAAATCTCTCATTGGTATTGGTATTTTCTTGGTAATGTATTCACACAAGACTTCGATGTTATATTTGAGTTGAGCCGAAATAGGAATTATTGGTGCTCCTTCAGCCACAGTACCTTGAACAAATCTTATAATTTGTTCATATTGCTCTTTGGCTTGACCTTCTTTAACCAAATCAATTTTATTTTGAAGAATAATTATATGTTTCAGCTTCATAATTTCAATTGCAGCCAAATGCTCAGATGTTTGAGGCTGTGGACACGATTCATTACCAGCAATCAACAATAAGGCTGCATCCATGACAGCTGCTCCGTTCAACATGGTAGCCATAAGAATGTCGTGACCAGGACAATCAACAAAAGATACATGACGCACTAATTGAAATCGTCCTGAGCAATTTAATCGTGAACAAGGAAATGAATCGTCCTTTCTAGAGCTCCCAGATGTATAACAGACTGGTCGGGGACACTTGTCACTATCGCACTTGTAAATTTTGGCATTTGCGTAACCAAGTTTAATGGTAATATTTCGTTCCAGTTCATTCTTGAATCGCACTGTTTGAACACCGGAGATGGCCTTGACGATGGTTGATTTTCCATGAGCTACGTGACCGATTGTACCAATGTTAATTGTAGCTTGACGACTTATAACCTCTTTCGATAAAGCCGTAAGTTTTTTAACATCGAGCGTTGACAAATCTTGCAAGTGGAGGTTAGGCTGGCCTGTAGTCACACCAGAAATTTCTTCTACAACCATTTTTATTCGATTTTAGAAAATAAGTTTACTTTTAAGCACGTATTTCACCATATAATTCAATATTTTTGTGGAACCCAATTGATGGATTTGGCAGACTCTTTCCAGGCACACATTCACTTGATACTATACAGTGTCATTACCACTCACTACTAGAGGGACAGCTAACACGTGGAAGGTGTCTGCTTTTCTACTGGCCAATGAAAATGATCGTTTTTAAAAGAAATAAAAAAGTATATAAATGACACAGAATCATCGTTCAAAAATTACTCATTTCGAAAATACTTTTACATTTACCATATTTACAAATTGATGCACCTGTTCATTATACTAATCTCGTGATGTGAAACAACATACTGTTATCTTTTTCTTCGGATAAATTCAAAACAGGCTATCGAAAATTTTCGCATCTTTTGAATTTCTTTAAAAAATTAAATTTCTTTATGAAAATTTAGAAATTTACTTCCCATAAAAAATATTTTGAAAAAAACACTAACTTTGATGCTTGTACCATCAAATGATAAAATTATCAATTTGCAACTTCCTTTTTTTTCATGCATTAAACTAGTTACTCAAAATGTTCCAAAGAATTCATTGTACAAGTCAATTATATTTTGATTGGGTAAATTAGACTACGTATTCTGTAATTAACAAAAAAAATTTATTTTCAACAAGTTTACTTATTTACAACAAACTTATCACCGTCAATTTTTATTTAGTTCCTCTTCTTTTCTTTTTCAGGTTCCTCGTATTGTTCCTAAGTTTTTTTCTAACAATTTCCTTTAACATCCTCCTCTTTTTTGAGTGATCTTCTATCCCCTTTTTATTTTCAGGATTAAAGAAAGAATATGCCTCTAGAATAATAAAAAATTACATATTTTAGCACTTATTTTTCAAACCCATTCATTTTGATAACTCAGTTACTAGATGACCCATTTAAAGAAGCCAAAAATCAATTCCACAATATTTCTCATTAACGTAAAGCAAAAAAAACATAATTCTTTTTAGGTAAAAATTACTAGATTTTCAAAGAAAAGAGTGTTGTAATAGCTTTAATAGAATTAAGTTTTATAGAATTTAGTTCAAAATTTTACTTAGGATGCATTTTATGGATAAAATTGTTTCAGAATTAGATGACACACAGTGTTACTTGTTTCCTATTATAGAATTCCCCTCAAATTTTTTTAAAAAAGCTTGTAAGTTTATGAGTCAAAAAATTGAAAAATTAATTTATCATATAATTGAAACATTATTAATACTTCTTTAAAATTTTGATTTTTTCAAATTTATCTCATTTGTTCTCCCAAATTTTCTCCCTAAACAAGTTGTCATAAGGCCCAAAAATGATTGAATAATTCAACAAATAAAGAAACATTTGCATACAAACCTTGAATTGATGAATCATTGATAGAAGTTGAAAAAAATCTATTTTCTTTGATAGCATTTTTATCATTATTATTGTGTTCTGCTTTCTCCTTGTAGCTGACATCAATTTTTTCATTCTCCTCTTCTGATGATGAATCAGAAGAATCATATTGGAAAATTTTTTTTTTACCAGAATCAAAGTTTAATTCATCATAATTTATCTGTAAATTATTTTGGGGAATTCTTTCATCTGAAACTGCAAAAGAAACATTCATTATTGATATTTGATGGGAAAATGTTCAAATATTATTTGAGGTAGGTAAGTAATTTTACCATTATCCTTTTGAGTTTGTCCAACAATTTGAGATAAACTAAATCCACCAGTCTCTTTTCCTATATTTTTCAGGCTTTCATTAAAACTTTCAGAGTATTGTACTTTGGAAACGCGCACCACGGTAGTTTTCGTATCACTTTGAGTATCTTTTAACTTTTTTTTCTTTTTTTTTGGAGAATCTTCTGTTTTTTCAGTTGCACCTCCTATTACGTATTTTTTATGATCAGGGTTCAAAGGATCGTATCTTATCATTTGTTTGATTCTATAATTAATTTATAGCTATGTTTAGTATAATAATATATTAAAAATGATATTTGTTAAATGATTTTCGAGTAATAAAATACTTTACATACTGTTTTTTTGTTCTATTTTTGTTTTCAACATCCATAAAATCAATGTCATTGTCCGATACAATGGGATAGCTTGTTTTATTTTCTACTTTGTCGTCATTTTCATTTACATATCCAACTGTTGGAAACCTTAAATCACCATTATTACATATGTTCTTCTCTTTCAACTGAAAAATAATATTTGCTTTAAGTTTAAAAATTTAAATTTAATGTTTAAGATTTTAGCTTTTAAAATGATTAGTTACCTTTCTTTTTACGGTTGCTTGTTTGTGGAGTTTATCTAGGTCTTGATCTCCATCACTCCCTAGTTCTAGAACCATTTTCGCTTCCTCGTCAGGCATAGTGAAAAGTAAGATTTATTGAATTACTTGTTTGCAGTATTGTGAAAAATCTGGCAGATTATGAGCTGATTTGGTACTGCACTAGATTGTTGCAAAGCAGCCTGGCTTGATAATTGGTGCTATCACTAATACCGCTTCTTCAAGTTGACACCGACTTGTCAAAGTAAGCATGGGTGTTACTGAATTTTGGTTTATGAGTCGGCAGCACGCGGCAGCTTTATAGCCTATAGGTTTATTGTCATTTTGTACATAGATAAAACAGCTCACGCGCAGCATGCAACATCTGAAATTCCACTGCGCCATCTAACGATGACTACCATAGATATTTGTGATTTACCAACTTACACACCAGCACACGAGCTTCGGGCAATCTCGCTGAACGTAAATGATAAATTTTATAATTAATGTTCAAGCAAACTACTATAAAATATTTCAATGTATGCACAGGTTCGGTAAAATTCTTATATATTTCGTCAAACATTTGGTTTGGAATAAAAGAATATAATTGGCACTGCAGTAGTAATACTTTTCTAACATCATTCATTTTTATTTCAAGGACGATAGTAAATACAAATAAAAATGTTAATAATCTTAAAATCAATTATTGAATAGCTGAGTAATTATTCGTTCTGTAAATTGTGACTGTGACTTAGACAGTTAATAATTTACAACTGCAATGCATATCATCGTTCAAGTTCGTGCAGAGCCAGGCCAGTCATTTGCGAGTGAGTGAATGGTGAGTTTCATATGACTCTGACAGATATACCTCTGTGATCATTTTTTCACAATCATAATTTGGTAAAAGTTGTTGCACACAAGATGTATTGAAGACAAAAAAATATTCAACAGGTGCTTGTGTCTAACATTGCTTTTTACTCCATTTATATGTCAATTCAACACTCATTTTGAACAATTGTGACTGTAAGTAAGTACAACACCGAAAAATATTCAAGGACGTTACAAAAAAACAACATACTTTTCATAAAAACCTGACTGGCACATAGTAAGCCAGAATCTAACGCCATTTTATAACGAGCGCGCGCAAAAATATCATCTAAAACAACTGCATAAGCTTGTAACTAACGTAGATTTTAAAACAGTCCGCCTATATTATTGAGAGGCGCTGCACCTGGCAATGACAGGAACTAAGTGACGACACGCCGCTAGTCGCTACTCATAATCTATACTCTAAATAGTCTCAGTTCTTAGTTCTTACATTGAATTTCAATGTATAGTGGCGCCAAACTGTTTCAGAATCAACGTTAGTTGACTGGAGACATTGGCGGTGCGCATGTAACCAATACACAATGTTTGTATACGTTCACTTGCAAGAGATGCAAGCCGTTAATTAAGACTTTTTTAAATAAATCAGTATTTTTTCCATTTTAACCGTTACTTGGTGCTATTCATACCACAAATTGGTCGTGTGCGTGTAACCAATATTGGAGTGTTCGTTTATATTGTCTTGCAAGCGTTAATTAAGAATTTTCTAATAAATCAGTATTCTTTATTGTAATTGTTAATAATGTCTGTGGATCAAATAGATACTGTAAAATTTGAAGAAGGTGAGAGAAATATTTTTATTCAGAGAAAAAAAAATTTTTGATAATTAAAAACAAATTACACTTACAATTTTCATAGGTGAAAGAGTATTATGTTTTCATGGACCATTGATATATGAAGCCAAGTGTTTAAAGGTTCACATCCCAAAAGATAAACCTGTGAAGTATCTAATTCACTATGCAGGATGGAATAAAAAGTATGTGAATATTCCCAGAATTGACTTTTATACCATTTTATTAACATGAAATTTTATTGCAGTTGGGATGAATGGGTTCCAGAAAGTAGAGTTTTAAAATATAATGACTCCAATGTGCAGCGTCAGAAAGACGTCGAGAGAGCACACATAGCACAAACTGCTTCAAAAAAGAAAAAACCTAGCACTGGTACCAAAACTACATTGAAAAGTCAAAACAAAGATAAAGACTCAGAGAGTAGATCAAGTACTCCTACTCAAGCCTGTGAAAAAACTACAATTAGATATCAAAAAAATAGTGGCTCTGTTACACCTACATCAAATGATTCTTCTTCCGATGTTCCCAGAAAAAAACGCAAGTGAGTTTCACAAATTATTAGACTTGATTATACTTATTAAGTTTGATCTTACTTAAAAAATTATAATTCAAAATTACAATTATTTTTAAGGATCGATCCTACTGTAGAAACTGAAGAACAGTTTATATCTAAAGTAGAAATAAAAATTAAAGTTCCTGACGAGTTGAAACCTTGGCTTGTAGATGATTGGGATGCTATAACTAGGCAAAAAAAACTTGTAATTATACCTGTGAGGCATACAGTTTCTCAAATTTTAGATGAATACACAAAGTTTAGAAATTTGAGTAAAACAAATAACACTTCCAAAACAGCTGCTACCGCAGAATTAACAAAAGGTCTCAAGGAATACTTCAATGTAATGCTTAGCTCTCAGTTATTGTATAGGTGGGAAAGGCAACAATACTCAGATATTATAAATCAAAATCCAGGTACTCAACCTTGTGATATATACGGAGTCTTCCATCTCTTGCGCTTGTTTGGTAAGAAAAAAAATTTAGTTTTTCATAAGTACTCTCTATCATTCTCTATCTCATCTTTCAACACTTTTTTTCAGTGGTACTTGGTGGTATGTTGGCATACACACCGTTGGATGAAAAAAGTGTTCAGTTGTTGGTTGCAAATATTCATGATTTTCTGAAGTTTTTGCAAAAAAATAGTGATCAATATTTTAGTTTGCAAGATTATGGGCCTGCCCCTCCAGAATATCACAGAAAATGTGGATATAATTAGTTTTTATAATCTATGAAAATCTTCATAGTTTCATCAAAATTGTATAAAATCTAGTTAACTTACTTATAATAAAATGTACATCATGTAACTTAAATTACATGTAATATAAAGTTTATGTAAATAAGTTGAAATGCATATGTTTGAATAATAACACTGTTTTTCATGTTATATTTGATTTTATTATTTGTATATTAATTTCTTCATCCCTTAGTTCAAGACCTTTATTTAAATTGTAAAATTTTTAAATAATTAATTGGCAAAATCTAAACTAGTGTACTTTATACTGTAAAGATTTTCAAAAAGAAACAATTTTCAAATACATATGTAAGAAATTTGTGCATTCTTTTTGATACGTCGTACTTATAGGGACTTTTCAAGTGAACAGTAAAACAGAGGCTTAGCAAGAACAAGTGTACCGTCAGTTTCGTCTCGGCCGCTGCTCTGACAACTCGAGACCTCTTCATGTTAATATATCAGCTGTTCGGTGCATAACCTAGCCAAAAAGTTTGTTCAAGTTTATATTTGTGCTCCTGATACTTGGGTTTATTTATTGTTCTAGAAGATAGTGGATCTTGATTAATTAATATTTTTGTGTGTAAAGATATTTTAAAAGATGGCAGGATCAGCTTTGCGGCGTTTAATTGCGGAATACAAGCGTAAGAAATACAATCTTATTGTGAGAATACTGAGTGCTTCTCATTAATATAATTAAAGTGATTTGAACATTTTCAATTTTTTAATTCAGAATTGATGTCGAATCCGCCTGAAGGAATATTAGCTGGCCCTTCGACCGAAGAGAACTTTTTCGAATGGGAGGCATTGATCGTGTAAGTAAGACTGAAAATTAGATTAGGCTATTTATTTTTCTATTAAAACATGTGGTTTGAATCATTTTTGTGGGTTACAATGATCATTTGTAGAGGACCAGAAGGAACTTGCTTTGAAGGAGGTGTGTTTCCTGCCAAACTCAGCTTTCCAGCTGATTACCCCTTGAGTCCTCCAAAAATGCAATTCACTTGCGAAATGTTTCATCCAAACAGTAAGTAGTTTTAATGCCATCTATACCAAAATTCAACTGACACCTGTCATAATAGGTATTGTCGAAATTGTGCATAAAAAGTTGTTCGAAAATTAAAATTAGTATCTTGTCGAGTGTAGGTAACAAATAAAATAATTATTTTCAGTTTACACAGACGGCAGAGTGTGCATTAGTATATTACATGCACCTGGCGATGATCCTATGGGCTACGAAAGTAGTTCAGAACGATGGAGCCCCGTACAGAGCGTAGAAAAAATCCTGTTAAGCGTTGTCAGCATGTTGGCCGAACCAAACGACGAAAGTGGAGCTAATGTTGATGCTGCGAAAATGTGGAGGGAAGATCGGAAGCAATTCGAGAAAATAGCTGATAAATTAGTTCGCAAATCTCTTGGAATACCCGCGTAACCTAAGTCCTTGGAATCACGATATGAAAGGCATTACCAAAACCCTACATAGTCATAGGAAATGTTTTCCTATTAAATTTCTTGACCTCATCTTTATAGCGGCTTGATTTTAAACAAAAAAAATACATAAAAATTTGTACAGACATTTGCTTCGTTCAACGATATTTTGATATATTTCTATAAAAAAACTTGCCTCTTAAATACTTGGATGATATAGAAATTTTGAATTTTTTTCATTATTAAAAATAATTGTACATATGTAACTCATGTTAAAATATTTTTAAGAGAATTATTGATAAAGGAATATAACACTGATTCAAAAAATATGTTATTTTAATATTCGTAAAAACGATCCAAAAAATGTTTTGATTACATAGACGATTTTTGGAGAATTTTCAAATACATCGTAAATTATAAATAATTAGAAAACTGTGTAAGATACTACTTATAACAATAAAATCACAAGTTTTTTTGAAGATACAGGCTGATGAATATTATGCAATTGTACCTGATTCTAATTTAAAAAATAAATTTTAAAAAAGTTCAATTTGGATAAAACGAATAATATTTCATATCCAAAAAAATAGCCTTTTCTTCCTAAAGTTTGTACTATAAAAATCAATCATATTCAAAATATATTTTCTGCTTTTTCTTTTCATCAGTTATAAAGACTCCACAAAGAAATATTTCCGTCTTTGCCACCAGCAGCCATTAGGCACTTACTGTTATAAGCATCAACCTTAGAAGTTGAATAAACAATTTCATTAATTGTAGCTTTATGTTGATTTAAAACTGCAAGTGGCCTCAAAGTTTTCATTGAATATATTCTGATACAACTATCCCATCCTCCAGCAGCAAATACTCTCATATCAGGTCTTATGGCAATGGAAGCAGTTCCTGGATTTTTTAAAGGTAATTTTTTTTTTTCAATGAGCTCATAATCTTCTGCAATTTGAAATACCTGAAAATGGTGAAAATAAATTATAAAGCATTGAGAAAATATTCAAATTATGCAATACTGTGATATAAGTACTAACTTCTATATTATCACAAGGACTTCCAATAAAACCCAAATTTAGAGTTGAATTGAAATCAAAACACATGGGACACTGCTCAACTTCTTTAAACGATAACATTTTCTTTGAACGAATATCCCACAAAGCCATGACACCACCATCATAAGCAACCAATACGTTTTTTGACTCATCCATGCAGGGTTTAATAGCCATAACATGCCCAAGAGAGTCCATTTTCGAAATCAAAGGGTTCAATTCAACTTCAGTTTGTAATGTTTTTAAAGAAAATAAACCAATTTTAGAATCATTAAGTGGTATGTAAATCGAATCATCTGCTGATACTTGACAACTAGAAAAAGATCAACATTTAATAATTACAGATTATTTTAAAAGAGATACAAGATTTTGATGTTTTCTTACCGACAAAAACCGCAATAACCTGTATCGACAGACTTATCCAAAATCCAATTTGAATCATCAGCTTTCCAAACATGGATAGCTCCACCTTTGCTCTGAGTCACAAGATTTTCATGACCAATAGCATGCATAGCAAGGCATGTTTCATTAGAAGCATTTATTTTCGAAACCTCTCGATTTTTCTAAAAATAAGACATCAATTATGTTACAGATAATCAAAAAACTAGTCAATCAGTTATAAATAAACACGAGGAGAAAGAAACTTACTCTCAAATCCCAAATATGAACTTTGCCCGATTCTGTACCAGCATATAGATGTTCGATGTACGGTGAAACTCGAAACAACAGACTGTGGACGGGGCCCATGTCTCCTTTCAAAATGTAGGCGGGATCAGGTGGAAGAATTGCCATGTCGATGATCTTTTTGTTGATTATGAAAAAACGAAGAGATGAAAGTGGACAATGATGTTGAATCCCTGGAACGCTAGGCAGAAGACGGGAGGCTCACGTGGGCACGCTGACGGATTGATAAGAGATTCACTGAGACCTGCTGACATAAAAATTCACCCCAATTCAGACAAATGATCCAACAACTATATCAATAACTATAGTAATAGACTATCATACAAAATTTTACCAAAAACAATTGTGTTCATGTTACGATGCGTATTCGTTTGGTACATGAAAAGATAAACAATGATTCAAGAGCACCTTGAGCGGCAATTGCATTTTATCACAAGCTGTACACATTAAAATATGCGAGCTTGCGCGCCACTTATGCATAAACTATTCCGGGATGTAGGAAAAACAAACTATCGTTCGATTATAGATATCTTTTGCACGTTGTAATTTGAAACAGAAACCTTGAAAAGTGAATTCACTGGGTGGTCCATCGAAGGGGAGAAAAAAAACAACTTTGACGAATATAGGTCAAGAAAAGAACAAGGATCATGATTACGCATACAAAAATAAAAAGTCGAAAGATGCGCGTGGACGATTAAAATAAAAACCCTCGCGATAATTCGTCGAATGAATAGACATTAGAATAGCATTTGTGAGTTTGTTATCGAGCATGGGGGGGGGGGGGG